>NW_028145657.1:812500-1315000 GCF_977016875.1 Pavona decussata | reverse complement strand
ACAATCCACCCTCTCCCGGCAAATCTCAAACAGGTTGCAGTTAATGACTGAATAAAGGTAATCCAAGTCTTTCAAAATAAAACCAATTTTAATTGCAATTGTGCAACACTCATTCCTATATCATAGAATAATTACTGCAAGGGATGCAAATGGAATGCTCTCCTTTTTTTACACATCCACTTCTACGTGTTCTTCTTCAGATTGATAAACGTCCAGCATCTTAGACTAAGCTCTGTGTTACTGTTTGCCATCGTAACTGGTCACAATATGCCATTTTCGAGCTGCTGTGAACCTCATTATGAAAGCCAGGCTAAGTGCAAACTCTGCTCTTAGCCAGGTTCAAACCAACTTGGAAATGGCAGGCTATTTTGGTATTTTGGTGAATGTTTGGTGAATAATGGTTCGTATCATGTTAACCATACAACCTTCAAAAGTATTATTTGGTCAAAACATAAGTCACGACGATTAAGGAAATGATCATCAAAGATAACATTTCTTGATTCTCCCAACTAGTGTCAAAAGAATATTAAATGATAATAGTGAGGAGAAGATGCGTGTGGATACTAGTGGGGCTTTTAAAAAGAGTTACAGAAATCACGAGAAAAAAAGACAAGGTGAGAGAAGTAAATATCACGGTACACCGTCGTTAGTATAAATCTGGAGAAACATCACCATCGAATTTGTTTGAATCAACAGTAGAAACTAACTATCAAGAACGAAACAAAAACAAATGCTTACACAGCTCAACACAACAAAATTTGGCGCCTATGTGTTTCATGTCACCGGAACGTTACTAGGCCACTGTTCGAAATACTATTGAGGTAATATTAACTCAATCCACTCCATTCCCAACCTCGTACCCGGAGTCCCCAGGCTCCTTGGCCAGCGGTTGGTCGCCAGGGGAGACTCTTGGGATTTCCCCAAAGTTGACGCTCTGTCCCTAATGACGTACCCAGAGTCCTCAGGCTTTTTGGCCAGCGGTTGGTCGTCAGGAGAGACTCTGGAGAATTCGCCAAAATGTAAATTTTTTGATTGGCTGCCCCGTAACGGTTTGCATTGTTTTACCGCAGAAATCCTGCGGTAATAAAATTCCAGTTCCCCAGAGTTTCTCCTGGGAACCAACCGCTGGCCAAAGAGTCTGAGGACTCAGGGTACAAGATCCTGGCTTTGAATCCGTGAGAACGTAATCCAAAATAAAACAGCATTATCGTATGTCATAAAACTGATTTTCGAAAATCTGCCGGCCGATCTTGGCCATATAGTATGTTCGTCCTTTTCCCGGGAAGCTCCATGCTACCTGAAGCCTGTCATAAAACTTGTTTCTACGTCAAGTCAGCGGACAACCCAGTCGCAGAGAAGATGGAGATCAATACAGTTTTGACAAGTTGCTTTCTTGTTTATCTTGACCCTACGACAAGTTAAAGTCAAATGGCTGAAATTTCTTTCTAAAAGCAGCGGCCATCTTCTTTTCGTCGTCTTCAGAAACTTTACAGGCTTTCCAGTCCACTCTGTCGGCCATGTTCAGGAGACAGGGACTGGCCACAACTTCTCTGCGGAAGAGACGAAAAGAGAGAAGAAGTAAGATAAGGTGCGTAAATGGTGTGACACTTTGAACTGTAGTTTCGAGAGAGAAGATCCAAGCGACCATTGTCAGAAATTAACGGACAGTCATTTCTTAAAATGGGCTGCCGTCATCTCAAGAAATAGACGAAACATTTCTAGCGATCGCAAGTTAGACTTCAAGGAAAAACAACAACAACAACAACAGCAAAAAAACAAAACAAAACAAGTCAACGATTAGAACAGGAAATCTACGGTGCATGTAAAATACCGGACAAGATTGTACCTCTTAAACTAAAATTAATCACTTCTGCTCCTTTTGCAAAACAACTCTCAATTGTAAAATAAAGTCATGCTTGTCAGACAGAGGTAGCAACAAGAAATTTATAGTGGGCTACCAGCCATACTGCTATTAGGGATCTTCAGATTTGACAACGAGTACGGGTACGACTTCTCAAATCTAGTTTGCGTGGTTTAGATAACCACTTGTCACACCAATCTTGTTTCTAGGGTCTCCTTTGCTGCTGGTAAACAACGGGAAGGAGCGAGAGTTCTGGGGATGCCGCTGATTTGAAATTTGAAAGTCGTACTCGTACTCAATCTCGTCCTCGTGCTCTGATCTGAAGGTCCCTTTTTCCAGAAATAGACAGCCACTACTGGGAAGAGAGGGGAGATATATTCCGAGAGGAATCCTTGTCTGGCTTGGTGACATACCTCCCAGAAAAAAAGGATATTATGAGTAAATGATTCAATCATCTGATGCTTATTTGATGTTCTTAACCCTAAGCTGCTATCATGCACGTGCCATGAAGTACATGTGAAATATTGTTTGAGCGCTACCTGCCAAATTGTAGAGGCATCTTGTGTGACACTCGGTGAAGCAGCCGCTCGCCGTTATCAAACTCCGCGACAAAATAAGGCGCTCCTATTGGTACAACCTGGGAAAACAAACAACATATTCACTTGTTGAGATATTGTTGATATTGTTGATGTTTGATGTTCAGTCTTAATCCTCAGCCCCAAACTAAAAAAGAAATATGATCAGTGATTGCCGGCAAATAATTGCCTCTTGCAGCAAAATAAGAAAACAAATAATAAAAGTTATCGCACACACGACGGAGAATTTTAGATGGCAACTGGGCCACGTTGGAACAAAAAGTCGGAAAAACAAACATGTTTGGTAAGCGCTCAAATGAACCCGTACTATATACCTACCGTTTCGGAGTGAAATCTATGTAATGAACTGTCGTTGCTCTCCCCTGTATAAGTTTTTTTTTTTTTACATTTTTAAGACACAAACAGAAGGGTCAGAGTATCCATTTTAAGATTTTTAACCTGTTTGAGTTCTGTGTTGGCTGCAACATCTCTCAACGCCAAAGAATTTGAATCTCCATGCTCTCTGAATATATCTTTCAGCTCCACCACATCAGTCTTTGGCACAGGTACCACCTACAAACATTAATCACATTTAATTTCATTTAATTAATTTCATTATGCAAGTACCGATATATTGATAGATGAGTTAATCGTTTGTCTCACGATTGAGTCACAAAGATGTGGATCGCGACGTTTCGACCGCTATACTGCTGGTCTTCATCAGGCGATGGTGTCGACTGATTGCGTGACAGTATAAGTAGCACCTTGGTTTGTATTGATTGGTGCGTTTCGATCCTCTCTTAGGCTGTTGTTGATTGGAGGATTACGATCCTCGTCGTTCAGACTAGAAATTGTTCCCTCGGCCGTCCGCCTTGGTACCGATCGGCTGCTGTGTTGTTTGATCGTGGGCATCCACGCTTCCGGAATTTCAATTCCATTATCCCTATTGATGTTGTCAGGGTGAAGTCTAATGTGAATAGCCTCTTTAACCCTACGGGTGTACCAATGTGGGTCTCGGTCAATAGACTTAACCTCATCCCAGAGCGGATAGTGGCCCGTCGCATTGCTGTGTTCTGAAACGGCGGAGGATTGGGTTCGAGCAAGCCGTATGTCTCTATCGTGTTCCTTAATCCTTTCATGCATAGATCTTCCCGTCTCTCCAATATAGACCTTGCCACACTCACAGGGAATCTTGTAGACTACTCCGTCTTGTTTTGCAGGGTCGACAGTATCCTTAGGTCGCACTAGGTGTGATCTAAGTGTTGTGTCAGATCTGAAAACTGTCCGTATGCCTTGCTGTTGTAGGCAACGGCGAAGAGCCTCTGAGGATATTTCACTACTATCACTATTTCTTATACAATCTAACTGCCGATGTCAGGATGGCCGAGCGGTCTAAGGCGCCAGACTCAAGGTTGTGATACCTTCCCATTACGCAATGGGAGCGGGCGTTCTGGTCTCCGAATGGAGGCGTGGGTTCGAATCCCACTCCTGACATGGCCTTTATACTTTTTAATTTAATTTTAATTTTTTTATCGTCAAACATCCGTTTACGCGTGATGAGTTAAAAGCTTTTGGAAATAATGACGCGAAGGTTCACATCCCAATCTAATCTCTTTCCTGGTATAATGTTCGTTTTGTTTTTGTAGCTAAAGAGAGGACCGAGCCATCTTTTAGGCTGGGATTTGACAGCCCGACAGTAGCGCAGTAGTGAAATATCCTCCCACGCAGTCGTTCTTTTTGTGGGGAGGAGGTAATACGAGTCCCCTCAAAACGACTGCTCACTGTATAAACCACACACGACCCACAATTCCTTGATTCGCTCGGACGAAGGGTTAACGCTCGAAACGTGAATACTAGAATCTCTTAACGGGGGCCAAATTACCTTATCAAATCATAACATTGCTTTCTTTTTGTAGTATACTCTAGCCGTTAAAGCGCCATGTCATGGATAGTTTTAAGTGTTTTGGTCAGAAACTGAGCACCTCACGAAATGCTCCTAGAATACCAAGTGAAAAATATCACGTGATTTTGTCACAGAAAGACCAAACCATTGTCAGTTTTGATCGATTTCGACTTAAAAAAGGTCAATTTTTTTAAGTTGTAATCCACACCACCCGTAGCCAAAAACACTTATAAATAGTTTAATTATTCTAGTATAGTGTCTTTTAACAAAACTGGACACTTACTTTAAGGTTTTCATTGAGGTAAGAGTGGTGTTTTTGCTTTCAAGGTGTTACGAAAAAAGCTGACAGTCCCCGCTTTCATACGATCACAATTTCATGGCCTGTCGGGGGTCCATTAAGGGGATTCCGCTGTTTCTGCGCATGTACGCTACTTTACCTGTAACTGAAGGTGCTGCGTGTAAAAATTCCTCTCAAAAATAACACAGGACTTGCCTTCACTGTGGTACAACTTGCGAAGGGCTTTTTTATATCTGCTTTGAAGTTAAGGAATCAACACAACAGCGCTGATGTCTTTAAGTCAGCGAAATAAGATAACCGTCAATTTAAAAAAGGAACGTCACTTCCTGGTCTAAACCATGTTTTCACTGACAACATTGATACCCCCAGGGGCATGAACCCGTTCGGTGTACATTGTACCTTGACAACGTATTCTGAAAATGGATCATAGAAAATCATGTTCCTCGGATAAACAAAACCTAACATTTAGGAAGGATATTTTTCAATTTCCATAAGAACATCCTGCAAAAGAGATAAAACGAGTTTTGTTACTTTTTAACACACAAACAGACGGACAGACAATAAAGGAATGTAAATAATACACCTTAATCATTACCTCTGCCAGTTTTACTGTTGACTCGAAATGTCCGATGGGACAAATTAACACGTGATCAGGCACCAGACCTCCTTTGGCCAAGGCTACATAAGACTAGAGAAGGAAGAAAAAGTTTAGGTTAGAACGTTTCATCGTACCTGTACGAATGAACGAATAAGAGTCCTGACTGTCTAGATGGCTCACCAACCAACTCACTGATTGACCTCAGTCACACAAAAGTCAGTCAATCAATCAATCACACAGTCAGTCATCCACAAGTCCAGCCAATCGACTGACTGACTGTGTGACTGACTGACCATCTGACTGACTGACTGTCTGTGTGACTGACCAACCATCTGACTGACTGACCAACTGTGTGACTGACTGACTGACTGACTGACTGACTGACTGACTGACTGACTGACTGACTGATGTATTGATGGATGATCAAACTCCTTGATTGAACAGTCCTTAAGGAAAATCAATAAGAAGAAAAATTTGACTTAATGATTACAACTGGCAAGTCAGTCATTCACTGGAGTTGGTCACTTGGTTAGTTGATTGGTGAGTTGGCTGGTTGGTTGACTGACAAGCAGTAAAGTACTTACATCATCGCCAACACTGACCACCAAATGCTTCTCAACTTGAGGGCTTCCCAGACAGAACCAACAGGAACCCTTCAAGGGAGCTGTGAGGGGGAATAGCAAGGTTTAGATTACTGCATGGAAAGTACAGTATCTGAAGTTTTTGTAAGCAGCTGTAAGTAGTTAGATATTTGGGTGTATCAGCCCACTTTTCAAAAAATGATAAAAAATCCCATACAAATCCTTATAAATCCAATATTTTTTCTAAACCCCATAAACCACACATTATCTCACCCCAATAACTACATAAAATACTATTTCAGCCTTTGAATTCAAAAAACCTAAATTTTTATCCTCGGTTTCTCAAAAACCTAAAAACGTAAATCCTCGGTTTTTAAAAACTCCTGCAACGGAGACGCTAAATTTTTATCCTCGGTTTTTCAAAACTCCTGCAACGGAGACGCTAAATTTAGGTTTTTCATTAATGACAACTCACAAACAATCATCGATTAAATCCAACCAACTCATCAATCGCTGATTTGAATGATGAATAAAAAAAACCGATTATAACCGGTTTCGAAAAATTATGTAATCTAATTTATATGAACAACCAATTTGATCACAATGATAAAACATATTTTATTCATCCAACATTTGAAAATTACGGAGCCTCAGTTGATGGTTATATAATCAACCGAAAAAGATTAGAACCTAGAAAAGGATACTTATCTGAAAATGGTTATTATATAATTTCTCCGGGACGTAACAATACATGCCCCGCTCATCGATTCGTCTATGAGGCCGTAAATCAGACACATATTTCTCCTGGATTGCAAATAAATCACATTGATTCCAATCGCCAGAACAATTCAATTGTAAATTTGCAATTGGTTACAGCCTCTGAAAATATGAAACACATGCACAAAGCCAGAAAAGAATTTTTTAACAGCTCATACTCTGAAGAAGAATTGCAAACAGTCAATAGATTAATGGAATTTCCACCAATGGAAGACAATGATTGTGAGTTTACACGCACAGAAAATAAAATAATCAATAAGATGTTTTACAGAATGTGTAACGATTTGGATGACATTAATTTTCCACTTTACAATGATTAATCATCAATGAATACAAGGGTTGTTTGACTATGTTTTGAATTCAACAATGGTTGATGTCTTTTTGGAGGGTAATTTGGACACAAAGTCCATTTGACTAAGGCTTAAAGCTTTGGTGATAGATACTATTGTACAGAAAATGAGTGGAACAAAAAAATCAGACAACGCAAACATGAATTTTTCTGCTGGTGAGAATTCATCTGAGTCAAATCCAGCAACAAATACTCTTATTCATGATGGAAAAACATATCATATTCATCCAATTTACCATAATTATGCTGCCTCAAAAGATGGATACATCATTAATCGCAAAAGATTAAAAGCGAGGAAAGGGAGATTAAATTTAACTGGGTATTTGGAAACAACTGTTCGTTCTGATGATTGTAAAATTAAAATTTATAAATCACATCGATTTATTTGGGAAGCAATAAACCAAAAAATAATTCCAGAAGATTACCAAATCCATCATGTTAATTGTGATAAACAAGACAATTCGATTGAAAATTTGGCGCTTGTAACCCGACAACAAAATATGATATATGCTAACAATGAAAGATGTGGTAAAAAAATTGAACCACCACAAAATGTTCCAATGAAATGCGATGTTTTTTACTACCATCCAATTTATACAAATTTTGGAGCCAATAAAGACGGGCAAATATTTAATAAAAAAACCAAGAGATGTTCAATTGGAAATTTACTATCAAGTGGTTATAGATTGATAACATTACAACAAATTGGATTACCTAAAAAACACTTTTATGTTCATCGATTAGTTTATGAAATATTCAATGATCCAATTCCTGATGGAATGCAAATCAATCATATTGACTCCAATAAACAAAACAATTGCATCAACAACCTTGAATTAATGACTCGTTCAGAAAATGCTAAACACGCTCATGAAGCCAAGAAATACAAAACAAAGATTGAAATTGAAACTGAAAAACCAATTAAATCAATCAAAATGGACATTGAATTGGAGGAATCAGACGACGAGTTCACAGAAGATGAGAAACAAAAAATTGATAAAAAATACAATGCAATTATTGAAAAAATCAAAATGGGTAAATTTCCATACAAAAAACAACTTCAAGAACATTTACCAAACATTGAATTTTGGTAAATAATTAATAAAATATTGTGACAGTAGTTAGTGACCTTAGATTTCATGAAAAATAAATGGAATTTGAGGCCATGTTGCAACAAAACAGAAACAAATCAACGAAGCCGTCAGTCCTTCCACAGATGACTGACATGGATGTTGCCTCCAGTCTTCATCCATTAGCAAATCTGGAATCACAAAATAAAAATAATCTGTCGTATAATATTATAATGAACAAATCTAATCTATCCAAATTGACGAAAGATCAATTAATTGAATTGTTAATCGCTAAACAAAAACCGGTTCCAATGCCGAGAACCAAGAAAGTGAAACCAATACCCTATCCACGAAAATCTGTCAAACAAATGGTAAAAGAGTACGAGAATACAATCATCAAGCCGCCAATGCAATTCAGAGATCGACCAATTTTTCAACCAAGAAACAACATAATTCCACCTCCAAAACAATTTGCTGATAAACCAAAAGTATCATTTGATAATCAATTAATACCAAGACGTCCAGTTCCATTGCCTCGAAAAAAGAAAATGGCTCCGATTCCTAGACAGAGAACTCAAATCACAGAAGTTGCAAGAGCATTCAAGGGATATAACAAATCTTATGAAGTTGGAATTAAAAATGAAACAGATCCTTTGATTCAAATGACTTCAACCAGATTAGCTATTGCTCATTTTATGAAACAATTATTAACTCAAATGAAAGGAATTAAATTTATTGAAACTTTGACAATTTATTTTGAACAACAAAAAGGAAACCAAACTGTCTCCAGAATTGGATATTTTAATAGTAAACCAAAAACAATAACTAATGCCAATGATTTTCAAGAATCTTTGGATGTTAATGTTGAACAAATTATGAATGATATTCACAAATGGATTAGTGAAGGTTCAGCTTGGATAATTAAATCAATCAATGGACATTACATTAATATTATCAAATATGAGCCTCTTACTGGAAGTTCTTACATTAAACTTCCAACTGAACTTCAACATCACAAACATGGATTGATTAATCTAAAGAATAAAGACAATGAATGCTTTCGTTGGTGTCACGTTAGACATTTGAATCCACGAGAAAATAATCCACAACGAATCAAAAAAACTGACAAAGCATTTATGCCACAATTGAATTACCAAGGAATTGAATTCCCTGTTTCAGTCAAACAATACAACAAAATTGAAACCCAAAACAATATTAACATCAACGTATTCGGTTATGAAAACAAACAAACTTATCCAATTTATGTATCCAAAGAAAAGTTTGAGAATGTGATGAATCTATTGTTAATCTCAGAAGATGAAAACAAACATTACTGTCTTATCAAAGATTTTAATCGATTTATGCACCACAAAACCAAATCACATCAAAGAAAACATTTTTGTATGCATTGTTTGCAATGTTTTTCATCAGAACGAGTTTTAACAAAGCACAAGGAAGTATGTATTGAAATCAATGGTGTACAATCAATCAAAATGCCCGAAGTTGGTTCCAAAATAGAATTCAAAAATTTTAATAAACAAATGCAAGCGCCATTCGTGATATACGCAGATTTTGAAGCAATCACTGAACCAATTCATGGTTGTAATCAATCTAACCAACAATCTTTTACTGAAGCTTATCAAAAACACACTGATTGTGGTTATGGATACAAAGTTGTTTGCTGCTATGATGACAAATATTCCAAACCAATAAAATATTATCGTGGAGAAAAAGCTGTTTACAAATTTATGCAAGCAATGCTTGATGAAGTCAAATATTGCAGACAAACTATTAAATACAAATTCAATAAACCATTAGTTATGTCTCCAGAAGATGAAGACAAATTCCAAAAATCAACATCTTGCCACATTTGTTGCAAACAATTCACAAAAAATGATAGACGTGTCAGAGACCATTGCCATATTACTGGAAAATTCCGTGGCTCAGCCCATAATCAATGTAACAGGGATTTTACAATAACTAACAAAATCCCTGTAATATTTCATAATTTGAAAGGATATGATAGTCATTTTATAATGCAAGAAATTGGTAAAATTATTGAGACCAATACTTATGTGGATAAAAAAGGTGAAACCAGACAACACAAAATTAATGTAATCCCAAATAACATGGAGAAATACATGGCCTTCATGTTGGGTTATAATTTAGTATTTATCGACAGTCTTCAGTTTATGAATCAATCATTGGCAAATCTTGCAAAAAATCTACCAGAAGATGCCTTCAAATATACCAGTGAAGTTTTCAAAGGTCGTAAATTACAATTAATGAAACAAAAAGGAGTTTATCCGTATGATT
Organism: Pavona decussata; assembly: GCF_977016875.1. Taxonomy (NCBI): domain Eukaryota; kingdom Metazoa; phylum Cnidaria; class Anthozoa; order Scleractinia; family Agariciidae; genus Pavona; species Pavona decussata. Next base: position 1,304,672 of record NW_028145657.1, on the reverse strand, counting down.
ATATGAGTAATTTTGATAAATTCAATGATACTCAATTACCAACCAAAGATGAATTTTACAGTCAAATGAATAATACAAATATCACTGATGAAGAATACAGTCATGCACAAAATGTTTGGAATACATTTCAATTGAAAACCATGGGCGAATACCATGATTTATATCTCCAATCTGATGTATTATTGCTGGCTGATGTTTTTGAAAATTTCCGTAAAACATGTTTGGAATATTATAGATTGGATCCATGTCATTATTTCACATCTCCTGGATTATCATGGGATGCAATGTTGAAAATGACTGAAGTCAAACTTGAATTAATCACGGATATTGATATGTATCAATTTGTTGAAAAGGGCATGCGTGGAGGAATCAGTTACATAGCCAATAGATACGGCAAAGCTAACAACAAATACATGCAAAATTGGAATCCAAATGAACCCAGTAAACATATCATGTATTTGGATGCAAACAATCTATATGGATGGGCTATGTCACAACATCTTCCAACTGGGAATTTCAAATGGTTGAATAAACAGCAAATAAAAAACATTAATTGGAAAACGATTCCCAAAGATAATAAGACTGGATATTTATTGGAAGTTGATTTGGAATATCCTCATGAATTACATGACCTGCATAATGATTATCCATGTGGCGCTGAACAAATCAAAGTGGCACCAAATATGCTGTCAGAATATTGCCAAAGAATTGCAGAAAAATTTGGAATAACAAGTGGACAAGTCAAAAAACTGATTCCAACATTGGCAAACAAATCAAAATATGTATTACATTATCGTAATCTGCAATTGTATCGTGAATTGGGTTTGAAATTGACTAAAATATACCGTGTATTATCCTTTAATCAAAGTCCTTGGTTGAAGACATACATTGATTTCAATACACATCAAAGAACTAATGCAAAGAATGCTTTTGAGAAAGATTTCTTCAAACTGATGAACAATAGTGTCTTCGGTAAAACAATGGAGAATATCAGAAAACGGGAAGACATTAAACTGGTGACTAATGAGAAACAATTATTGAAAATGACTTCCAAACCAACATTCATCAATAGCAAAATCTTTAATGAAAACTTGGTTGCAGTCCATAAAATAAAGGAATCATTGACTCTCAATCGACCAGCATACGTTGGTATGTGTATCCTTGATTTGAGTAAAACACTCATGTATGACTTCCATTACAATTTCGTTAAAAACAAATATGGTAACAAAGCCAAATTATTGTTCACGGATACTGATAGTTTGACATACGAAATTGAAGCAGAAGATGTGTATGCCGATTTTTGGAAACACAAAGATATGTTTGATAACTCGGATTATCCATCAAATCATCAATTTTATGACTCCACAAACAAGAAAGTTATTGGAAAATTCAAAGATGAAGCTGCTGGTGTGCCAATTGTTGAATTCGTTGGATTGAGATCCAAAATGTATTCATATATCAAAGATAACAACAATGGTGGAAAAACAGCCAAAGGAATCAAAAAGAATGTCATCAAAAATGATATTCAACATTTTGATTACAAAGATGTGTTGTTCAATGAGAAACAATTATTTCACCAAATGAAAACAATCCGCAGCAACAATCATCAATTGGGTAGTTACACAATCAACAAGACATCGTTGTCATGTTTTGATGATAAACGATATTTGCATCCAGATGGAATACACTCATTGGCCTATGGTCATTATGCTATCCAATGATAGTATCAACTTGTGATCAAAACATTGCAACAAAAACTTGTGACAAAACTTGGTTTTTATTTGTTTTTTGATAAATATTTGATTTGAACACTTTGACTCATCTTTTGTGATGAGATATTTAATTTTAATGTTTTTGGAGAAAATTTTGTTTCAATATCTTTACAATTATTTGGTTTGTTTTTTGTCAAATATTTGATTTCGAGACTTTGTATCATCTTTTGTGGTTTCAATATTTTTGAAAACATTTTTGTGTAATTATATTATATACTATATTTATACAAAAATGAAATCCATTTTGAAAAAACCAAAAGATGTTTCCAAGCAGGTGGAATCATCTCTGTGCCAATTCCTGCATTGCAAAGATGAATGTGAATTTTGTGGATATCATGATGAATCCAAAGTTGAAACACAACAATCAATGCCTGAATGTTGTGAATCACAAAATTTGAGAAACATGGAATGTCAATTAACGTGTGTTGCTTGTGGACAGGTTGTTGGTGAAGAATACAAAACAGAATATATCAATTTTCATGTCAATTTGTTCAAAATATACAAGAAAACAGTGTATAATAGAAAATACCATTTGTCGCATACATTAGATAAAATTATTTTGAAAAACAAAATTGAAATCAGTTGTTCAACCAATTTCAAAATTCATAAAATATTCGTTGAAATAAACAAAATACTGCCACAAATCAATGGTAAAAGAAAGAGAATAATCAGTTTGAAATATCTTTTGCATAGAATATTGCAATTTATGAAAATTGATTCTTCCCAAATTGAGTTGACAAAATCCAAAAAAACAATGAAATTATACAATGTTTATTGGGATAAAATTATGGACATTATTGGCCCCCAAATCATGCACATTATTAATCAAACATAAGTGAATATCTGATATTTTTTATCATATTTGTCACCCCATTTATCGACAATCGGCGAATTATCCAAAATGAAATCATCATTTTGAGTAAGCTTGTTTGTCAAATCATCTCTATCAAAATGTCCATTTCTCATTATTTCTTTTATTTCATTTAATAAATGTCCGTAAGTTTGAAAAGCATATTGGCATTGATAAAGTTTGATTTCAACTTTTTTATGCTTCATATAAGCTTGAATTATGACAGACACCGATGATATTGCCAATAATGAAGCTCCACTGGTTGCAACCGATGATGCAATACCACCAGTTGCAAATACAATGGATGAAATATTACCAGCAAACTCCCATTTTTTGAATCTTTTGTATGCAGTTTTGTACATCCACATCTTTTTGTGATATGACATGTAATAAGCTTTCAATTCATCAATTTCTTCTGTTGATAATCGATTTGAAATATGATTGAAATCAATTATTAATTTCTTCTTTTGCATATATTATATGGTTATCTTATTTTTGATGCAATAATAGAGACCAGTTATTTGACCCAAAAACATGCATTTTTTCATCCAAGGATATGTTTTTTTCTCATTAATGGTGTACATGTATCCTTTGTCATGATGATATCTGTTGTAAAATTGGCCATAAGCATCATGTAGTATTCCATGAGACCTGATATATGGTTGCCAACCAAATAATCGATGGAGAATAGCTGTTAACCATCCATCTCCAGGCCCAATTAATCCGATTCCATCATGAATTAACTCTTTGTAAACTTCATCAGGTAAACCTGTGTTGTAATGTTTTTCATACAAATATGTGAATATTACGATACTTTTTATCATGCATTCCTGTCTGGGTAATATTGGAAGACTCAATTTACGGTGAAAATCTATCATCGATGTTCGAATGTGTTCTTGCAATTCTGACAATTCTTTCATTATACAATTTGATTACAATATTTTTATAAAATAAAGTAACGGAGTCCACGACCTAGTGGTTATTGTCAGGTAATTGTATCCTAATATATTCAACAAAATACTTCATTGTCCAATCAGATGGATGATTGTTGAAGTAGCAATAATAGTTTTCAAATGACACATCAAAGAAGAATTCCAATTGATCAAATGATGATGACACCAAACCGGATTTAGAATGATGATATCTGTCATTTCTCCTGATATATGTGTTTGTCACAATAATCTCTTGCAATGTATTGATTCCTTTAATGTCATCTTTACTCAATAATTTTATCCATTTGTAATTTGTTTTTGGTATTGTACCACTTTTTCTTCCTATTCTCATTGCAACTTGATTGTTGAGAAACGTTACAGCTTCCTGAGCTTGTTGAGCTTTAAACTGAGCCAGAGCTTGTTGTATTTGTGTTTCAATATATGGTTTGATGATGTCTTCATTGTTGTTAATTAATTGTTGGAGTGAAATTGCATGATTTGAATTAACTCCATCTTTTATCACCAAATGTCTGTTTTCTGTATCCAAATGACCATCATCATTCAGATGTATTGGTTCTCTATATTTGAATCCATCTGGTAAGTTGTCATAAGTTACTGTGTATTCTATTTTATCTCCATTTTCATCAAGAATATGGTTTCCATTTTCATCTTCAACGTATGGCATATCTATTATATATATAATGTTGATAATTCAAATTGATATTTACCTTGAAAATTACTCACTACACGTCGTCCATCATTTTTATCAATAATGACAGCCATTTCTATACTATGTAATTTTGCATTAGTTGTCATACTATTAATTCCTGATTTGATTGACATTGAAAAAGTATGATGTGCACCCCCTTGTCGCGTCACAATGGATACTGCAGCATTTGTTACTGTTGAAGTTGTTGAAATAACAATTCTTTTTAATCTTATTTGTTTATAAACAATCATATTTGTCCCCACAAAATTTTTAAAAAAACCAAATTTTATTTCACCTTCAATTGTATAATGACATTCAGAATTAACCAACACACGTCTATTAATTGCATCTTGATCAAGTAATGCATCACCAACATTTATGATACGATTATTGTTTACATTAACTATTTTATTAAAATTTGCATGATATCTTTCAAAAAAATCAGAGTATAATACTTTCAATTCAAAAGTTCCATTAACAGCAGTTCCTGCTCCAATATTATCCAATATTGACATAGAATCAATACTGATAAATTTTCTTGATTTGGGCAAATCAAATGTATTGCTTCCACTTATTATGTTTCCAATTCTGTGGTATGTGTCAGTGTTGGTTGTTTCACCTTGTTTTTTCCCATTTATCAAAATTTGTGCATTTGCAACTTGTTGATTGCTTTGGAAAACAATGGAGTATAGATTGAAAAAGTTATTTCCATCAGCAGCGATTTGAAAATTATTTGTTGGATTTGTTCTTTGGAAAACACCACTGGCAATAGTTCCAGTGTATTTCGTTTTGAATAAGTTGGTAAAATAACCCAAATTCATTGCTTCAGAATCAAATATCGGATTTATTAAACCAGAAATAATCTTATTATTCATATCCATATTGACTTTCATCTCCATATCTCCATTTTTATATTCAAACATTACATTGTCCAAGCCGTCATACACTCCTGGATAAACGCTATCTGACCAATCTTTGACACCGTAAACAACCAGATGACATTGTACTGGAGTCGCTGTAGCTGTTCCATGCATCGTCAAATAGATGTAATTTGGAGTTTGTTTGCTGTTGTTATTGAATTGAACCAATAGCTTGCTATAAGCAGTGAAATCACGCTGTACAGCTTTGTGGATGTATGCTTCAGAAGCAGTACATGATAATTGAATATTAGTCATTTCTGGTGGGTAGAATTCAAACACAATTGTGTATGTTCCAATAGCAAGAGTATAAATATTGAAACCTATCCTTGATCTGTAATCATTACTTCCACTGTCTTTAATCAATGTGATATCATAAGCTTTTTTATTCTGATGTGGGGATTGATTGAAAGCAGCTATTCCATACACTATGATATTATATTCTGAACTGCTTTCATCGGTATCTGTAAGATATTTGAATTCATTTGTTTTATGGCTGCTGACAAGATGACTTTGCTCCAATTTGTCATCAAAATATTTTTTGGTAGTAGCATCATTATCATCAGTTGGTTGAGCCATATCTTTTATTTGTTTATTATTCATATCAAGGTTTCCAGTCATTGCAACACTTCCATCTTTTTTCAAATATACACTCAAATCACTTCCAACAGATGGTATTTTAGCTATTTCTGTATCAACATATGCTTTAGTGGAAGCATCATTGGGATTGGAAGGATTTCCAAGAACGATTATTTTATGACCTCTCATATCTAATTCACCACCAAGAGCATTCGGTGTTAACCTGTTGAGAAAGTTATGATCAACGTAGTGTTTGTTAACAGCATCGTTATCATCAGTTGGTTGAGCCATATCTTTGATTTTATGATTGTCCATATCAAGGTCACTATTGGAGACTTTTTGTAAATATTTAGTATCACAGAAACCTAAATTAACGACATCATATGTATTTTGTATATTGGCTCCAAGATTAGTAATTTGTTGATTACCCATATCCAGATTTCCAGTCATTTCAACAGTGCCATCTTTTTTCAAATATGTAGACAAATCAGGTGATGGTATTTTTTTAATCTCATCATCGACATATTTTTTATTCGCCGCCTGATCGTTATTATCAGGTTTTAAAACACTAATATCAAAAAATGTTTTCCGTCCAGTAATATGTTGTTCTGTTGATGTAACCATTATTTCACTTTTAGCTCGTCCTCCATGGCCATCAAAGTTTTTCAAATCTGGTATATTAAGATGAATGTTTTCATAAGACTGATGCTCAGTCAATAATCGAACATCATTGGAGCTACCAGCCCCGTCTGGCGTGTCTTGCAAATAGATACTATTGGTATGAACACTTCCACTGTTGCTGTAAATTACTGCTTTATTAGCTCGCACATCACCAGGAGCATTATCCAACAATTGTATTTGGCTCTTTGTGACAACATCATTGGGATCAGCTCCTTGTTTAACATTAACAAGTTTTTTGTTTTGTATATCATAATTTCCATTTGGGGTTAATTTAAACCCTATTCCTTGAGGCCCAGCAGCTCCTTGAAGAGGAACCGTTGTGAAAGAAGACGATGAACTATGTTCGTTGAATATTCCCATTTATATCATTTGGTTATATTGTTCCATAAAAATTCCTGTTAATTCTCTTCATGGGCTTATCAACATATAGAAATGAAAATGGCTCTTTGGTTGCTTTAATGTATTTATCCTTTTCGACACCCAACTCACGGGATATCAGACCTCTTTCATTGCTGCTAGGAAAGTCATAGACACAGAAATGAGAGCAATTGAGTCGAATATCTTTTGGTGTTTTGTAGAACGATTGGCTCAGATAAATAACAGAGCAGTTCTTGTGTCTGCCACGAATGAAATAATCAATCAATGGTTTCTGGTTTTTTTCACAAATAAAGTCATCAAATATTACTATCTTCTGGGCATCATCATCCTTCAATTCCTCCACTGGAATTATATCATCATTGCTACAAACAAGGACATTATACCCGACACTATTTGATATATCAGTCAATGTTTGTAGCATATCCTTGTATTTTTGTTGCTCCAAATTTTTGGCATATAAATGTATTCTATCATAATACAAAAGTGGTTTCATCAGCATATGGTACAATAAATTTGTCTTTCCAGATCCTGAATTACCACATATTAACATCCGAAACGTGTCACTTGGCATGTAACCATACAATCTTTTGAAATTAGTGTTTTTATCATGTCTATCATAATTTGGGATTTCCATGTATATCAATACATTATATAAGTTGAGAAAAGTTAATATAAGTTAATAATATAATGGATCTACAAAGATTAAAACAATTATCTGAAGCCAAGATTAAGGCTGGAACAATAACCAAACAAGTTAGAGATACATTGAAGGAGTACAAGCATGATAAACAAGATTTACAACAAGGTTTATCAGAAACTTTCAAACCAATTATTAAAGCTCAAGAGGAAACAAAACAAACAATTGATGAAAAACAAGACAAACTGATTGAACAATTGGAGAAAAACCAAAAAGCGTTGACTTCAGGTTTGGAAGACATTGCTATGTTAACTTATCAACCAGAAACAAAACCACCAGAAGCAAAGCTACCAATTGGCTATAAACCATTAATGATGTCACCTGATGTTGAATCAAATTTGGATGCTGGTTTTGATATTGACGAAATCCAAAAATTGATGCAATACGATCTTGCACCTACAAGTTCTGTTCTCCAAGCTTCTATGCAAGGAGATATTGACATCAAGGATTACGATGCTAATATTAGCAAAATGTTGAAAAAACTTGGAACAAAGAAGGGACCTTTATCCAAGGGGCAAGGAAAGACCAAGAATAAAGACAAAATTGATAAAATAGATGAAGATATAAAATTATTACAAAAATACAGAGGGTGCATTAAAATAATCCCAGAAGGAATGAAAACCATCAAAAAAGGTTCTGGTTATACTCAACCAAAGAGAAATGCATACAAAATATCATCTTCTGGGAAATATGGTGGACTGATGATTGATATTCCAAAATTAATGGGACAACTCAGACTTGTGGCAACAAAAGATAAACACAAAGTTATGGACAAAAAGGTTGATTTCGATACAATCGATTTATTGACCAAGAGATTTAATTCAAAGAAGAAATACAGCGATATTGCCAAAATGGTATTCGATGAATTGAACCAACTCAGTGAGATTCCAATCCATGAATCCAGCAAAAAATTCAAGAAATTGGGCTCTGGTGTTGTTTATTTCAATGATGCTAATGATTTGATTGACAGAATGGAATTGCTCGGTGGATCCATTTTGGCTGGTAATAATGGAGTCAAAGAGGAATTTTCACAAATAGCCCATAAATTGAATCAACTTGGCTTGATAAACAACAAACAACTCATTGATTTATTGCAACAATATATAATTCGCTAGGTCGCGTAATCAGTTACATAATTAATTATATAACTGAAGTATATATGCAAGAAAGAGCGATACATATTTCATCTGTTAACCGACAAAAAATAGGTCGAAGTCGGCCTGAAGACTTTATTATCAAATTTGATCCACCATTGAAGCTTGACACAACAATGAGACATGAGCTAGCTGTTGATCGAGTTTCAATGACATACTCGTGGCATAATGTCAATGCAGGATACAACAATAATACAATAAAATACAGCCCAGATAATGGTACAAAATGGAAAACAATCACATTTGTTGATGGAATGTATTCATATGATGATCTTGATGATTATATCACTCAATCAATAATTCAAAATGGAGATAAACCATCTTCCAGCAAGGGCATCAATCTATATTTTGTGCTTTCATCATATAGAGTTGTCATTGAGCTGGACAACCAATGGAAGCTTGATATTAGAAACTCTAATTTTGGAGCACTTATTGGATTTGAACCAAAGTTAATTAACCAAACTGAACATGGGACAAAATTGCCAAATATTACCAATGATATTGACGTTTTGGACATTAATTGTGATATAATAACTGATAGCCTCAGTGATGGACGATTCACAAATACACTGATAATGATACCCACTGACAATTTAACAAGGAGTTATCCATTTACTTTTGAGCCAAAAAGAGCATTATTCAGTCCAGTTTCCAAGTCAATTATTTCAGAAATGGGGATAACAGTGACTGACGCTTTGGGTCGACCAATTGACTTGAATGGCATTGACTGGTTCATGAGCTTGATTCTCAGGTCTAGTTTAATATAATATATCAATATATGGTACGACAAAGTGAATTTAAGCCACGTTTTGACCCAGAATTGGGTCGTTATGCGATGAAACATATCCATGGTGAAGGAATTATGGATGTTTTCAGATCAGTTGGATCAAAACTTTTCGGAAAAACAGCAAAAGAATTAGCTAAGAAAGGAGCCAAAACTGCAGCTGAAAAAGCAGTCACCAAAACTGGTGAGTTTGCTGGTAATAAAGCAGGTGATAAAATAATTCAATTATTGAGCAAAAAACAACCTTCCAAAACAAAATCAGTGACAATGAGCCAACCAAAAATGGAGCAGCCACTGACTGATTTTCAAATAGCTGAGAGAGTAAATCAGATGATATCCGGTGGAAAACTCAAAAGAAGGAGAAAATGAAAATAATGTAACATATCTGTATAAATGAAATCATTCAGAAATCCAAAATACATTGAGAGATATGAAGATGTCTTCTTCCAATTGGAGACACCATTGAATACTGGTAATCCAGGAAATAATAGGTCACAAAAGAAAGATGGTTATCGTTTTGTTGTTGACAACACAGGAGAAGTTACTCCATTTGATTGGTATAATGCAAGAATATCGGTTGGTTTTAAAGTCCAAACAATGCAAAATGCAAATATAGCAGCTGAAGACCATAATGGTATTGTTAATGGTTCACACAGTCTTATACATGATTTCGATGTAAGATTGAATGGTAAAATGGTATATGATTGTAATGATGCAAATCATTGTGTTAATATCAAGAATCTATTGGAATATAGTCCAGGATATGCTCAATCGACAGCAACAAATGAGTTTTTCTATCTGGATACAAACCGACACGCTGAAGAACGATCGGCTGAAGATAACTACAATAAAGGATTTGCTGCAAGAAAAGCACTTTTGGGTCTATCAGTGGTTGTCAATACAGAAATACCATTGAATCGATACTCATTCTTTGAAGCATTGATGGATGAGTTATTGCCATCAACAAGATTGGAATTAAATTTGCAGATTGAATCTGATACTATTCTAATATGGCAAGCTGGGGCTGATTGTCGTGTAATTATTACCAGAATGGAGTTGATTGTACCAAGAATCACTTTCAATTCAGAGGGGCAATCACTGTATATGAGTCAGTTTTTGAAGCCACATAAATGGGTTTATTTGCGAGAAAATATTGAGAGAAGTAATTCTTCAACACAAAGAAGTGGTAATTTTCAGATAACAAGTGGGATTTCAAAGCCAAGGCATGTATTTGTTTTCATTATCAATGATGCAAATCTTGCTGCACAAACAGTAAATCCATTTTTGTACAATACATTTAGTGTATCAACAGATCCCAGAACATTGCTAAATTGTCATTTATCTGTGGCTAATGGCAATGAATATCCTGATGTACATTACACTCCAGAGGCTGATTTGACTCGAGTTTACAGAGATGTCCTCAAATATGTGCATGCAAATAATGAATACAGTCAGGGGACTTTGTTGAATATCAATAACTTCAAAACACTATTTCCATTCTTGTATTTCGATTTAACAAAACAAAAAATGGATATCAAAGATGGTACCACAAAGCTGACATTCCACTATGAATTATCTGGTACAACTGCAACTGCATATTCAGTTTATGCATTGACATTATACGAGCAAGACGCTGAGCTCATTCAAAAAGATGGTAAAATATTGTTTCGATAAATGGAATAAATTTTTAATGTAACGTTAGTTATATAAAAGATATGACAACTTATCATTCACATGGAGTAAACCTATCAATTGGGCAAAAAGATAGACTAGCAAAAGCATTAAAAAACAATTCAGCAATAACAATAAGATTATCAAATTCTGAATTAACTGGACCGGATCAGCTGATGTTAACCAAAACACAAATAAATAGGCTGAAAAAGGCAATGCAAAACAAAACTGGAGCAGATATTAAAATAAGCAAAACACAGATACGAAAAGCTGTACAACAAGGAGGCAGTCTTTGGTCATCATTATTCAAAATTGGCACAAAATTACTACCAATGGCAGCAAAAGCAGTTGGACCATTAGCTACTGGAGCACTTTCTGGGCTTGCAAATGTGGGAGTCAATAAAATATTTGGTAGAGGACAAGTTGGTGGTTTCCTCATTCCTCAAAATAAAATTGATCAATTAATAAAATACAAAGATTGGCTCACTGAAGCACAAAAGAAGCAAATTGTCAATGCAATACATACTGGTGGACAGATTGTAATTAAACCAACTAAGGCACAATCAGGAGGTTTTTTGGGTACTTTACTGGCTTCAATTGGCATTCCAATGGTTTTGAATGCATTAATGGGTAAAGGCTTGCAGGTGGATAGAAGTAGATCCAGAAGATCGGTCCCAGTTTTTGTTCCAAACACAACCAAAAAAGATGGTGGTTTGGTCCTACCAGTTAATTATCGACCGCCTCCATTTTTCGGTACATGGGATCAGTATGGTAAAGGGAAAAAAAAAACCAAAAAAGGAAAAGGTCTGTTGTTAGGCAAAAACAGTCCATTCAAGGGGATTCCATTAATCGGAGACATTCTGTGAAATTCATAAATAAACCACTCAGTAACTTTGAACTCATTGATTGGGTCAAAAAACTCAAAATAAAACACTTTAGAGGCATTTACAGCAGAGATAATCTACCACAAAAGATGGAAAAAGATGAAGTTGGTATCATTAACCTGGATTCACAGATTGGACCAGGTACACATTGGGTTGCGTATCGAAACGGAGACAAATATGTAGAATATTTTGATAGTTTTGGGTTAATTATGCCAAAAGAAATTATGCAATTCATGTCAACAAGTGGCAAACGATTAATGTATTCAGGTGATGAAATCCAGGAAAGAGATTCAGTATTATGTGGCTATTGGTGTTTGTATTATTTATTTGAGAGACAAAAGGGTACAAGTATATTGAAAACAATCCACAATGCACATTTTGACATGAACAATCAAAGTGTCAATCATAATTTTATAATCCAATATTTTAAAAAATTATCTAATTAATTTGTATAATGGTTGATATAAGATATTGTGAAGAGTGTGATGAATACACAGAATTTTCAGGAAAATTATGTTTATGGTGTACATTGGTAACAGATTCTGAGTCAGACTCTGATGATAATTAATCTAATATAGTGATATAAAATGGTCAAATCATATTGTGTTAAACAAAAGAAAGAAACTGAATGTGTTCAGCCTTCAGGTTACAAGCAAGCCAAAAATGGTCGGCTTATGTTCTTCTGTACCTGTGCTGAATGTGGTATAACTAAAACCAAATTTGTTAAAAAACAGGGAAACTAAATAGCCCCTCTGAAGGGGGGGGCATAATGGATACTTTAGCATCAACTGGTGCTGATATGTTAATTCAACATGCATTACCATGGATGGGAAAAAAAGCAGTTGAAATGGGTCGATATTATGGGTCTGAAGCACTTAGAAACCCTAAATTGCAAAAAAAAGCTATTGATTATGCTATCTCTAAAGCAACTCCTTTTGTTCAAAAGACTGGATCAGAGATGTTTGATAAATTATCAACCAAAGTAAGGCCAAAAAAAAGGTACAAAACTGACCGAAAAGAACTTGATGGTGGTAATTTAGATACAATTTTGGAACAATTTGGCACACCAGGTAAGGTTGCATCGAAGTCGATGGATGTTGTTGGAACATTAATTCCATCAACAAAGGAAGTCTTTGATAGATACAAATCTGGAGACATTGCCAAAAGTGCATTTAGCACAGATACTGGCATATTGTCGAGTCAATTTTGGTCTGGCAAGGCTGGGAAAAATACATTAGAAAAATACAAAAATTATCCATGTGAAAGCATGGTAAAAATTGGAAGCAAATTTCACAACACACCGAAATGCTTAAGTTATGATGCAATTGGTTGGCACCCACCAAATTGGGATGAATATGAAAAGGGAATCAAAGGACGACCCAAAAGCGGTGGCTCAATTGATATACACAAAATGATTGGTAAGCTCCCAAAACCCAAAGCTGGGTGGGTATTACCTGGTCATAAATACACTGGTCCATACAATGATTTGGAAAATCAAGTCAAATATAACCCCAAAACAGGGCAAATATTGGAAATATACGATAAACCAACAGGCAAAACAGATGCAATAGCCATGCAACATGATGTTGATTATTCAGTCTGCAAAGATGACAAAAAATGTAAATTGAAAGCTGACAAAAAGATGGTAAAGTCATTGGATGCTGTTCCATATTCCGAACGACAATGGGGACATTGGTTGGCAAGAAATGCAATAAATACAAAACAGAAACTGGGTCTTGGGGTTCCAAAAAACGTCAAAAGCCGTCGGGTAAAGAGGAAAACTGGCAAGAAAAATTAGCTAATGAGCTGCATAAACCCATACGGCGTAACTTTACTCGGCGGCGTGTTATTGTAAATAATATTGATGAAATATGGGCTGCTGACCTTGTTGAAATGCAACAATTCAGTAAATGGAATAAAGGTAATAGGTATCTTCTCACGACTATAGATGTTTTCAGTAAATACGGCTGGATTGTTCCATTAAAAGATAAAAAAGGTGAGACCATAACGAAAGCATTTCAAAGCATATTCAAAGAGGTCGAAAACCAAAGTATCTGTGGACTGATAAAGGCTCAGAGTTCTACAACAAACATTTCAAAGACTTGCTCAAAAAACATAACATTACACTGTATTCGACTGAAAATGAAGAGAAGTCATCAGTTGTTGAGCGATGGAACCGAACGATTAAAAATAAAATGTGGAAACGATTCACTGCTCAAGGCAATACAATGTATCTGGATATTTTGCCTAAAATATTGAAGCAGTATAATAACACTAAACACAGTTCAATAAAAATGACACCGACAGAAGCATCTAAGAAAAAGAATGTAGGAACTGTTTACTTCAATCTATTTGGCAATTTGAAGCAATTATCATCTTTGCCAAAATTTAAAGTTGGTGAAAAGGTTAGAATATCAAAGTATAAAAGAAAGTTGTTTGATCGAGGTTATACAGAAAACTGGTCAGAAGAGGTCTTCATTATCGATAAAATACAATACACGAATCCGATCACATATAAACTGAAAGATCTCAATAATGAAGAAATTAAAGGAAGTTTTTATGAACCAGAATTATTGAAAGCTAATCAGGAGATATTCAGAATCGATAAAGTTATCAGGAGAGATTACAAGAAGAAACAAGCTTTGGTAAAGTGGAAAGGATACAGTGATGAATTCAATTCTTGGATTCCAATCAAGGATTTGGTCGATGTGTAATCATTCTATCATACAGTTACGGTTTCACGAGTATTCGATAGCGAGTCGATTCAATAAAAAAATCTATTGTTGTGTGCAAGATAAATGATATTCTTACCTCAAAAAGCGTCTACAAACATCAGAACGATGAAAGTGGAGAAATAAATGTTCAAAAATCCCAAAACAGGAGCCATAAACATGACTTCGCAAAATGGCAACAAAATGGCCGACACGTGTGTTAACAAACTAGTGTCCAGTCTGCTTTGGGTTGTGTGCATGAAAGCGCATGCGTGTTAATCCAAATCAAGCAATATTACGCAATATACAGAAAAATAGCACCACAAGTGTAAAAATTTCAGAACTGAGTGTAATATATAGGTAATCGGGCCATTGTTATATTAGTTCACAAACTCTGGTGAAGCTTTAGGGTGGTGTCAGCTGGCCCCTGACTGAAACCTGTTTAACGGCTTGTGCAGATGGTGAATTACTGAGTAGTGTGGGATGTCTTCCAGTAGACGGCACCTCCAGGGTGAGCCCGCTCAGGCCCTACTGGTTTACAGCGGGGTGCTCAGAGTTCGTCCCAGGACTCAACCTCGGTCCCAGAGGTAAACTGGGAAAGGGACAGCCGCCTTGTCAGCGGCGGGAAAAAGACCTGGCTGGGGCCAGGCAAGTAAACAGCCAACCGAGCACCCCACATTCAGGGTTTTGTCCATTTTCGTGGCAAGTCACACAACGTCACGCGTGACAGTAACGGCATCCAGTCACACAACATCCATAATGATTATTTTTTTATCCAAATTAATGTTCAAAAATATTGTATTTATCATTCAAATCAGCGATTGATGAGTTGGTTGGATTTAATCGATGATTGTTTGTGAGTTGGTGTCATTTATGAAAAACCTAAATTTAGCGTCTCCGTTGCAGGAGTTTTGAAAAACCGAGGATTTATGTTTTTAGGTTTTTGAGAAACCGAGGATAAAAATTTAGCGTCTCCGTTGCAGGAGTTTTGAAAAACCGAGGATTTACGTTTTTTGAGTTCATTGTTGAATCAGGTATGAATTTTGCGAATATTTTGAAAGTGGGCTCATACACCCAAATATCTAACTACTGCTGTAGCAGCTCAAGATGAAACACCAAACACTGGGCCAGTACTTACGAGGTCCTTTCCTTTGCTTATTTGGGCCACCACCATCACCACCTTCATGAATAAGAAACAAAATGTAAACAAAAAGAAATTTAAAACTACTGTTATTATGAAGGATAAGTCAGCCCACATGGTAGAGTGTATAACAGCTTTGGTTTTAGGAAGTACAGGGACTATAAAAGCAGTGCTTATCTATTGGGATGGAATGCTATTAAAAATTAGTTCAAAGTTTGACAGCCTGATTATACATGGTACTTTCTAGATCTCTATCCTAAATATTTTGACCCCAAAGAAAATTTAATGCAGACAGACTTACCATGGCCCCTCTGTCGTTTGTTTCCAGGTCCCTGTGGTCTTCCAGTGTTGTTCATGTCAAAGAAGAAGTTCTGCCCAGAAGGCGTGGCCTACCAAAGGAATCAGAGTATCACTTACTTCTTGTTATTTGATTGGTGAACTCTTAATGGTTTTCGGACCTTTTTAAAAATAATGTACTATCAGATTAAAACTACAGTCTTGAACTCAGTTGATAAAACCAAGTATTAGGAATACGTTGCTTGGGAGTAAAGTATTTAAGTGTTTTAATACCTGCTGCTGTATTTCTGTCCTGTTATCTGCTGTGCTAACATCCCTGCTTCCCAGTGCTTTCCTATAGGGAAACTCTGTCACGTCTGGAGGTTGCTTGATGAGCTCTTTCTTGTCCATGGACACCATAGGTACAATATTGAATGCATACATATACTATAACCAAAACATAAAATATGCACAACACTTACAGTAGTAAATGGTAAATGTTACTGGTAGTGAACGTATTTAACTGTTTTGAGAACAGCACAAGGACCCAGACTTTAGCTCTACCAGTTTATAACTACGTACTAGTATATAACATTTCAGTATCAAACAAACCATCCAGTAATCAATAAAATACAGCTATTATTTACCTTTTTCTTGTCTGAATTCCCAACTTGGGCAAGTGAAATAAACCTTGTTACATGCTGTGATGCCTCTCTGAGAACCTGATGGTTCCTTTTAATAATACAGGCAGAGAAGATGTATAAGTCACTTTCAATATTATTAGTTATCACTGACATTAATTTATCGTAAGCTGTGACAAATAATATAGCCTGCATTGCAGACAGAATCAACCCCTGTTAAATACCATCTTCCCATTAGCATCCGACGTCTGGAACAAAGATTTGGGCGCTACTCCACAGACTGTGTTTGCCAGCAGTCGATTCTGTCTGCAGTGCAAGTTAAGGGTTTTATGACATTTGTGCATAATGCACTCATAACCTGTAAGGTTATGATGCACTCCTTGCCAATAGAGGGCTCCTTTATATGCACCCCTCGCCTATTGGGAATATTAAATATTCCCAATAGGTGTACGGCTTACCTTTGGAGGGAACTGGGGTCTTTTTCATCCATCCCTTGCTCATATAATGGGGTTACCTATAAGGGTCTCTCTTGTAATGAGCTTCTTGACTATAGGAAATTATATTTTACAATATTTGCACTCCTTATCCAAAGGGTGCTCTTACATAATGCACTCAGTACCATCCTATTATGGGTCTCTATTTCAATAAGCCCTTAATGCCTAGTATTGACATTTTTTTATAATGCATTCCTTACCTATAGGGGGCTCTTTCATAATGGACTCCCTCATGACCAGCAAAATGGTACCTTGGTCTAAGTTGCCCTGCCAGTCTGGATACTTGACTTGAACCACAACTGTCGGGATCAATGCCGTCCTTGAATTCAAAACAGAAAGAAAACATGTACAAATACAGTATGCAATATTTAGGTTAAACCAGTAAAGACAGTATAGTCTGAAACACACAATTATATACTGAGGTGCTTCTGATGGTTTCAAAGTCATGGTGGTGAGGGACCATGTTTGGTGCTTCCCTTCCGTGCCAGCCTATTAGGTAACATTGGGGATGTCATGTGTTATCTAAATGTTCACTACAGCTCACTATGACTAATGCTCATTATACACATGGGAGGACCGTTCTCACTTTTAAGTTTCTGAATATAAAAAATTATTAAAAACTGCATCATTGTATAATGCAATTCGAGGGATTTGATTGGCTTAGCGGCCATGGTATATGAGCAATTATACCATGGCCGAGAAATGGCGACCATTAAATTGCCTTCTGGTCGTTCTTGCACAGCGAAATCAGTAAGATCTAGCAATATTTCTCGGTTGTTTTTAATAAAACAATTATTCCACTTGCGCTTGTTGGATGTGAGATGATTATAGCCAACTCGGCGCTACGCGCCTCGTTGGCTATCTATCATCTCATATCCAATGCGCGCTCGTGGAATAATTGTTAAATAACTTGGCTTTAGTTAGTAGATTAGGGGGGCTACCAGTGTGTGAGGTACAAAAAAGTCTGTTTTATCCTGAGGTGACTCAGAAATTAAGGTAGCTGCCAATACTCAGTGAGAATCCTGTGTGGGTACAGAGAAACAGTGTGGAGTACATTATAGCTTTAACAATAAGCGTATTATCATTTATCTCACAATAGTCACTTTGAGAAGTAAATCGCGACGTTTCGCTTGCCCAAAGAAATCAGTTATCCATCAGGTATGTCCTTGCCCCAACATCACAACTTTTAACTTCTCTGTGCAGTTTGAAATACAATTTCATTTGGTGGCAAGCCACTGAGATAGCGTTGTTGTTTTTTTATTACGCTACATGTTTCGTTTTTATTCTCTGTAAAACTTACAGGCTTGCTAGCAAAATGTGATACACCTCTTGGCCAACAAGAGGTAATCAGAATGTCCAGTCCTTTAAAGCTTTCATCTTGACACTGAGACTCCAAAGCAGCAATATCATCCTGGGTGAAATGGCATCCTTCCTGGTGATAATAATTTATATATGGATGGAAATGTTATAAAATAATTACAAATTGAAATAAAATTAATGACTGCCTGGGTAAAATTGACAAAAAAATTAAATTGAGTATCCTCTCAAATAAGCACCACCTGAAATCCTTCGTTTGAAGTTAATTTTTTTGGAGGATTTACATGTACTGTGCACTATATTAAGTAAAATAAATGTACCTCAGGAGCCTCAGATTTCTCTACTCCACTCAAGTATGCTATCTGTAACCCTGATTGTGTCTTTAGGATTCCTTTCCTTCCTGTCAGGAAAAGGAGAAACTTATCACATGCACTTTAATGTAGAAATCATAAATATAATGCCAGCCTCCCACAATGTCATGATCATATTATACAATATGCAAGTAGTGAAAATTTGAATGATGTCGTGCATTTAGAGCAATTTACCACATCTCAATTACAAATCTGGGCTTCTTCTAGGTACACAATATCTAGGTACACAATTTCTACTAGGTATACAATTTATATCTATGTCAGGAACTTGTACTCAAAATGAATCAGTCTTACTATTTTTTTATCTCAATTTGGAGATTCTTACTGAGAACTACACCTCATGTACATATACATCTTCAGGCCTCTCACTGTTCCTTGCTGCTAGGGGCACTTGTGAGCTAGTTACATGTAGGTTCATAAAGAAAGAGCAACGAGAGGCAGCTATATTTGCAGGCTGCTCTGGAACTCATCAGATCATCTTCTAAAATGTTCACAAGTTCTAGCAATCCAAGGATGAGAATCTCATGCATTTGACTTGGAAAACATTTGCAAGTACGCATACCTCATCCATTGGTAATAATTTGATTTGAGAGATGCTGGTGGATTTTCAAAACTGGTGGTTTAAATTTATCTTTGGTTTAAAAATTTAAAAAGTTGGACAAAGTTAGTTTCACATTTATTTTCCATTGTTCATTTAGGTAATGATTCTGTGACATAGAAAAAGTTTCAAACCCAAAACACTAACAGCATACTGTAAATACTCTATGTATGTTTTTATCTCTTAGTGTATCACAGTGACTACAAAAATCCATGAAGAAGACTACAGATGAGCCTATGTAAAGCCACACAGTTGACTGCAGCTCCACAAAGGCGTCTAGAAATAGTCATGTATGCTTACCTAGGTATGTTAAATTCTCACACATTTCTCCTCCATCGTCCAAAGAAACTGATGAAAAGTAGCCAATTTCCTGTTTTTCTGTCGGCCCGAGTATATAGGTTGGAATGGGCACTGAAAGAAAAGAAAAACTGCATTTTTAGAAAAAAAATATTTGTTTATTAGTTAAGTTAACTTTGGTGTGCTTGGGGCATACAGTCAGATAACACTGAGACAACAGGGTTTTACCATTAGCGTAAAGGAACCCAATCAAATACAAGAGCTGCATGAATTAAGCTCAGTTCCATCTTTGCCCCAAGCTCATCACTCCTTCTGCAGTTCTTAAATTTGGTTTTTAAAATTATTTTGATTGGCCAACGGTAAAATTTGTGGCTAGAGCACACGACAGACATTTTTATACATTCATGTATATTAGTCGGATCACTTAAGTTGAAAAATGAGTTCAGAAATTTCATTTTCCACACTGAATATGAATTTTAACAAAATATAAAGATAAAGAAATGTGTTTTCAAAATATGCAGGCAATGAAAGCCCACCAGCTGAGCTATAAAATGTATATACACTTCTTCAACTCTAAATTGAAACTTCTATATTACCTTATGTTTGAAGCAGGTCATAAACCCATCATCATGGTGAATCTATTCAAGAACTTAGTTTTTCAGTTAGTTTTATGATTTAAAACCGTCATGATTCTAACCACAAATTGTGCCACTGAAACAGAAGCCATCAGAACGTTGTCAAAAACATGATAAAGATGCAGGGATGTGGCTAAGAGCCAATCTGAAGGAGATCTTATCATCAGCTGAAATTTCAACACAACACAAATGCTTGAGGCTAACTTTAAAGATGCAGAGTTTAAGTAGCCATCTCAGTTTATGAATTCATGAGCTTGTTGAGGTTTTGTTTAAGCTACTAACAATCCTAGCAGATGAGCAGCACAGTTGTTACATAAACCTTGCCAAAAATTGATTAATTAGCTCTAACAATGTTGGCTATGGCCAAAGCAAGTGTTAAACCTAACTTCAGACTCAAGATTGGCACCCTAAAACAGAGCTGCGCACTTAGCTTTACACCTTTTTTAAAGGTACTGATTTATTTAACCACCAAGGGATGGTCGTGGGTTCAAATCCCATCTGGAGCTCAGATTTTTTCCGAGGTTCCCATGACGCAAAAACTGATTTCTTTACAATAAAATATTCCACCTGCACTACTTCCTGTTTTGTAGGCTTCCCATTCCTTTTCAGACTCTTCGCTTGTTCCAAAAAAACTTCCAACACACAGTAACATCTGGACCATGAAAAATACCATAAAATTCCAGATATGAGACCCCTCCTCCAAAACAAATAAATATATAAATAAATAAAAACAATAAGGCAAGCCAACCCAGCCTTCAATATAGCTCCCATGGACTATTAGGGTAAGCTGTTTTAAAATGTTAGCTGAATGAGAATGATGTGTTATATTCAATCAGTGACAGGCATATTGTGAACAAGGAAAAGCAAGTTCTCCCAACAGGAGCATGAAGTTAAAATGTCAAGCCTTCTTAACAATATTATTATTATTGAAACACTAAATGACCTCCAATAATGAGCACCCCCCACCCCCGCAAAAAAACAACAACAACCCCCCCCAAAAAAAAAACATAAGTAAGTCCTCCCCAAAGTGTAGATAAAATGATGTAATTTTGAGTACAATGATTTTATAAAATCATTTTGTGTTCTATTATAAATTTACCTCAAAATCTTTATTTTTCTTCAAAATATTTCTAACCCTTCCATAGAGCACATTGAACTTTCCACACACATCCCCACAAACAAGGCTGCAGAGATAAAAAACGCATAAGCTTAATTACTGGTACATGCAAGCTAATAGATTCAGCATGCACTAATTTAATAAGCTTCAGAGTTTTGGTACTGTCGAGCGCACCAAAATTACTGGTCAAGGGGCAGTTTCATTTACCCTTCGTTCCAATCTTTAAAAACATAGCACTTATTAACAAATTATACTCACATCTTGAGAGGTGTTGCCATTTCGAATGTAAGAAGAGGCAATCTATTTAGCAACTTTCACGATTTGATGTTGATGTTCTGTTCGGTTTCGGTTCAGTTTTGCCGCCATCTTGGAAATGTAGCCTCGCTTCCATAACAGAAACAGCGAAGCATGCTGGGAAAATTCATGAGACCACGTGGTTCGTTCTCTTTTTCAGTGGCAGCCATGGCAGAACAGGTCAGTTTATGGCAAATGAAGTTTTCTTGTCGCCAAAGTAATGCTGTACAGCTCGAAATAAGTGGCTTTTACGTAGGGAAGGGCTGCCGTTATCTTTGAAGCACTGCTTGAAGGGAAGAATGTTCAATAAACGCGTCCTGTTTTGGTAGATTTATGTTCAAAGTATCGATCAATTTCGGCATGTGTGTTGTTGCTCGATGTTTGATTTTCATGTTGTTTCCCCTTTGTAGTTCTTATTGGAAGTAGCATGTTGCCCTTTATTTTCTAGATAAATCTGCGGCACTTAAATCGACGTTTGTGTCTTTGTGTTTGTCTTTAGGCTTGTTCCTTTAAGCTAAGAGGAGATATTATATGATGCCGTGAACTTTTATCGCATATCTCGGGGAAAAAATTTCATTGACCTTTATTGATGGAACTCACTCAGGTTATAGAATCTGCTGCCTTTTCCCCGACTGCTTTAAGAAAGAAATGCCATGCTGATAACATGTCACTAGCCTACAATGTTTGCAGCGCTGTAGCAACAAGATGCCTATACTGGCATTTACGTGTGATGCCCCTTGATTCTTATAATTGTATGCTTCGCAGACTATCCTAGCTAATGGAATATTTTGAGTCACAAAGATAGCGTTATGTTGTTTCCCTTGTGTTACGCGTCTTATCGTTATACCGGAATTTCTATTACAATAACGTGGCCTGACTCACGTTTCTGGTTATGTAAATAAAAGTGTAAGATTACAAATTGTTTTCGTTTCACCAAAAAAACAAAAACAAAAAGAAAACAGGCAAAAAGCTTTCCTAAATGAAAACTTTTAGTACAAATGGACAATCAAGCCTTTAATCTTTTTGTAAAGTGGATTTCCAGTTGCGTTTAAGCATCAATTCGACAAAGTGATGCGATCTGTGTTTTAGCTTAATACCAATGACCTTCATTTCCCCCGCATATTCTGGATGGTTCTACAACTGTCAAACAGAAGCATGATTCCTTCGCCTTGAACTCTCCGATTTCCACCGTTTTTACTGTCGAGTGCTTCTTAGAAGTTATTCTTTCGATTTACCGCTTCAAAAGGGTTAATTTTCTTTTTGAAAACGGCACATTGGAATCTAAAACATTAAAACAATATGGCCACGCCACTAAAGTCAAGCCTTTTCAGTTCCACCGAGAGACCACTAGGACCTGAATAATCACAATAGTAATTAACTCCCCTCCGATCCCTCCTGACCTACACTAAGATATTGCATTCTGATTGGACCGTTTTTGTTAAAGACAATAAGGACAATAGGAGACAAAAAGATCCCCTCTAGGAGAAAACTGAATTTGATACATCTAAAACGAGTTAATAATTGAAAGATGCACATTTGTGGATACAAACGACCCCCATTTTATAATGGGGCTGCACAGGCATCCCACGTAATAAGTAAACGGCATCAGATAACAAAGTAAAAGCCTGCAAACCAATTGGTTAGCATAACCCGGCGGACTGGTAGGAGATGTGTGGTGTGCTATGCCAATTTTATAGATTTAGGATTGTGTTTACAACAAATGGCAAAAGTGACCACGATCATCTCATGTTTACCGGTAGTCATTGTCCATTTGTAAGATAGTCAGTTTTTGTCTCTAAAAGTGAAGTTAATGAGTTTTAGGGTAGCACCAAAGGCCAGAATTGTTCTCATCCATATACTAATTCATTTGAGGAAACATAAGCGCGGATGTGGCATTTTCCATTTGCCGCGAACATGATCCTAAATGTCTCTAATTTGGTAAATCATGGTATGCACTTGTGTACCTCCTTACAGAGTTGTGCAAGGGTCAGTTACCCTGCTCAAACAGTTGAACAAGTTATCTTCACAAGGGAAGTGGGTAGTCTTATGCTGGAGATAGTCTCCCTGGGCAGTTGTCTGGTAGTCACATTTAATCTGCTGTGGTCATTATTACTGTATTTGTATTTTAATAAATTAAATAAATTTGTTGACCAAAGAAGCCTATTGCCAGCTGTGGGTGACAGTGAAGTTTGTCTTTAACTTCCATAAATAATACTTTATGTTATACATGTAAAAGTTCAAATTCATTTCATCAATTTAACTGGCATACCTGTTTTTGTGAGGACTACTTGAAGATGATCAAGTTGAAAAGTGGGTGTTAACAAACCTTGATCTGTTTCTAGACCGAGCGAGCCTACCAGAAGCAGGCACCAATATTTCAAAACAAGAAGCGTGTCGTGGGTCAACTAGGCAAGAAGAAGGAACTGAGATTTGTAAGGAATGTTGGTCTGGGATTCAAGACTCCTAAAGAGGTATTACATTCAGTTGTAACAACAGTAAACTCCCATTATTATGAATACCATTGGGACCATGACTTGCTGTCCATAATAGAGATTTCCAAGATAGAGGGTGTAATTTTTAGTGTCTAGTTCCTAGGATGCATGTAATATCAAAATAAAAGATGCCTTGAGGATCTTCTCCAAGGAAATTTTTTTCATGTTTTGTGTTTATGCATTCCCTCTGCTCTCACTGCTGGATGTACAAAGTTTTCTCAAAGGTGCTGTAATACCTGTAATGGCAGAAAAATCACATCAAAATCATTGATTGTTTAAACAGGTGGTCTAAAGTTACACTTAGAATTACCAAGAAACTGTTGCTAAAAGTGTACAAATCTGTGTACATAGCCTGTCTATGCTTCTGACTGTTGACCTGGAGGGCAATATTGTTGGAAACCTGATTTCAGCCCTTGCCTTGTGTTTTAGGAAAAACACTTTTACAATGCCTGTCCAACTTGGTTAATAACTGGGTAATGCCAAATTGTTGGGGAAGCATAAATTTATTATCAAAACAAAATATTGAGGGCATAAGCCACTCAGTTGCATTAGACAAAATATTTTTTGTGTTGTGCTGATGAAAAAAGTTACCATCTCCTTGCACAATTAAAGGGGTGCATGGAAAAAAGCCTTGAGTGACATCTGATTGAATGCTTAATTCTCCTAGCAAATTGCCTTGTTCTTCCTTGTATGAGCAAAGGAGAATTTGACATAGGATCAGATGTCACTTAGGGCTTTTTTCCACTCACCCCTTCAACTACAGAATATGTATCTATTACCCATATAGTATGTTTATGTGTGTATGTATGAATCTCGTGAGAGTTAACAAGACAGCTGTTTGTGTTACTTCTCTTACAGGCCATAGAGGGAACATACATTGACAAGAAGTGCCCCTTCACAGGAAATGTAAGCATCCGTGGACGTATTCTGACTGGAATTGTTGCGAGCATGAAAATGAAGCGCACAATTGTCATCAGACGTGACTACCT
The DNA here is from genome assembly GCF_977016875.1 of Pavona decussata. Classification (NCBI taxonomy): domain Eukaryota; kingdom Metazoa; phylum Cnidaria; class Anthozoa; order Scleractinia; family Agariciidae; genus Pavona; species Pavona decussata. The sequence continues at coordinate 1,279,291 of NW_028145657.1, read as the reverse complement.
ACATCACATCAAGAAGTACAACAGATTTGAGAAGCGGCATAAGAATCTCTCTGCACATCTCTCGCCTTGCTTCAGGTAGATTTCTTTTGTGTATAGTGCTCCATACACCACTATGTTTTTCTCTGTTTCCAGTTCAACCTGTAATCAAACCTTCCAACTTGTGACCTTTTTAGTCACCATGGCAATTAAAATTCTGGGAAACTCGTGTGAAAATGCTTTCCACTTGGCAACTAACTTGAGGGGTCAGTCATTGTCAATTATGGTATTCTTTATAGAGAGGTCATCAGCCCAAGGCTGAACTGATGGAGTAACACAAAGTGCAAGAGAGAAGCCATAGTCCACCACATATGTTGCTAGCATGTGCAGTCACAGATGTACATGAACTCAGTGTGTCACATTATTTTTGTATGTCACTGCCCAAAAGTATGCAAATAATAAGAAAATGTGTCTGAGTGTTGCTGCACAGCCATGAATTACTTCAGACACCAACAACAGTCCCAAATGGCCACTAAGGGGCTGTTTACATGGAGGGAAGAAGATCCTAGAAGGCAAAATAACTTTTCGTATGGTTTACATGCAAAAACTTTGGTCAGGTAGTTACCAAGTGGAGAAGGAAAGTAAGACAAAATTAACTGGAACCTTCCGGGCAAAGGTCGTTTACATGGTGCTATCTAGAACATTCCTAGCACTAAGATCTTCATATCTCTCAACTAGTAAGATCCTATGGCCAAATACAACCTTTACAGAAAACATATGGCACTAGGGTGATTCACTATCTAGGATCTTCCTCCCTCCATGTAAACAGCCCTTAAAATGTTTAAGTTAAAGAGTTGTGACTGATCAAGCTTGGATAACAAGTGTCAAATAACACTTATTTAGTACTTACAAGTATATACTAATAAATTAGTATTAGTTAGCATTAATATTCGTGAGTTGACTGCTCAAAGAGGACCTCATTTTTCCAATTCATTTGTAACATGTTGTGTGAAACCTTTTTCACAGTGTCATGTAAAACTAATTGTCATAACAATGATTCAAAGCATGCAAAAGGCTTGAATATGAATTGCTTTTGTTGTTGGTTTGTAGGGACGTTGCTCTTGGTGATGTGGTAACTGTGGGTCAGTGCCGTCCCCTCAGTAAGACTGTGCGATTCAATGTACTGAAAGTTAGCAAAGGAAAGGCCAGCAAAGACAAGAAAATATTTGTCAAATTTTAAATGTGCTTGCCTTCTGCTTACAATAAAGTATTGATATAAAGAACAGCTCTTTGTGAAATATTATTTTTAGTGTTTGGTTAATGATAGATTCAATTTATCATTTGCCTCGTGATTGTGTTGCATACGGTAGGTGTAGATGTTTTCACAGCTATATTGCTGTGCCCAGTTATTCAAAGAACGGTTAAGGTTATCCTTAACTTAGTTGGTGTTGTACCATTTTTATTGCTTTTCAGCAAAGCAATAAAAACGGTAGGTCACAGACTAAGTTTCTTTGTTAATTTGCAAAAACTGAAATTTGGATGTACTTTTTGTGCAGCTGACCTGTTGCTGTGGTAACTGCTATGGTGTCAGAACTAGTCTTAAAGTATTGCCAAACGACAGAACTACAAACAAGTGTATAGTTTGCCCACTTGATCAGATACAGTTTTCTGTAACCTTTCATCATTTCACAGACTCTACAACAATAAAATATGAGCCTCCTTCAAAGTAGCCTGCGAATGCCGGCTGTCACTTCTTCACGCCGAAATCGACAAAGTGACAGCCAGAAATATGTCTGCGTTCACAGGCTAGCTGAATACGCTCCGTCACTCTTTCGGCGCATAATAAGACGACTTGTGGCACCTGCCCAAGTTTATGTACACACTCAACTGAAATGGACAATGCAGGATAAATTACTGACTATCCAAGACGGGTAGCGATGCAATATTTTCACCGGGATTATATGTAACCACGTTGAAAAAATACCTTAAAGAGCATTCATTCTTCGCTTGTAAGAAGCTGACAAAATCTTATTAATGGCACCAAAAAACAAGTTATTAACTCGCAAGTGAAGCCCGATTTTGCATTACTTGCTACTTTGAGTACGTCCGCTTATGCATATATCGTGGGCGACAATTTTTCACCGAGCTGTGGTCATACTATCCTACATTCCATTTGTTGTAAGGGACCGATCGTTTATAACGTCCTAGGCGGGGGGGGGGGGGGGGGGGAAGGTAATTTTTTTAAACGAGCTCTTTTTTTTGGTGGGGGGGGGGGGAGAGTTTTTACCTTGTACGAAAAGTGAGGGGGTAAAATTTTAAGAGTACCAATCATCAATCAAAGAGTTGGTAAAATCTACTAGATACTTCTCCATATCGCTACTATTCTTCAGAGCGACAAAGATCTTGCACGTAATAGGTTGAGTAATGATATAGACAGGCAAACCGGGTATTTCATCAAGCAGTTTATCTCTGAAGGCTTGTTTATCTGGGCAAAAAATTGACCAAAAGACGAATAGAGATGGTAGGCTTCTTCAAAATCTATGTATCCACATCCTTGATCCACATCCATACATCAAATGCTCCTGTACTGCTCTCAAACCTCGAGCTGCTTTGACCTTTTTACGACTGAAGAATAGACTCCAGCGATAAAAAAACATCGTTATTATCAAGACATTGAAGAGATATTCTAAGGTACGTTCCCTAACATGAATTTCGCCTAACTTCTGATTGTTTCTCTTGCCAGTTCAGATTCAGAGAGCTGGCGACTTCCGCTTGTAACCAAGCGTTGTGGCGAGGACCTTCTCAACAATTTAACCACTAGGCCAACCATGGGGGGGGAAGGGGGCAAAATTTTCAAACTGCCATTGCAGGGGGGGTAAGACTTTTGTTTGAAAGATTTTTTTTTTTTTTTTTTTGAGGGGGGGAGGTAAAATTTTCATACACTCGATTTTTCGGAGAACACCCCCCCCCCCCCCCCCCCCCACCAGGACTTAATAAACGATCGGTCCCTAATAACGGATCTATGAAAACTGCCAATAATGGGTTGGGCAAAAACCCAAGTCGCTATGTAGAATTGCATGTAAATGAGGGTACAAGGCCCTCCGTTCCTTCCCCAAGATCCGCCCTTGCCTAAAGTCCCCGTACGGCTTTCTCCCAGGCCCTCACGATGAGTTCATTTCGGTGACGGAACCGAGGTGAACTGTCAGAATCGCCCGAAACGGTTTGTCCGAGACGAAAGACTGAGAGAGGTCTAGGAACTAGGCAAGATCCGCCGACGACAACAAAATACAATCACTTTCCGAAAGAAAAAAAAGCAAGTACAATGTTTTCAATGTGATCTCGATGATTTTATTTGCTTCGATCCTTTAAAAATACACTTTTCTTTTCAAACTAGTTTAATAGCATAACTTAGACTCTCGCAAAGACGTGAATATAACTTAAATTTAGCTCAGCCTGTTTACAAGCAATGCTAAGTTGGCAAATGATGCCCTATAAATTATTTACATTTCAATATGAAACAGGAGCACTAAAACAATTATACATTTTTAGTCTGTGTACAGGCAAAACCTAGGGAAAAAAATATATTTTGTGTTTGCTACACAGATACATGGTCTATGCGGTATTTTACAATTAAAAGCTAAAGCATGTTATATTTTTTTGTTTACTACACACTATCAGTAATACAATTTTTGACACGACTTTGCTGTACAACGTTACATGTTTCAAGTTTCTCTCTATTGAGTAAGTTCATAAAACCAGTGAAGTTAAAAGCTAGAAAATTATATATAAATAAGGGTAATGAAATCATTCTGATGAAGATAAAATTATTGAATGTTAATTTGTCTCACTGGTTTTGTGAATTTACTCAAATGGAGATCGTTTATTATTCTCTCAACATGACGAGCTTCTCTCCATAACCTCGCATCGACGGCAAAGGAGTCTGGGGCCTGTCATAATGGGGACTAATAATCATGTTAATTTTTCTTCAGTTCCTCTCATAAAGGGTCCCTTATGAAGTGGTGCTGAAGGAGCTCATCCGCGGAGGGCCGCAAATCCGGGTCCCTAAAATTACGAACAAATTTAGGCAAACGTTAAACTTGATAAATGGAATTCTACACGGTCAGGAACTTGCCTAAGGAAACACAACGTTTAGGATCCCGTTAAGGGGGGGGGGGGGAAGAGTAAACGGCGTCTGTTTTCTAGAGCTTAGACTGTAAAGGAACATAAGATACGATACGATAACTTTATTTAGACATCGGAGTCCCTAGATAACGAAATTGAATGAACCTATGGCCACCCAAACACCGGTTAGGCGAGTTTAAAAAGACGAGCGTGAAATGACGATGTTGCGTCAGGCAATCATGGAAGGTCTAAAGAAAAAAAAAATAAAAGTTTTCTTCAAGGAGAACTACTAAACAGCTCCAAAGACCTTGATATTCATTTCTAGTTCTTTATATTGTCATTTTACGGAAATATCAGGCAGAAAAAACTATTGACAAACTTACCTCGTAAGGCACTTGTTCACAAAGTCCCGAGCACCGTCCGAGAAATCTTCGTTAAGTTGCGGTACCGCTAACGAGCCACTACCGATAGCAAAGATGGCTGCCATAGGAGGCATATCAGACCTGATGAGAAAACACAAAACATTTGTCAACATAACGGCCTGCAAAAGTCTACTGTTTACTGTCTATTAACTGATGTGTTCTTAAAAAAAACAGAGTTGGCTGGCGCGCAATTTTCATCTTAAATCAGCAACTTACCAAGGTGGCTTTCCAGTCGCCATTTCAAACACTGTACATCCTACGCTCCTGTTGAATTAAGAGCAAAACAAGAAAATTTATCGGTTAAGTCAAATACAATCTAGAACGGACCTGAATATAACGTATCGTCTATCACTGCCCTGAATTTCTGGTCACCTCCAAAAACTACTCGAAGGCGAAAATTAGATTCTGATTAACAAAAATTACAGTCTTGAGTATCGAGTTATGAGAGAGATTGATAATCAGATTCAACAATTGTCAGCGTTACAAGAAAGATGCACAGTTCAACATGCGCCGAGAGGAAGAGCATCGGACAATTGCATGGAAGATCATGTCTCCGTTCCTGCCGAGGACATGCTAAATGTTTCATTATTCTTATTTCATGACCAACTTTCTTTGCGGTCAGCTTACTTACCATATATCAGACTTCCGGCCGTGCCCAGTCTCCCGGATGACCTCGGGTGCCATCCAGTATGGTGTGCCTTTCATAGAACGAAGAATGTTGCTCTTACTCATACTGAGATTCTGAAAGAAATACACAGGAAAGTGAGGTCATGTCAAGAGATGAAGTCAAAAGTCGCAAGACAGAGGTCTGAGCAATTTTTTTCTTCCCATATTGTTTTCGTGACCAAAAGATTTTAATGAATTTTCGTTCACTCAACAAATGGTCGGTACAAATCCTTTTGCATTCCATGTGTGCGAAACGAGACTAAGACGGCTCTACCGAGTTAAAAAAAAAAAAAACAGGGCTATAAAAGAAGATTTATGAAGAAATATCCTTTGTTTTGTGGTACCACACTCGAGTCTTCTCGAGGAATTTTTTGCACTCTCAGAGTTTCAACAAATTGAGTTCAGAGTCAACGAAAACTCACACTTGACTCAAAAATTTCACGCGCCCTCTCCGACTCTCAAACTGTGTTCAAAAAGTGTTTGATTCCATTCCGGTCTATCTCAGAACGAACTAGACTTCTCAATCTCGATGAAGCTCCATTTATCGTATACCTTCGAACAATTCAAATGAATTTCCTTCCTTTTTTATCCTCGTTTCATCAAGAAGCACATTAACTTACCATGTAGAGGCGTTTAGCGCAACCGAAGTCGATGAGCTTGAGAACTCCACTCGGCATAATAAGAATGTTACCGCCCTTGATATCTCTGCAAAAAAAAATTACAGTTCCGTAAAGGCTATGAAGTATTTTGTACTTACTGACTGAATGCAAGGATTAGGCTGAAAAGCAACCTGATGCCTTCCATTTCAAGTCAAGTCAAGTTTATTCAACTCACACTCCCTGTTGGTTTTCTTTCTTTCCGTTACCGTTGAGTTCCGATATAGCTCTGGGTTGTAACGTTTCTGGGCCAAATATTGGTAAGCATACTTGTTGGATGTGCTATTGACAATTATTTTGTGTTTTTCACGGTTTTTGGGCTCCTGATAAATCATGTAATACCGCGAAAATTTCACCCACCACAGAAATTTTGCACGATTTTCACAAATCTAAACCGCGTGAAAATAAACTGCAGCAGCTTGTAGGAATATAATGCACTTGGACAAACCGCACGATAACTTTCAATTCTCTTGTTGTACCTCTCTTCTTAGCTTCTTACGCAATCCAACATGGATATCTAAAGGCCAGTGTGTGACCAGTCATAACAAGGTCTGCGGCTGCGCAGAAGCCTACACTGTACCTACCTATGAATGACGTTTTTGCCATGGAGATAGGACACCCCTGACAACAGCTGTTTGGTGTAGCGTCTGAATACGGACTCATCAAGACATCCAAATCTGAAACAAGCCAAAACAGATAGACACTGGTTAGAGGCGTCGTCCACACTGGTGACTGAGTTTTAGTTTGAAAACACATACTGTTACAAAGCGATGTCGGATAAGGTCCTTGCTTATGTGATCATAAATGCTGAAGTAAACGGATACTTTTGATAAAACAAGTTTCAATTTGGAGTTTGAATGCTTAATGCGGACGATAGGCAATTGCGAAATACATGTGAACAAACGAAGATGTACGAAAGCGTAAGTGAGGACAAAGAGATAATGCTACCTGTTCACGCAAATGAAAACGATTTGTGTGTATGGGGCCAGTTTAATGTTGGATACAGAACAGCGCTATCTCGTTAAGGCGGACGTATTTTCCTTTCACTTCCCCTGGATGACAGCATAATAAGGATCAGATAAGGAACCTTACCGTGCAAGTATGGAGGCGATGGAGCCACCAGGCACGTACTCCATAAAGATGTTTACCACGCCCCCGTCTAAGCAAGTGCCAATGAACCTGAAAAGGGGCAAATGAAATCAGTCCGCCAGGGGTTTGCAATAAATAAACAGTAGACATACGTAAATAAACTGTCTAAATACGAATCCGATAAAGACTAAAATTAACCCACCCCCTTTAGCCCTTTTTCCGTCGTTTAGTTGGGACAACCTGTCGACTATATCAAGAGTGTCTAATAGATAATAATCTTTCTTTATGCAAGTTGTACCGTCCTTAAATCCAAATAAGACGGTATTCCGTGAGCTGGATTTCTACCTCAGACGAGTTGCTCGTCTTCAGCCAAATTTTAATTCGGCAGGCAGCTTTTTCAAAATGATCAGATACCGTGAAGCAGCACGAAGAAGATTGCTGTGTGAGCGAATGATAACAACAAGGTGGGGAGACTTGGGAGAGAAGGCGCTTTCGCTCCCTCTCCCTAGGCTCCTCTCGTTTTTTCGCGCGCCCAATCTTCTTCACGCCGTTGCCCACTATTGGCACACCTTGAACACGCTATCCTGCCGGTAGTCCAGTAAAGGGACAGTGTCAACTAATAAATTTATTCTTTCAATTATTATTGAGGTTTTCATGCATGAGTGTACAGTTTTTGATCCAATCATTACAAGCCTGACCAACAAATACACCATTCTGTACTTACTTCACAATGTTTTCGTGCTTCAAAGATTTCAGCAAAGACACCTCTTCCTGGAGTTTTTCGTATTGCTAGGATAAAATGAAGAAAGCAAAATAATGAACATTTCATAGTAACTAAGGCAACAGCAAGTAAAGACTAAATAGAACAAAACAACAAACAAACAAAAATGGCGGCCACGTTGGAAACTAGAAGCGTTGCGTAACAAAACTGTGATAAATTCACATAAATGAGTTGAGCTCGAGACAAAAGAAGAGAATGCAAGATGAATATGTCCCTTTATAGACACAAACGAGCTGTTTACCTCTTCTGCTTCCTCCCAGTTGCTGTGACTGAGCTCCACTTGTTTGACTGCAATCATCCCACCCTTGTCCGTGAGTCCACACCAAACCTGAGACAAACATCGTGATAAACATTAACCTGACAGTAGATACACAAATTCACCATATGACAATACAGTAACTTGTCTTCCGATCCTTTGAACTGTGTTTTGATTATTTGATTACCTCGGGCGCTCTCCAATTAGATAAAGTTTCGGGTTTTTAATTCCGGAGACGTTTCGTGCCAGATGGAAATGGTTTTTACCCTCCAGGCAAAGAGCCTTGTTTTCGGTTACAAACTTGCAATCTAAGTGTCAGATGAGGTGCGAAGCCAGCGAAATAGAAATGCAAATTTGGTGCAAATGGAAAGTTCCAACAGGTTGAAGCGGAAAAAAGGAGCACCTATTGAGAAGGTTGTCTGCTCCGAAACATTTCCAGTACATCTGCACGTTCTGTTTGAGCCCGAAATTTTGGCTAATGGAAACGCCCATGGATTCCACCGATTTCAGAGGTCTAAAGAGACTGCGCTACGCCTGAAATTATCAGAGATCTACATCGGGCCATTTAATAGAGATGAAACTTTAATTAAAAAGTTTTAGTTATATGCACCATTCCTGTGGTTCTATACGTTACAATTAATTTAAATTGTGTAGTCATGAAAGTGAGATTGTTAAACAAGCAACGTTTAAAGTACTCACCGTCCCAAACGCTCCTCTTCCTAGCACGTTTCCTTTCTTCCATATAATCTCCTCTTCACAGCTCGTAGTAGAGGCCTGGCTCCGACCTGAAGCACTGAGTCGACTCCGCACCAAGTTTTCGGACACAATACTGGCAAAACTTCCTGCAGAACCCTGGGAAATATTACCCAGACTACCAAGCGACACGTTAGACTGCGTCCTAATCGTGGCGCTGCTGCTACTGCTGCTTGTGCTGATGCCCGACTTTTCCCTGGCTATGCGTTCGTAGTAATCGATTTCCACCGAATTCTCCGAGCACACGTCTCTGTCTGGGGTGGGCGTGTTCGCGCATGAGGAGTCACGTGGTGAGGAAAAGTACGTGTCGCTACTATTCAGCGAGGAGGCTGGGGAGAGAGGGCGAGGTGACTCTGAGGCGCAACTATTGTATGATGAATCCGTGTCCGAATACTGTTCTGACTGCGAGCTCATCTCCGAAGATGTCCGAGAATCAGACAGGTGTTGTTCGGATTCATCATTGGCCGTTACGAAGTCTGATTCGGGTAATACTGGTGCAGAGTCTCTGGAATAATGGTAACTTACAACTGACTGTTCACTAGTTTGTGATAGGCTAGAGCTCACGTAGCTTGATACATTTGTAAAGGAATCGTCGACGGAAGCGCGACTCTGTTCTCTTTCTTCTGGTAAACTGAGCTGTCGGCGGACAATCTCTTCCATGGCATCATCCGCTTCATCTTGTACACCCTGTTGAAACTCACCCCCTTCAGTGTCACTTACAGTATTTTCTTCAACAGGCATATGATGTTGCTGCCCCACTGTACCCCCCTGAGGATCCATGACAAGCGGCTCATTAACCTCTGTATCTGAGTCAGAGTCCGTGTTTGATTTAGCAATGTTTAATCGAGGAATGCACATTCCAATTACCTTCAATTTACTAATTATCCCTCCGTCTACGACATCAAACCCGCCGTCCGTCTCTACTCCCTCCTCGGAATTCACCGCATTTCCTTCTCCAACAGCTCCCTCTTCAGTGTTTCCAGTAACATGGCCCTCTTGAAGCTCAACATTATCATGTGTCGGCCCAGGAACATCAGCCACCCGCGGGGTATTCGCCGTACTCCTAGGGGATTCCGGTATCGGGCTCAAAATGGGATGCTTTCCCTTCAACATCCTCCCATTAAAGGGCCGCAATGTGGAGAGATGGTCCATAGAAAGTGTAGGAGGTACCGGCACATCTTCCGGCATCTCAAAACCTCCCTGGGATATTGTCCTGAGCCCGAGCTCTTCCCCGGCCTCCCTTTGTTGCACAGTAATCATTTTCATGTCTTCCTTTTTCTTTCCTTTGCCTTTTTTCTTTCCATTTTTTCCGTTCTGTTCCTGACCTTTGGTTTTAGTCCTTGGTTTCGTATTTCTCGAGTTACCCGAAGGTTTTGTTCCTCCTTTCTTTCCTTTTTTGCCATTTGTCAGCTTTTTGGTGCTAATTCTAGCATCGCCCGCGGGTCCGATGGGAGGATGAACAGCGGATTTGTCCTCGGGTGGCACCGGAGACGGAAACGGGTTTATTATCCTCACGCCACTAGTGCCAGTCTCCTCGGACCTAGGTGTGGGCGTAGTCCAAGCTTGTTTTGGAGGACTGGGATCTACTGCTAAGTCTTCTTTGTGAGCATCACTGAAGGCTTCGGATGTGGGCGGCAATTGAATATCTTGATGAATCTCATTTCTTTGTAATTCCTTCCTGGGAGAATCATCTACATTTGCACCCTCTTGGGCTGAAGGATTATGAACATCAATTTCAGAAAAGGATTTCAAGACCATGTCACTTTGCTTTCCCGTCCTTGACTTACTGACGGAAGGCGATCCAGTGCGTGCTGAGACAGCAGAGCTATTTCCTGGCCGTGCCACTAGAGTGGACTCAGCCACTGAGCTTGTCTCTCCAACGGTCTTAACAACATCTACTGTGTCGGAAGTCCGACTTACACCTGAATTGTTTGAAGGGTTCTCAGTGTCAGTAATAGACGATTCTTTCGCAGCGGGTGACGAAGGTAATAAATCCTTTTTCGAAATAGTACAAGAACACACACCGGTAACATTATCGCACACGCAGGAAACATCAAAACCCGTCAAGTTTGAAGGAAACGATCGGAGCTGTGGTGGAGAAGATACGCCGGATTTACTCGCAGGATTCGTGAAAACAAAAGTGTTATTGCCACTCTCCGCATCAGCAATTAAATTTGTTTGATTACTCTGTGCTTGAACTTCTGTTTGATTTTCTTTTATCTCTTGTAGTTTACACTGATCCTTATTCTCATCCTCGGATTTCTTTCCACCGTTCGTTTTCCCACACTCGTCTCCGTTTTCCACTTTGTTGAGACTTTTCAACGCGGAAGTTTTTCTCTTATCACGAAACGGAATCCAGAAAATTTCTTCATTTGATCTTCGACGCGGTTGGCAAGACTTGCAAAGTTCTTTATCGGGATTAGATTCAGTTGAATCTCTCCTTGCTGTGGATTTATCCTCGGGAAGGGATTTCCCGCACAAAGAACAATTCCCGGAGGCCAGAGCCTCTAAGTTTTTTAGATCAATGAAAAATTTCGTCCCACTTGAAGGCGATTTTTTACTCTTGTTATCACTGGATTCCTTGTTCGTTTCGGTGATGTCTTCGTCAGCGGGAATCCAAAATGTGGAGCGCGGAATTGATGTAAATGTACGTGTCATATCCTGTCCATCACCAGCTTCCGCTTGATTAGCTTCCGTTTTACCGTTTTCCTGGTTTGAGCTCGAGGAACGCGATGCCCCAACGGGGGATGGTGGGGGTGGCGCGACTCCTCTTACTTTTGATAAGAACATGGATGAAGGTACTTCACTGTGTAGACCATTCTGTCTGAGCAAATCTGTTAAGCAAGGTAAGAATATTTTAATGTAAAGTCACATTCCAGGAAATGGTGATAAAAGTACTGATCAACAAGAGAAAATTAAGTTAATTAACTTGATGACCAGGTCAAATTCTCCTAACTGGCGTTACAAGAAATTCTTATAAGCATGAAAAGAGAATTTATATACGTACCAAGATCTACGACCTCTGGTGTCACGGATATACTCTCTCGCGCTATCTCCGGCGACGGTATGGATCTGAGCTCTGGTGTTAGGACTCTGTTTACACCTAAAGGCGGTACACGTGACGGTAACGCTATTCTTGTACTTGGGACTTGGCTTGTTGAGGACGATCTGAGACGCAGATCTTTGTCAGGCGTTCCTGGAGGAGATATCTTACGTTGATACGTGAGGACTGGGCTCGACATTCGATGACGTAAGCGATACTGGGGTGGCAGAGGCAGCTGGGAATGGCGCCTTTTGTTGAGTGGTTCCTGTCTCTCACCACGCAGATTTCTGTAGAAATGAAAACGAATTACCAGCGTTATCAGCAAAGATAATGCAAGGTAAGGTTAACTCGGAGTCCAGTCCAAAAGATTAAACTATCAGTTCCTGTGGCATGAAGCATCTAGAAGCATTCTTACACCCCCCCCCCCCCCACCCCCGCTTGGATTGGATGCTACTCCATCTCAACTCTGCGAAATCTCGCGCGTGCAGAGGCATTTTCTGAAAACTCGCACGTGCACTTGCCATGCTCTGCACACCGGTTCACCCACAGCAGTATGTCGCCAATACCCATTCAAAGTAGCCCGCGTAGCAGTCGTTTCCGTTTCCTTCAAGCCAAGCGGGGTAAGCGCGCGAGGGCATTGGGCAAAAAGGAGCAAAAAAGTAGGAGCCGGGGGGAGGGGCGGGGAAGGAAAATACTGCAACTTGAAGTAAACAAGTTGCCCGCCGCGATTCTGTTTTCGCTAAGATTTACCAGAAGTTAAAAATGATTGGTTCTCATGTGACATTTGACGTGACAGTGTAGGCCCCAAGGGAGCGAAGCCATTTGGGGGCGTTCGGTAAAATGTCTGGGCTCAGCGGCAGGCGTTTCCTTTCTTTCTCCGCCCCTCCCCCCAGCTCCTACTTTTTTGCTCCTTTTTGCCCAATGCCCTCGCGCGCTTACCCCGCTTGGCTTGAAGGAAACGGAAACGACTGCTACGCAGGCTACATGCAAAGAAGAGAGACAATTTGGAGAAACGTTTCTAGTCTAAGGAAACAGTACGATTGAGCAGAATCAAACCACCGACCTTCACACCGATGTACTATCTGAAAACGGTTTCATACTGTTCATATTTACCTGACATATCTCAGTTCAATGTTGAGTACAGACAAACTTGGCAGTGCAACTGATTGTATCCGCACGTCTTCTACTCCAGGAGCTAAAACAAACAAGAGCAAGAAATTCAATTGTACACCATCCAGCTGCCTCAATCTGCTGTTTTGCACAACGCAGAACTTAAACCGTGCTTCACACCAGTAAGCAAAGAGAGAAAAAAAAACGATTTTACACTTTAATGACCTACAAACCCTTAAGGGGGAGTTACACCTGAACGCCATTTTTCCGCCACTTGACATGGCTTTAATGAAAATATCTCGTTTGCGTTTCAAGCAATCCAAAAACCCTATCATCATATCGTGAAACTGTGTTGTGGGGTATTTTGTGAATTTTTGGGTATATTTGGGAGGAGTACTTTTTCTAGAAAGATTGGTAAAATTAAGAGAAATAAGAAATATTGAAGATTTAGTGAAGTTTTAAAATTGGAATTTGTAGTTAATAATTAATAGACGGATACCAAGTTAGTCCACTAGCAACCTAGGGTGCTCTTGCGTGGGTATCAACTGTCTGTTAGTGTTCCAAAAATCATTTTCTTTCCTTTATCCCTTCTTAAAACCTCTTCAAATGTCACTCAAATTTACGTGTATTTTCCCCTTAACCTTTTGAGGTTACACACGCACGCAGCTACATGGAGTAGGAAAGTGGGAAAAGTGTTTTTCGCTGCGTAGTCCTTTGTTATAGTAGAGGAATTAGTAGGGACCTTGGAAAGTCTCACACGAACTGACACTGTGATTCATTACAACTTACCAAGCTCGTTTTTTCCAGTCTTCTCATAAACAGAAGTATACCTGGGACCAGGGGTAGGGTCTGCTTTAGTAGCTGAACCAATTTTTGGCATGCGTACATCCGACATTTTCCTTGACGGGGGAATTCTTGTTCTGGTTGAAAAAAAAAAAAAGAAGCAGAAAATAGCAGCATAAGATAAAAACCATTAGAACCAAATGTCAATTTAAAACTATAACCGCCAAAAAGAGACATAAATAGGCATACCTTTCATCATATACAGAGACTTCCTCTAAGGAACTTCGGGAATTTCGTTTCTTTAGTTTTCCTGTAAGAAATGCAGTATGCATCATAAATTTTTAAAAATGACAAGGCTGCAAAACATATATGCCGACTATTCAGTTGGTCAAAACAGTGCTAAAGATGGATTTGAATTCATTTACAAACTAAATGTAATGGTTATAGACCCAATGCAAAAATGGCTGACATTTTAATATTTTTTTTGGTCTACATTCAAATTATCCTCACTAGCCTCATTCTTGAGTTCAAATATCAAAAGAATTTTTTTATTTTGGACGAGGCTAGTGAGGCTAATTTGAATACAGACAAAAGAATATTAAAATGTCAGCCATTATTGCATTGGGTGTATAACTGCTTTGTAAAGAGTGTCCTTGTGTTATCACTGTCATCACAGGTGGGATTTCGTTGTTTGGTGGTAAAGTTCATGTTACTAATAGCTTTTCAGATTTTGGCATTTTTGCTCCAGAAAGTTAAGTGACATCAAAATTTTTGATCAAATATTGTTTGTAGCTAGCATTATGGGAAATCTAACAACAGTTTCTTATAGAAATTTGAGACATGTTTACCATCTAAAGAACATAAAGTTTTGGACAGGATCTAGGGAAGGCAAGAATATTTACTGTATTTTTCCATTTTGGAAAGCCGGAGCTCTCACTTTAACTCACTTTCTGTTCCTTTAGACATTGGAGCTGTACTGATTCGAGTAATAGTTGAATCCTACAAAAAAGGAACAAATATTAGAAACGATTTATTAAGGCAACAGACCTCAAACTATATGCATAAATATAAGTTTTAAATGTTGTGCAGTTCCAAAAAATATCCATCCCCCCACCCCACTGTGGAAAGTCATTGGAAATTCTGAAGGGGGGGGGGGGGGGAGGGGGATCTCAACTAGAATTTGAGTTGAGAAGTGGGGGGTTGAACCAAAAAAGAAATCACAAGTATATTTTATTTAATGTTATGGTTTGTACTTATTGCCTTCAATTAGCATGGGTTAATTACTTCCTTCCCATATTTTCTAGTGAACTTACCTCACTGCTCTGTTGTTCAGCCATCTCTGAGTCAGTGTTTCCCTGAGTTGTGTCTTGGTCGACAGGAGGATTTGCAGGAGCTGCAATCACAGGTAAAACATTTACTGTAAAAAACATACTGTCCTACTATTGCCATAACATACGTCAAATTGTGATAACTAGAACAGTTGTTTAAATTACCTGAATAGATTATCCTCTTTGTTTTATTGTACTTGGTCTGTTCTGCCCAGGCATCTGTCAAGACAAACAAAGCAAGAGTTGAAAGGTGTAGTTATAACCGAACTGTGGATATGAACTCAAGTGTGATATGCAACACTGTTAAGCACAGTAATTAATAACAAATAAATCCACGATATGGGTATCTAACAAAAACAAATTAGACTAAAAACTCTTATACCTTTAAGAACAACTTGAATTCTTCTTCCCTTTGCTACATCCACAGGTGACAAACCTGCACAGGAAATATACAATACATGTACATAAAAAAAAATACTTTGTGTATTAGGAAAATCAAACACATTTTCAGGCATGTCAATAGGTGTGGGGCCAGGGAATTCTCCCAGTTATTATGAGTTTGATTCGGTTACTTTCTGACAGGAAAACAGAGCAATTAGCTGCAATGCTGGAAAAACACCCTCCCTGGCTGGCATGGCTACCCTCACTTAAACTACAAAAGATAGTGACAACATTAACCTTGTCTTAATTGCACAGTTTGCTGGCCGGTTTCTTGATATTTATTGTGCCACATATGTACAGGCTTAAATTAAAGACTTATTAATTTAGTACTTTGCGAAAAGGTCTTAATTTTCACTTATTTTTCTTCTACTTGCCAACAAGTGAAGATAAGGTACATATAAAACTCTTGACATTCTCACAAGAACATTGGTTATCTTACAACAATAACACCTACCATTGTCATCGGTTATAGTGATATCAGCGCCATGTTCCAGTAAGGTACCAGAAGCTCTTTCATACCCATGTGAAGCCTGTTTTATTCAAAATTACATCGGACAAATGATTAATGATGCTGATAACAGTTATTTTGAAATGGACGGAGACAGTCACACACTACTGTAAACTTACAGCAATATGAAGAGGAGTTTTCCCAATATGTCCTCTGGCATTGATGTTAGCTCCTCCCCTGATAAGAGCCAGTAGGATGGGCTGATTGTCCTCCTTTGTTGCCCAGTGCAGGGGGGAGTTACTAAACCTGTCTGGTACATCTGAAAGGAAAGAGAAATGTGTCTAATGTTTGACTCACAATAACTTAGTATGAAATAGACAAGCACACAAGCAAAGAGAAAGAAGGGATGGGTGTATGCATAATTTTATCACTAATTTTAAAACAGGACACAGTCATATGTAAGTTAATTACCAATATCACTTGCTGACTCCTTTATCAGCACATCTACAACATCCTTAGCGTGACTGCCTTTACCATGAGCTGCAAAGTGAAGCGGTCTCTTGCCTTCACTGTCTGTGGCTCCCCCATCACTGGATGTTAAAAAACAAAACAACACATCACGTTGTGCCTGGTTTCATGTAGTTTAGTTGGCTGGGAACTAGTGTGCACCTGCATACTTTAAAAACTAGCTTATCAAAGAAACAACTCCTGAAGTGAAAATTATGTCTGCCTGAACTTACGCATTGTGATGAAGCAGTTCGCTGACCACCTCTGCTGGGTGATAGCCATTCTCCAGGACAGCTTTCTCAACTGCAATGATGCAATAACATCAGTTTTACAAACTGACAGCATTTTAATTAAATTACATTATATCTCTTCTCATCATATGTTTGTTTTACAGTGCAATGAACTCAACTGGGGCCACCAAAAAAAACCCCGACACTTTAAAGAAATTTAAAGAAATGTGAACTCGTTTTTGATTGGTTTACAAACTACCAAAGCCAGACTCCTTTGCTGTAACGTGACCTGTGATTAGCTGATCAATGTTGGTAGTTGAGTTCGTTGCACTGTAACAATAGAGTCGACGACGAAAGGTAAATTGGCCACCGTAAATATATTTGAGAGCTAAGTTTTGAGCAAAGAGCTTAGAATCTCTTTGCGGTGGTCAATTCACCTTTAGTTATCAACTCTATTGAATCAAACCAAACATTTGTTTCTCCTCCCTACCGATGCAGCACCCCCTTATTCCCATCACACTCTTGCTCTTTTTCTCATAATTTGTACAGAAGATCAACAGCTTAAAATCAAAATCAACCAATACAGTTACTTATTGTTGTAAGTACAGCTACAAATTGTAACTGCTAACACTCAGAACATGAATGCAATCATGTAAATTTAATATATAATTGTTATAATGCAGATGACAGAGGTGAGATACATACTTTTCTCAAAGAGGTTTAAATCCCTGGTTACCAGAAGAAGAGGAGTCAAGCCATCGGCATTCCTACAGTTCACATCCAGCAAGGCTGACTTGGATTTCGATGTCTGAAAGACAGTCAAGTGAACAAAATTACATTACAGATTCTCCATAATATATAGGTGAAAAATTCTGCATTTTAACAGTTCATTTTGGAGAATTCATTACCAATAACTTCTTCACAAGTTGTAAATTTCCTTGCCAGGCTGCCTGAAGTAAATGGCGGGAAGAGTACCCTACAGATGAGAGTGGACAACAAAAAATTAATAAATAAAAGTTCCACCAAGAAAGACCTTTCAAACAAAGGATTTCAGATCATTTTCTTCCTAAATTTATCTCACTCACCTTGCCTTGCAACAGAACCTGAAAGTCAATGATAATAAAATTAAAATGTTAATTATTGATCAAACTAACTTAAGTGCTGGAATGAGACGTTTCCCAGAACGGGGTAAAATGTTACTCATCTTAAAGCTTCAAATCATCAGCAGCCAGTTGAAATTATTCACATGTATAGAATTTGCCTCACGAAATATGTCAACAAACAAACTGTTGCACCCTGTGTAGCGCCCTGGGTATAATACCCAGACAAATTTCACTAATGCCTGGGATCTCCCCCATAAATTGCCCATCATGTTGTTTTATATTTAGCATTTTAAACAAAGAAATTATTTGCTTACCGAGGAGAAGCGGCCTCATTGAGTCTGGTGCGAAATCCAGAACAGACTGTCCTTTGTCGTTACATAAGGTAATGTCTGCTCCATAGTTTAACAATAATGACACCACCTATATGACAAGAGAAGTCATATAACTATGGGTGTAAAAATATTTATCAAGTAGATAAATATATTTCACAACTGGGCCACATTCCCTCACAGCCTCAAGCCTTTGAAAGCCTGAATCAAGTTTGCCCCACAGTATACGAAGGGCAAGCTACCAAAGACAAGACTCAATAAGCAACTCTTGTGTGTCCCCAAGCTGCTGAATGCACACGTATGCATCTCTTATTTAATATTTTTGGAAGCATTTATTCGAGGTGGGTACAAAATAATTCAACTAAAACAATTTAGGTAACTGCTCCATGAAAATGCACAAGAAAAAAGAGCAGTACATGGTTTCTACAGTGCACAATACAACAAGTGTCATTATTTGTTCGACTAGGCATCTCCTTTCTCACTGTGCAATGTTGGATAATTATTGCAAGGAACACGACATCTTTTGCGGTGTGTTTAAGTTTCTAAACAACATTGAATTATGTGGGAAAGGGATGGTGATGCGATCAAGGTGAAAGTGAAACAACATATTGTCACTGGTGGTAACTTCTCAAAATTTTGCTCAGACAAAACTTCCCATTCTAATCAAGATTGTTGTTGGTAATTGAGGCATAGTATTGCTACTAGGAAGTAATCGTTCCAGGTAACTCCTACCCCACCCACTCCCCCCTCACAACCACACATGTAGCCGTACTGACACTAGTACTAATGAGATCTAATTTCATTACCTTGTGATGTTCATTCACGGCCGCATACATGATTGCAGTGAAACCATTCTTGTCTTTCGAATCCACGTTAACAGACTGGTTTAAAAAAAAAACGCATTAAATTAGATCGTTTCCACTAAAACAAGCCACTCATGGGCTTAAAATGGCATAAACATGAACCAGCTGAATCAAACGAACCATATAAAAGACAGCTGAAAGAAAGCAAGCGTTCTTTGAAACTACTCCTTTTGTTCAGTTGTTTTTAGCTTAAGCTTACCGTATTTCTTGACGTTCGAGCCAGGAAATTTTGTACCCGTTCATAGTCACCATTCTGTGAAAGAGTTACAAAGTCAGTACGTGATCAGAGATGATTCAATAAGATGAATTCAAATTGATTGCAAAGATTGAACGAGTTCAGTGCGAAAAATCTACGGAAGCGTATAAGATTAAGAACTTACCTTAGCTGCATTCAAGAACAGCTCGTTCAAGTAATCATCTGCCCTGTAAACAAAGTAGCTAATATTAAAAAGGAAGAATGATAAGTGGCAAAACAGGGGAACAGGAAATTCGCATCAACTGGCTTTGATATGCACCTTCCATCGTTAAATAGCCGTAAAGTGCAATCGTGGTAATGCCTCATAAAGCTCTTGCTTCGTTGTACACCACCTCGCGTACAATGGCTGCTACTCGAGTCACCCTTGGTCATTGCAGCGATCGTTAGCGATAAATGGAAAACGCAGTTCGGTTGGAGTCCATTGGTGGAAAATCAGCGTGAAAAACGGCGCTTTTCGTCTATTAATAACAATATGTATTATCAAACACACGGCAAAATCTCGCCATACGAGTACGGCTTCAAAATAACATTCCCATAATTCAGCGTTTTATTTTTCTCCACCGCCATGGCAATAGCCAATCACAAAGCAGTATTTCCACTGGGTATTGAAATTACGTCATTTCGCGGGAAATTGCCCTCCCATTATAAACCATCTTTTTGTAATGCCATTGTACTGTACTCTTAACTGCCGTAGTTATTTTGAGGTCGAACCTATTTTAAGCAAGTTTCTTTTTTGAACTTTCTTAATTTAGCTTTCAAGGTGTGCTTGACCACGAGCTGAATCGCTCAAAGGCGCTGTTCTTTTGTCTAAACAGACACACCATTCGTCCACACTCGCCGGTAGAAGTCAGTTGTATGGAATTTTTCAAATCACTACTATTCATGAACTAAACTTGCTCCATTTTCATACAGCTCGCAGATCATTTCCGAACTAACACTCTTGCGTGTTCATCGATCGTTAAACGACTTCGAAATAAAACAACATTGAATGATAAATTTACATTTCACACTTCACTTTTAATAACAATCAAATATGTGCATACATTACCAGTGAACATTAACAAAAACATCAAAGCCTACTTCCTTCTGTAAAATATTGTTCCGTCAAGTAATTTTTCGATGCGAATTGTCCTTTCAGATTTTCAGTACTATTTATAACAGTTTTGCAACAAATTTAAGGCATGATCGGATTAAATTCATTTGAGGTTCGCGTGATGACGAATGCTGGTGAATATTAATTTCGCGGAGTCATAGTCAGTATAGTAGTAGAAACCACACACAAATTTTGCTAAAACCCACTTAATCCATATCACTGAAAAAATACGAAAGAAGATATCTCGTTTCATTTCTTGTTTAAAGTGTTACAAAAATTACAATTTGCGGTCAAGAGAAGAGGAGAGAAGTCTCGTATTCATTGCACTTGGTGAATTTTAATTTCAACACGCTAGGGTCGTTGAGTCACGCAAACATAAACAAGGGACTGAACTGAAAGAAACTGTAACAAAACTAGCCTGGATTTAAACGATTATCTACGGATAATGCGGATGACATTGTTTTCTATCCTCCTTTGCGATGTAAACACAGAAGAGTACATCTTTTTCCTAATATTTACCCAATCTTAACACATTGCGTACCGCGCGGGTTAAATTGACTCAAGAAGCAAATATCAAAATCAGTGGTTTTCAAATACATGACTGAAGTTTCCATGTTATTTTAGAATTGTTATTTCTTATCTCAGGGCATATTAACCGGGTTGGAAAGTTCAAGTAGTAAAATAAACATGGCCATTCACAATTTCTAACTTGTCCACTACTTACGTTTTTAACGATACTGGGCTCTGCAACGTGAAATACGGCATGATATCACAATGGCACCGGGAAACGGTCGGAATATGAGTTATACCAGACTTCCAGGTCAGAAAGATACAGAACGTCAAGATCTCTTGCTCCTGGTCATCTATGCAGTTCAATCAACGTAAGTTTGTTTACACCGTTGGGCAAGTTCACTTTCGTGAGACGGTTTAAACTGCGACTTTATTTATAAACTGGAAATAATCTTTCCATTGTTAAAGTCGCAATTTAAGTTCTGACCGCCGATTGGAAGGTTTCGCTTGACGGATTTGAATCAATAGTAGGACACGGATGGTTGTCTTTGTGGAGCATCACGATATGTGTTCTAGCGACACGCAAGAAAGAACGAGTCCATGGCTGTTTTGCGTCCGAAGGGGTCAGACAAACCACACACCGCTTGGTACCCCAGAGGAGACGCTCGGAAACTGGTAGTGCAGGAAAGTTTACTGCTAACAATTTATACCAAAACCGCAAACATCATTGGTGTTTACATGCAAAGAACACGTGGTAAAAGTTATGAAGTTTCGGCGATGGAACGAACGAGCTTGAAGTCTTTATTAAATGTATCACTGTATGGAGAAGGGGAAATAAACCCTGTATCTTTACAGCTTTATAGGTACTGGTAGCCACAGCGGATATTTACCGCTTACTTCTCACGTTTCCTCAGTTTTCCTCGTGATATCCCATAACAGAGAAGGCCTAAGGGCCTCATTACTACCCCCTGTTCTATCTACTACTACGAGACACTCGTGAACGACAGTCTACAACCTTCAGTGCCATTGAAATTATCATGCGTCAGTGCTGATATGCGTCTATTTTACAATAACTGTCAAAATTTCCTCGCGGTGTTTGGCCCGTTGCTATTGTCTATAACAATACAAACAATGATATGTAATTTAGTAAGTGTCCCATGAACCTGAGTAGTTTAATGGCCTAAACTCCCACGGGTCTCCTATAGCTCAGTGGGAGAGCATCCGAACTAGTAATCGCAAGGTCTTAGGTTCGACTCCTGATAGGAGCACTCGGATTTTTTTCCGAGTATGCCTGTGTCACTAACTGAATAATACATCATTCCCATTTATTCACCAGGCTTGAAATATTCCATCACATTTATTCCAATTAAAATAACGTTAGATGTAACGCGCGCTTTCTCAACGGGAAATAAAGCCAATTCCGCTCGTACGTTTTCCAAGTGAATGTAAAAAACAAATCGACGTCAGTTATCTGTGATTTATACTCTTATAGGGTATAAAACGACGTCATAAAGTAATAAAACTCAAGTGGAACCACCATAAAATGACGTCATAAAATGTTCAAAACTCAAGTGTCAGAATTTCCGCGCGCTGATTGGCTCCTAATTATTGTCTATAAATACAGACAATAAAAAAGAGGTCAGATTAACGCGGGCGCTTTCTAAACGGGGAATAGAGCCAATTCCGCTCGCACTTTTTCTGTTATATAAAATAACAAATCAACGGCAGTTTCCTATACTCTTATAGCCAATAAAATGACGCCATAAAATGTTCAAGACTTGGCAGTGAAACCACTCGCCTGCGGCTCGTGGTTCCACTTGGACACTTGAGTTTTGAACATTTTTGACGTCATTTTATGATCTATTTTTCAATTATTCCACAAGCGCGCGTTGTTTACGAGATGATAAATGCACGCCCCCGGCGCTGGCTATAATTATCTCAAATCGCGGAGTGGAACAATTTTTTTCTATTAAAAACAATCAAGATAAAGTCGAACCTCTTTTTGCGACCACATCTTTTGTAAGCGACCACTTTTCCAAAATACCAAAAGTTTTCAAGTCAAATCACTATAGATGGAACCTCTCGTAAGCGACCACCTCTCGTAAGCGACCACCTCCTGTAAGCGACCACTTTTAGAGATGATTGTTTAAAATTTTCAATTGTTTTTAACCTCCCGTAGGCGACCAATTGACACACAATCTGCTGTTTCTCTCACGGGCAGAAATTGACTGTAACATATCGGCCCACATCATTACAGCGGTTGCCGTATTTAAAAAATCTCACAGCCGGAGCTACCGGAAGTGTCTCCCGACATTGAAACAAATGATAACATATACATGCACTATAGTGTACACTGAAATAAAGTTTAATCAGGTTGAATCCCTTATAGGAAAGAAACTCTCTTATCTTGTAAATAGCATGCATGTACATGCACGACCGGTGATGACTCTCTCAACGTTGTATTATCCAACAGAAAAATTGTGGCGATAAAGAACGTCAACTGGATTATGTAACAAACAAACAAACGCCAAAGTTGTTGATGTGTTACGCTTGAAATGTAACATTGCAAACATGCCGTTTACTGTTTGCTCCTAAATCAGGCAGTCTAAAGAAAAGTTTTTACTTTGGGTTTCGATAAGCACTGGCAAAAGGGTTAGGTGTCCGCAATTACCATATGTAAATTACCCGAAATTTAGACCTCCCAATTCAGACCGTTGCACTAAACTTCACATCAGTGGAACCCGGAAGTGGTTACCCCCCCCCCCCCGGGACAAAAGAGGAGAATTTCTATTTTGATACTGAGAAATTTAGGCTTACAGGAGACTATAAAGAATGAGAGACCAAACACGACCAATCATGTGCACCAAGTATATTTTATTTTGGTGAGCAAACATATATATTATTTACAAATTGAATTTCTCTAATGAAAATATTAAGCGAAAATTCATAAATTATTGACATAGATATTCTTCACTCTAGAGAGATAACTAAACGTCCACGGAGCGACCTAATTCATTTAATTGTTCCTCAAGTGTTCCAGTTACGCGCCACAGACGAACCAGCCGGTCACTGAAACAGACAAAAAGAACACTTATTTTAAACCTGCTTTCCATATGAGAGGGCACGATTGTTAACACAGAGCTTGGCCATCGCGGAAGTCCCCTACGCGGCCGTCATGTGTAAAAACGGCATACATCGATGGCTCTAGGGGTAATGGTCAAGCGTAAAAATAAGAAAAGTTGACGATAAAGTTTTTAACTTTGAGAGCTCAAAGCTGATCAGTTTTTTTCTTGTTGGTAAGTTTACTAAATAATTATACAAGTTACTAAAACACAGTAATGGTATCCACTAACCTTGATGCTGTAAACACACAAGACGAATTCGTACAAATTGCATTGATTGGATGTCTGTGAGCTTTGATTTCACCTAAAAAAACAACAACCACAACAACAACGGTTGAGCATTGATGAGCCACTTTGCCCTGATGACACCAAGCATGTGAGCATACTTTCTTATCGAGTTATTGGCGAAAGTATCTCGACGGCAAAGTCGACTTCTGGGAGCCAGACTCCGCTGCTAAGATACGGGGATGGGGCGGAATGACCTTTTTTCTCTCACTTTTCTCGCTCCCCTCTCCTCCCCAGTGACGCCTCCTATGCGTGTAGGCTGAGCAGCCGTCATTTGGGTCGTCGCACAACGCTGGAGAATTTCTAATTTTAAAGCTATGTGAAGCTATTTATTCTTGTAACTTATGCTTGATAATTCACTGATATAATTTGGAGAGAAGTACAAT
This sequence comes from Pavona decussata, assembly GCF_977016875.1. Lineage (NCBI taxonomy): Eukaryota > Metazoa > Cnidaria > Anthozoa > Scleractinia > Agariciidae > Pavona > Pavona decussata. The sequence goes on along the minus strand of NW_028145657.1, from coordinate 1,254,733 downwards.
GTTGATCAGTCTAAGTGCGGATTTACAGCAACGTGTGCACTAACTTTTCCAGTCCCTTGGACAGTCAGCAAACCCTCAGAATTTTGTACCAGGGTCACCGTGGATTTTTAGGCGACAGAAATCTCTGCAGGCGAAATGATTTTCCGGTCTCATTCACAAAATAAATATCGGAATTACTGAGTTCACTATCAGTTTTTGGATTTTTGGATGAAATCGGAAGAAAACATGAAAACAATAATCGCTCCCAGAAAACCGCTCCTTAGTTTACTTACACACAAGAGCTCCATTCTCCACCCGCCAAAGCTTCAACATGCCACCACGACAGCCGCTGAGCAGCACGTTTTGTGAGCGAAGAAAGTCTAATGCGCTGACCCAGTCTTTGTGAGCTCCGGTCATATGCTGTGGAAAAACAAAGAACAAAATGTGATTATGAACGAGCTTATTGGTTATTTTGGCTTTGATTAAGCATATATTCAAGCGTAATAGACCTTTTTCTACTTTCTGCAACATGGAAATTAGTCTCCTTCGCAGCCTGGCCGTCGTTTGGGCTCGTCACGCAACAGGCTCCCTTGCGTGATGAACCTAAATGAAGGCTGCGAAGGAGACTACAGAAAAATTTGTTCCGTGCGCAGGTGGTAACATGGACAACAAATAATCGCAACTTGCAACGAAACATTGGTTGCGCGACAAGTTGCAAGAAAATTTAGCCTTGACGTACCTGTAAAAGTTGCTGCGTTCCAATATCCCATTTCTTGATACTGTTATCACGTGATCCACTGAATAAATATTTGTCTTTAAGAGCCAATGATTGTACCCCATCATAGTGAGGCGGCTCCAACTTGCTTCTGGCAGACTGCAAGAAAGGACAATCAGTTGTTACTGAAAATACCCAGTCTAGTCCCTAGGCTTGCTCTTCTTTTTGCGGGAGTGAGTGAAGTGAGGGCCTGGCAACGATTGGCGTCACATATTCGCGCTAAAAGCAGAGTGAGGGGAAGGAAGCTATTACGCGCAAAAACTCATACCATTTAATGAAACTTTCAAAATAATTGCATTCAAGATTGCCACGAGAAAATTGTAAAAATCGCCTCCAATAATAGCTTCCCTATAATAGTAGTCCCATTTTGAAGCATATGAAACAATCAGTAATGACACGAACCGCAAGAGACGAAAACGTGAGGCGTGACTGAGGGAAATGCTAAACTCAATTGTTAATTGCATTATGAAGTTCAGAGTTCGCGTGTCATTAACAGGGGACAATCACCTACCAGCTACAAAGGTGTGCTCACAAAGAGCTTCAAACAGGTTTTAGCTTAATATTCCTGTGCGAAAAAAGTCCAAGGTGTATACAAATGGAAAGATGTTTCAACTTACCTGAACGCCGACATTAGAACCATTAACTTCAAATATCTGAAAGAAAAGGTAAGCACGATAACAAATAGTGTTATCTATTACTTCACGTTTGCAACGAAAAGAAATGTTGAAGCATTCTTCAGCTAAGAATGGTTTAAAAACAGCGGTTTTGATTTGCACAATGTCGGACGGCCTTCTCACCTTGACGTAATGATCACGTGATCCAGTGAAGACGATGGATTCTTTGTTAGTTTCTCTAAGCAGTACCGTCATAACAGGGCCGGCGTGGCCACCAAGCTTGCCTGTCATAGAATAACTGAAAAACCAACAGCTAGTCAAGACGAAATAGCTCAACAATTTTTCCACGAGTGTCGGTTGGATATGCGTTGAAAGCTAGATGGCTGTAATCATCCCATATTCAACAAGCACGAGTGGTAAAATTGTTTTATTAACACAGACAACAAATATTGCGAGATGTTGCTGACTTTATTTTGCAAGAAAGACCGAAAGGCCTAACTATCCAGAAGGATTATTGGATTTCTAGGGAGCCATTTATGTTCAGATGGAAGAACGCCGATTCTCCGTTGTATATTCACTCCTCCTTCAAATCTTCCGTTCGATCATTCCAAGAACCAAGATGTATAACGCACGTTCAGAGAAACTGTTTCCTTTATTACACCTTTTGTCTTGTGACGTTCTTGTTCCTGACGTGGCCATTGTTGTTTGAGGTCCCTTCTAATTCTAACATACACGAAATGGAGCGTTGCCAAAGGAGAACAAAAATGAGCGGTTCACGTGACTTACCTATCTAGGTCCCAGATTCTAACGGTGGTTCCCATGGCAGAGTAAAGAAGTGACCCATTCGCTGAAAGTTTCAAGTCATTAATCTGAGTCTCTGACGTCATACTGGACAAAAACGAACCCAGAGAGGATGCTGGCGGTGTAAGGCTCTTTATACACTTACCATCTCTCATATCCCACACCTGAATGGAGCAGAGGAAACAATTACAAAAAGGATTGGAGATAAATTAGACAAATAGGGCCGGAAAAGCTACTGTTTCCCTTTCCCAGCCCTTCCGAGCAACTATGGCATTGTTGTTTGCAAGTAAGATTACCACCGTAGTTACGTGCCAATTTAGAGTATGTAGTGACGCATGTTTGTTGTTGGTCCTCGCCAAGTTTTCTCCCTCGACGAAAACCACGAACAATAGCCCATTTTACAGTTGTGTGCTCAGTGACCTGGCCTTGGATTGTAAGCGAGGCTGAAGGTGACCTTGTTTTGATACAGACCTCGCTCCTTTTCATATGTAGATCGTGTTGTTCTTATGCTAACTAGTTTTCGTTTACATATGAAAAGAAGTGAGATTTGCATCAAAACAAGGTCACCCCCAGCCTCGCTTACAATCCAAGACCAGGTTACTAAGAATACAACTTTAAAATGGCCAATTCAAACTGGCTTAACTCCTCTGGTTCGGTAAACAATAGAGATTTAGAATCGCATTTACGACAAACGGCAAACGTGAGATTCGCGTTTATGTTTTCTTGTAAAAATGAGAACATAAATGAGAATAGTGCAAAATAATTCTGGCCTTTGATGCTAACGCAAAACTTCTCAATTTTACTAAGAAACTGAAAACAGCCAGTTGCAAATGAAGGACAAGCAAGGTCACGTGATCATTTCTGCCGTTTGCCGTAAACGTGCTGCTTAATCTCTCTATTAACAACGTAATTTGAACGGGAAAGTTGTCCAACGGGTTGTCAAGCTCGACATCTTTGATGTACCAGCAACCATGGCCATGTTTAATAACCAAATAAGTCATGTTTTTATTGTGTTTTTTGTTGTTGTTGTTGTTGTTGTTGTTGTTTACGAAAGGATTCACAGTCACGTAAAGTCCACCATGCAGTAATCTATCCTTCGCTTCACAGAAATCTAATGCAATCTGTACCGGCATCTGTACCTTTATAATATTCTGCGAAGCACCAAAGATCCGCTGTGATTTGGGACAATACCGTACGGCAACAACGTCCCTCTTGTGACCAGCACAGGATAACGTCTCCTCGCCTGTATTCAGATCCCAAACTTTAACGGTACGGTCTGAAAAGTAACATCAGTTAGCTTAGCAAGTATTACAACTGTGTACAAAGTGTGAGATGATATAGCTATACTATGGAATCTATAATCATGGAGAAAAGCCTTGGGAAAAACTTGTGGGAAATCGTTCTTCCCGCACCCCGACGTACAATTTTGAGCCCGTGTGTCCAGAAGACTCACTTGCAAGCAGGGTTACGAGCCAACAGTTAACCCTAAGGGAACACAACTGTAGGTTGAAGTTAGATCAATCAAGAGTTAATGAGGAGCAGATTGTTGGGTTTCCTGTGGGGTTTCAGAAATAACATCATACGATTGGAGCACCGTTGGTGGAAAACTTAGCACATCAAATAGAAAACAAAGGGATGTTACGTTTGCCGCAAAAGAAAACCGTCAAGTATTTGCCAAGAGACTTGAACGTTGAAACCTACCCTTGGAACCAGTGAACATCAAGTCTTCCGTCACATCGATTGAAAGCACGGCACTGTTATGTCCTGTAGCAGCGTACGTACAAACCAGGGGAGCAGGCTTGCCTGCAGGGGGGCGGAGTGGAAGCATTCGGCCACTACAGAAGACAAAGTAACATTTACCATTCATATAACAGCAAAGGAAGCTGTATCAAAATGACGGATAAAAAATCTGGAAGATTAACAAGGATAAGTGAACACCCAAGGAGCCCGGTATTTAAAAGTGAACGTTACGCAATCGAGGTGTTACGTTACATGTTGCAAGGACCAGTGACTTACGTGACAAACTTGCAACTTACATGTCCGGGTCGGACTCTTGAGCGAGGCTACTTGTTAACCGAGCAAACACGTCTTCAGAGGCTTTCTGTGAAATGACGGTGTCGTCCACTCTGCAAGAAAAATAAAACTGTTATTAGTTATTAAAAACCTTACAGCATCAATGAGCGAGAAGGAACAGTATTTAAGAACTAATCACGATTATAAACAGCAGCGTTTGAGCAAACATGAGGTTTCTTTAAACCACTCTGGACTGCACACGTTTTCCCGCGTTTAGCAACAGTTCTAGGTTTCTGCTAAATTAGTATTCGTTGGTTCACTACGTTATACGTTATACGCCCATACCATACACTAGGAAACTATAAATGAATGTAAATATATGAAACATATATTTTGAACCACGGATGAAAGATCAAATAGAAGAAAGATCTTCGCAGTTAGTACGCATCTTAACCAGTTGCGAAAAGAAAGAATTTTTTTCAGGCTTTCTTTTCGCAACTGTTTAAGTTGCATACTAACTGCAAGGATCTTTCTTCTATTTGAGTATCTAACTAGATACGTACCCCGCCCCAGGCTTGTCCGGCAGTGATTTCCTCTGCAGAGCAGGTGATGTAGGCTGTGACCGAGGTTGATTCGCGATCCCCGAGCTTCCATACTTGCTGACTGGAAAACTTCTTGCCGACTTCGACTTAACATTACCACGTACCAACGAGGCAGGAAGTGGCGTTGCAGTATTACCGTTGAGAGAGTTGGACCGAGATGTTTTGACAGGCCCCCCCTGACTCTGACTCTGAATGCCTTGCAGTGCAGGAGGGGGAAGCATCAGAGAATCACTGCTCTGAGCTTTCCGAGACTTCTCAAGCTCCAGTAGTTTTTGCATAAGTTCCGGTGATATCTGACGGCCTCCTTTGGGATCCCCGGGGCACGGCAGTGCGGGTATTAGGGCGAGGTTTGGTAGAGAAGAAGCTTGGTCGTCATCCTCCACTGGATCAAGATGGGAGCGCCTCGTTTTGATTCTGTCCGGGTACAAGAACTCCTCCTGGGTTCCAGTTCTTCGACGCGCCTACAGAAATTTGAAGCAGACAACTGAATAAACAAACCGTGATTCTCAAAAACTGGCTATAGTGTAGCCCTGAGTTATGTCTGTTGATTCTGTAGATGAAATCCTGAAGTGTGATCATTCAAATTAAAGCTACTGAACAGTACTTTCCTGTAAATGTTTATTATGCTGTACAAGGTGATTCTAATTTTCGAGTCAGTGAATGAAATCCTTGAGTGTGCCATTCAAGTGAAGGCTACTGAGCAGAACTTTCCTGTGGTGCTGGTTATAATGCTGCGCAAGGTGATTCTAACTTTTGAGTCTGTGGACAAAATCCTCAAGGGTGGCTATTCAAATGAAAGCTACTGAGCAGAACTTTCCTGTGGTGCTGTTTATAATGCTGTACAAGGTCGTTCTAACTTTTGAGTCTGTGGACAAAATCCTCAAGGGTGGCTATTCAAATGAAAGGTTTTGAGCAGCACTTTCCTGTCGTGCTGTTCATTATGCATTATAAGGTTCTTCTGGTTTTCAATTCAAATAAAAGCTCCCTGAGTAACCAAAGTGATCACCTTGTCTTTCGGTTTTGGTAATGGTTGCGACGTTCCTTCTTCGCTAGAATCTTTGAGCGTATTAACACTGGAACTCCTGTGAGAAACAAAACAAGTGGGTTCATCTCCAAGAGAAATAAGAACACAGTGACAACTGAAACAAGTGATACTATACTCAGCTTTTCAGAAATACAAAGCCATACCTGGATAGTGTCCCAGATTCGTCCTTTAGAGAATTCAGGCTGGTCTACAAATTAAGCGAAAAAGAAAATGTAGTGTTAGCATTGTTGCGCAGGAGCCACTTAGACGACGGCAAATTTGAGTTTTCCCTAAATGTCCAACAGAACAACATGTATACCATATGTGTTCGGTTGGTCCACTGCAGATAAACCTCTGAGTAACAGGGGTAATCACAGTTATTTAGCAAATTCAGCATCTGTACAAACAATTCAGGAATCCCTTTCTCAAAAGTACCAAAGAGATTTTGGACCCGATAATAATTCCTGTTTTTCAATCAACTGGTAGTTGTCAGTTAGTGCGAAATATACCAATGTGTTTGTTCACAGACGAAATTGTAAAGTTTTTCACGCATAGCTTTGAAAATGATATAAGACCCCATTTTTGTTATCGCACTGTGCGCTCGTAAAATAGTTTTAAGGGCAAAACATTTTTTCGGGGATCAGTTTGAGAAACCCATTCAAGGCTTGAAAGAAATTCGAACCCATGACCTTCAATGTTTTATCCGACTGAACTATTTTATCAACTGGGAGCTGGTTGTAGAAGAAAGAAGCCTGTTTACAGAAAGAGAAAGTTTTGCAAAAAAAAAAAACTGAAGGTTTGACGACCTTACAGTTTTTCAACTGAGGTACTCTTTACACAGCGTGAAACTGATCAATGCAATCAGACATTAGACGTATTCGTACGTGCATTTTTACAAAAGTAATTTGTTGGATCTTCTTACCTGACTTAACAATTAAACTCCATACTTTACCAAAGACACACATTTCTTACCAGAGATCCTCTGAGTCGATCCCTGAGTTCCGATCCACTGAGCTCTGAGTCCGTCCCAGCAGCCGCCGCGGCCAGATTTTCGATGCTGCTAAAGCTGTCGTGGTATTGAAGCACGTGCTGAAGCAGTTCCTGTTGAAGCTCATTGTGTTGTTTCATGGCGTTAAGTCTCGCTTCGACTTCCTTTGCTGACGCCTCTTTAGAAGACGCCTCGTGACCCTAAACACGTTGTAGACAAATCTCCTTAGCTCATATAACTATTCCGGGTAAAATCAGCCCTTAAATTAAGCATTTCACTACAAAAGCGATAATACGTTTCAAGTACTTTCATACGGTGGTGTTAATTTTTCCCAATGTTTTAACCCTTTAAGCCCTAACAGTGATCAGCATCAAATTTCTCCTTGTAATATCAATGCTTATTCAACTCCCGGGGTCATGAGAATTAAGGATATGATCACTCAAGGTGAACTTCTCCCCAGTACTTTCATAAGAAAGGTATGGGGACAAAATAAAATAATTTGTTCCTTGATATTAAGGGTTACAGAATGAATGGAATACTCCTTAAAGATTTGCTTCAACTGAGAATAAAACAATGACTTTAAGGATGTTGCCTTTTGTTGTATGTGTGCATACGTTCTGCGCATCACGGGATCAGAGGTCCAAGAAACCATGGAAATCGAAAAGAATACTGGGGAAAGCCACGCATTTACATAGATAACTGAGCTTCCTCGCAGAAAATAATCCCATTATCGTCATGTTGTTCAAAGACTTTTAGAAATTGCTACTTAGTCATCTCAAAAAGAAAAAAGTGCATGGTTAAACACAATTTTCTTTTTGAATTTCAATAGCCGGCTTGCTAAGATCTGCCATAATCCGCGAATTAGAACGCACTAGACTTCACAGAGCCCAATTGAAAACAGCCTTAACCCGCAAAAGGAAGCAAATCAATGCTTACCAGTGTTATTACTTTGGTCAGAAAATGCTCTAACAAAATGCGAGCTTCCGATAGAGTGCACGTGGCGAAAAACTCTCCAATTTCCGCTGTATCGCCACCTTGCTCCTACAAAATAAACAAAATAAATTATCATTGTTATAGTTCAGTGGTCGGTTAGATCAGATGAACTTAGAAAAAAAACATCACACGCGTATCCGTGTTTGCACCTATAACACAAGCACACGGCTCCTGTTTTGTGCTTGTTCATTGCCATGCACGCCGTCCGGTTTCTGTTGTGCATGCGATGCACACCTTTCCGCTTTTGCACATGTCACACATCCTATCCCAGTTTTACGCATATTCATACGCCTAGCCCTTTTTACGCATGTCACATATACAAATCCATACCTAAACCATTTTAGCGACGGTCGCACACACCTATCCGTTACTGTGACCTTCGCGCATCCTCATCCCGTTATTGTGACTGTCACACACGCCTATCAAATTTTGCACATGTCACAAACGCCTTTTCCGTTTTCGTGCCTCTCACGCGTCACGCAAACCTTCTTTTTATGCACCTACCACGCATGCCTATCCCGTTTTGCGCATGTCACACACACTTAGCCCGTTTTTCCATGTCACACACGCCTTTCACGCATCATAGCGCACACCTTCCCTATCCATACCAATCCTGTTTTTAAGCCTGTTAAGCAGGTTTCATACCTCCATCTCCATGATACTCGTTTGACAGTCTGTGATATTTTCTTGTACATAATCCACGTGAGCAGTAAGCGCTTCCAGCTGTTCCTTAATCTCCTGTACATTACTTTCTCCCTGTAAAACAAAACAAAAATTAAAACCAAAGTCTGGATGTATTTTTTAATTACATTATTTACCACTAAAGCCAGGTTAGTTGATGACGATAAGCTAACCAACGTTCACTAACTGACCTGGTTATTTATTCTAACCAGTGATAAGCAGTATTTTGGTTTCACTTGTTAAACAATTCCTGCGAGAAACGCGAAAAAAGTGATGGCTTGAGACTGACGCTAAAATTTGGCCTCATGGCGGGTTGTTCCAAAATCGCCAGATTTGTCTTTCTTCTATCTCTCTGCTATACGACTGTACCTTGACAGAACAAAACAAAACAACGCCTTTACTATTGGTTCACCCGTGTACCCGCTCGTACTGGCAGTACCTTTTGTAATGCAACAGCATTGTCATATTTCATCTGACACTTCTCTAACTGTTTGCTGAGTCGATCCCGGTCCTGTATCCACCGATCCATGTCCGATTCCATGTTTGCAATTGTCTGTTTCTTGATTATTAATGACGTCACCTAAAGAAAACAATGACGCAGTTCATCGTCTAATTTAAGGAAAAACTGGGTATCTTTCAAGCGTAGACCTGACTACAGCAACCCTCCAAGTAATTTCAGATGCCATTTTAATGGCGTTATTAAGACTTGTAACAATTGTGGCAATCTTCTTTCAAGTAGTATATTACATTTGGTTTTGCCGTTTTATAAAATACAGGGCATTTTCAACGGGATTGAAAGAGTTAAAAACAAACATAACCTTTAGTTTGCCGAGAATGGTTATATTTCACTCACTCTTGTATTCTACAGTGTGAGATACACAATCTAGATACCTTTTTATCAATTGTGTCCCACTTCTTCTTCGCACTCCTGGAAGCCTGTTCTATGGAGCTTTTCTTTCTTGGGGATTTGACTGGCACTCCCGATGGTTTAACAGCCGCGCCGGAAAATCGTGAAGTTGACGTCGAACTGCTAAGCGAGGTGCTTGAGTAGGAAACCTGTGAAATGCTTTGGTAGGTAGACTGTGTGCTTATCTCAATACCATTCGACATCGCTTGATTTCGTTGTTCTCCCAGTTTACCAGACATAGGTTTCTGCTGACGCCTAAGGGCCTTTACCTGTGGGAGCGCAATTCAAAGTTTGAAAGGTTTTTCCTTGAACTGTGTAATGAAGACAAGCATGCTTCAATCTTTCACCCTTGATTTTGAAGGCAAAGTTTATGTATGTGTCACTAACAGACAGAATCATTAACGTTTAATTTTCGGGCTGGTTTTACATTAGCAAGTTTTCGTTGACATGTTTGCACTTGACAAACTTTCTTTACTCGTGTGACAGACAATATTTGTCACTGAAGTGTTTCCTTGACACGCCTCCTTCAGTGTTCTGGAGCGCCAGCAACTTCACCAGCAGAAAACTTGTTAACCCTTTGCACACAAACAGGTCAAAATTGTAAAAAAAAGAATGGCAAGGAAATCTTACTTATGTGCAGCCAACCTAAGCCAAACAAAGAAAGCAAGACATGGACCTTTCTCAAACCGCGAAGTCCATTCATTTGACCATATTTTTTTTTTTTTTTCATTTATCCGTATACTTACGTGGAGATGAACTTCAGCAACTCAGAATGCGAGGATATCCGATCCGGGAAATTAACTCAGGACTTGAGTTCGTTTTCTCCAAGATATTCCCGAACTCTGATTGGATAACCGATCTAACAAGCGCTATATATAATTATCGTAGTTGAATAATTATCATAATTATGTTTTTGCGAGTCGCCTGAAATCCTTACACAAAAAGCTTTTTGTGTGGATAAGTGCAACTTGATAACCCATCTGAATTAATGGCAAATTTCAATCATTTTATAGCTTCACAACTTGCAGGCAAAAGGTAAGAATTTTTGTTACAGTTTTCGATATGCTTTATCAATGACCGTCATTTTAATCTTCTTTCACTGTTGAAGTGCCAAACATTTCTGAATTTTTGGCTCACCCTCAGTGTAAAAACCTGCTAAACTCACAAATGAAGTAAAACAAAACAAACAAAAGTACAAACTCCTGTAAAAGAATAGTGTACAAGGCAACAAAGATAGAAAACAAAGAAAAAATGTCACGGGTTTTTACACCGAGTATCGTACAAATTTTTCAATTCAAGGAATGACATTTTAAGAGAAGAAAACTCAACTGATTTTTCTTATTTTTCCTACCTCCTCTTGTTTTCGCTTGAGTACAATGTCTCTCTGTCGCTTCTCCATTTCCAAGTTTTTTATTGTCATTTGTCTCAGGCGTGACTCTTTCTTTAGTTGAGCGATTTGTTTATTCCTCTGCGCCTCTTGCTGTTTACTCTTCGCCGCTTCTTCTTTCATCTGCTTCATCAGCCGAACTTTTGTCTTCTTTAACTCACTCAGCTCGCTCTGAAACGTTCTTAATTGCTGTTCATTCTGAGCTTTCTGTCTGAGGAGTCTCGCATGCTCCTTTTTGGCTGCTTGCATCTTTTTCAGTTCTCCTTGCAAATGGCCGATTTTCTTTTCGTAATCATCGCGTACTCTACGAACTTTCTCCTCTGATTTAGAATCTTGATTTTTGATACTTTGTAACACCTAAAACATAATCAAGAGTCTAATGAACAAGTTATTTTGTAAATTATTTTATTACATAACTGACTAAATGAATACTAACAAGAACTTCAGTTTTGCCATTGAAAACTTGAAGAGATATCCCTGGAAATTACATGATATATACTGTTCCATTAAAAGTGCACACTTGAATTATATGACAACGTAAAAGCAAGACAAGTATCGAGTTGTAAACTGACGTCAATTTCATACGCTTTTTTCTTTCAATTCACCACTTTAGCAACATCCGGCAAGTCTTTCAGGTCAATTTATTGGATGCTGAAATTTAACTGCATGTTCTGTCCATTGTACTGTACGAGATGCTTCTAAGTTCCGAGTGTGTCTAAGTGTGATCGTTCAAATGTACTGAGTACTGAGCAGTACTTTCCTGTGGTGCTATTTATTATGCTGTACAAGGTGACTCTAACATTTGAGTCTGTGGATGAAATCCTTAAGTGTGACCATTCAAATGAAAGCTACTGAGCAGTACTTTCCTGTGGCGCTGTTTATTACGCTGTATAAGATGCTTTTAAGTTTTGAGTCTGTCAAAGTGTGAATACTGATTCAAATGAAACCAACTGAGGAATACTGCTTACAATGCTTTAAAAGGTGGTTCTAACGTTTGGTCTATGGATAAAATCTTAAGTGTGACCGTTGAAATGAAGCTACTGAGCAATACTTTGCTGCGGTACTGTCTATTATGTGGTTATTCTGCTGTACAAGCATATTTCTATTTTGAGTCTGTGAATGAAATCCTAAAGTGTGACCATTCAAACGAAACGCTACTGAGCACTGAGTGCTTTCCTGTGGTGCTGTTGGGAGGTTGTTCTATGGATGAAATGCTAAAGTGTGGCCATTCAAATGAAAGCCAATTTAGCAATCTTTCCTTTGGTGCTGTTTGTTTTCAATAATTTAGACTTTTTTGGCACCCTCGGGAGCGTCCAACTCTTAAAAGTGTCCATTCACTTACTTGGTCTCTCTCTGTTTCAGTTTCCTTGATCTTGTTATGCAGCAGAGATAGCTTCTCCTCGTACTGTGTCTTCAGAGATTGCAGTTTCTTCTGACTAGTCTCCAGCTCGTCAATCAGCTTTTCTTTGATGGAAATCTCCGTTGACAGGTCTGCCAAGTCTCCAGACAGGTCCAGGTTGTTATCTGTTAACATAGATGTAAATATAGTTAGACCATTTGGCCCTAGAGTCAGATATTCAAATGGGTATGAGAAAGATGGAAATCATGCCAGTCCTGATGCTCAAATGACCCAGTATGGAAATGAAAGAGAGCACAATCACCCAGAAAGACTGCTTTAAAGTTTGACAGGCCATAGAGTAAGAGCAACGAAGTATTATTCAAATCAGTAAAATGAAAGGCAATTTTACTGTTTGAGAATGTAGGAGAACAGAACATTTCTCAACGTAGTCACTTTTTTTCCAAAACTCGCTGCACAGCTCCATAAAAGAACCGTACACCCCGCAAGTGTATTTCACAGGACTGTGAATGGATAAACGCATTTGCCTGGACAAAAAAAGGATCCAAAGGTTTAACAAACATTTCATGACATCTGACAAAATGAATGCAACAGCCCTTGTAAAAGGTCATCAAGTAAGATGCCTTCTCCAGGTACATTGGTACTCAAATGAATCAGTGTCTAACTTACCTTGAGCTATTTCATCATCATCTGAGTTATCATCATCATCATCCTCCTCATCCTCATCTCCTTGCTCTTCGGTACCTTCTTCATTTTCCTGGACAACAAATGAGAAATGATCAAAATAAAATCACAGCTTGGTCACATAAAATCCACTCACTGTCTATCTCACAGCCCATTCTTCCACTAGAACGATCGAGTTCAAAATTCAATTTAGTTTTCACTCACATACAAAATCAATTGTTTTTCAATTTCCTTTGATTACAATATGTCTTGTACCCTTTTCAAGTATCACTAAAATAGTTGACATATTTACCCCTTTATTGATAAAACATGATATTTAATCAGTTGATAACTGAGCAATACTTTTGTTCCTCAGTGTTCTGCTGAATGAATTTTTCTGTTGTCTTCCCTTGCTTTGATTTTCGGTGCTTCCACATTTAATAAGGTTTAATGTACAACACAAATGGTTCATACCTCATCTTCTTCAGTGCTGCTTTCATCACTGCTTTGTTCACCCCAGGGTTGATCCTTCGCTTCTTCATCATGACGGTTTAACTTCTGATAAACAACAGCAAAAGACCATAATGTTACAAAGTGACAGGAAACATATGCTATAAATACACAATAAACAGGACACAAGCTTAACCACCGCATGTTCAATCCTAGGTTGTTTTGAATTTTTGCTTTGCCTTGATTGTTTGTTGCAATATGGCAGCTAATCATCCTTACAATAACCACAAAAAAATGACAGGTGTTACACGCGACTTTGGCTTGAGTACAAATTATGCCAAATTGGATTGCTACCACTTCCTTGAATTGAATTTGATGCAAATGAAACTATGTGACAAATTAAATTTGGGCTATCGTAACCTTTTCAACAGTTTAATATTTTTTACTGCAGTGATTTTCCAAACGTCTTGGCAACTACAACAGCTGACAAGTGCACACAGATAAACACAAGATAAATATAAACAAACTGGAGAAATCGTGTTATTTGAAAAAAACGTTTTTCTAACAGTAAAATCTTAAAGCACTAAGCATCCATCACCAGGTTAAAATGGTTGAAGCAAAACGTCTGTCTGCCAAATATAATTTACAATGCAAATTTCATTAAAATAAAATATTAACTTAACAATAGAACCATGATTAAGATCATATTGATAAATTTGAATATTAAATGATATTTAAGAAAAAGACTTTTTACTTTAATTGTTTTACCCTGAAGGTAGACACCAAGTCTAAAAGCTCAATTTTACTTGAAGGAGAAACATTTTATCAGATAACATGAAGTCTCCCAGCAACATAACAATCTTAGATTAAACTGAAAATCAAATCAGTGAAGGTAGTTTGCAGTTTTTCAGCAATGTATGTATGTACTGAAATTGCAATGATGCAAATGCACTGATTTTACTACTAACAAGCTGTTTTTGTCATCATCTTGTACTACCTATAATCTTTAAAGAAAGAATACAGCTCCTCAATAATATTTTGATTTATTATTATAATTTCACTTCATTTAAATTTTATTTCAAAATGTAGCCAGTAATGAATTTGATTTTCTTTTATAATGAAATATTTATTTATAAGTTAACTCTTAGAAATGCCTTTAACAATGACAAAGAACCTGTCCAATCAATCAACAAGACAACCACATTTTCACACAATGATATAATCATTATACAGTGGTCTGCAGGTCACATTTTACTAGTAATTTAAAAATAAATAACATTTATTTTAACAACATTAAATGGTTTATTAACGTAATTTTTAAAAAGATCTAGATTATCAGTAGAAGTCAGGCATGCTGTAATAATTGCAAGTTTGCCTTACCAAGAAGAAACTGCGTCGAAGATAAGACAGTGAAAGAAGAGAAGCTCAGCTGTGCAACACCTCTTTTGCAATCCATGGTATGTGAAGTGGTAAATTGAAGCATCATAAAGGTTAATTTGTTATTGTTAATATTACAAGACTGTTTGAGTTTGAGGAGGTAATTGGAAACTGAATGGACAAGGAACAATCTTGGAATAATGATGTACAACTCACAGTAAAGCACCAGAACAGACTGAGCACTAGACAAATGAACAGCGTATGCATGAGATGCAGTGATGTACAAAAGACCATGACGTAAGACAAAACAGAATGTTCGACAGACAGGAAGACAAAGATTATCATTTTGTACACAGTATGAAAGAAAAGGAAATAACAAATGACCAGTTCACTTGACCACTGAATGCCAAGTAAATTGTGCAAAGGTGAAATCCTACATTTTTAAGGTCACCTCACATAGTAAACTTTCTTATCTGAAGATGTAACAAATCCAACCATCCCCTGGTGATGTTCTTTGTACTGTACTATTTCCAAGTTAATGATAGCACGTTATAAATCCATTGATTCTTAATTACATTTTGTTTTGTTTTGTTTTTTGTTTTTAATGACATCTCATTAAATATTTGTGACAGAATCGTGTGACTGGTACCCAAAACCACACCTCTTTGTGGCTTGCTGGTAAGTAGTGAATAATACCCTTAGTTATACAAACGTCACAGTTTAAATCAAACCATCCCTTCTTGAGCAAGTGTTATTTTATTGGACAATCTTCTAGCCATTGGTTTTATCCGAGCTAAGTCATGGACATCATCCCCAGCATCTAGTTAGAGATCTCTAGTTACTCTGTGTAATAATGTCTAATGTGTCCCCACTCCAGAAGCAAAGGTGGACTGGGTACTAACAAAATGAGATAGCTTAGATCCACCTCCCCCACGTTTAAAGCTGTTTTTAGAAGCTAGCCTATCATTTCTGTCTTTTAATCCAATTGAGCAAAATTTTTAAACATACCAATCTGAGCTTATGTCAGACGGCAGTCTTAAATTGTGTTCTTCCTGAAAATATCTATACCCTACCCCTCCCAGAGATGGTGTTTTGATGTGGACCACCCTCCCTCTGAAAGTTCTAAGCTTCACATATTCCTTAAAAAAAAATTGACCCATTTAATACACCCCTTCCCTCTTCAGAATTTCCAACCTTCCATATGGCATATGGATATTTTCTGGAGCGACACATTTTGAATCCAAGAGATTTTTAAAAAATAGGCAGTCTCAGACTGCATGTGTCTACTGCAGTACTGGTATAGAAATGTGATATAAAAGAATTGAAGAAAAGGGAAATAAGACTGAAATGAAAACGAAGAGGGAGGAGTGGAAATAGGATAGAGATAAAAAAAATGGTTGTAAAAATGTTGCACAGAATACTGGTGAGTGGAGATTAAGCTGGTATCGTTTACCACAAATATTTTGTATGAAGAGAACTGTAACTTTATTCTAACATAAACAATATATTATATAATCTTACAACGTGAACCACAACTTTGTACTGAAAGCAATGCAGCAAAGTTCTAAACATAACTGAGCACTGAAAGCAAAGTTGTAATCTGAAACGTAGGCATAAAATGCAACAGAAACTGTTAATTAATCTATACTGAACTTATGAATGGCAAGTATCATTTTTTAACCCTTTGACTCCTGTCGTGTTTCCATAGTTTTCGCATAAATAAAAAGTAGTAGATAAACAAATGTCGTTGGCTTCCAAAATTAACTGCATATTAAACTAGAATGATTAAACAAATGTTTTCTGGTGTAAAATAATATGGTGACCTATTAATCATTTGCCGAAAAACACAGTTGAACGCAAAAATTGCCACAATTCACGGCATGTTGATGAAGACCTTTGGCATATCAAATTTCAACCCGCTTATGCAAATTGTCCTCGATTACGCATTTGCAGCATTTACGCATATATGAATTGACAAAGCCACAAAAATCAACAAGAAGCTTTTTCAACAAAACGTTTTATTGAGATAAACAATGCATTTGCTATTAGAGGCAGAAAACTTTCAGTTTTTTTTGCGTGCGTGCAAACACGCATGTAAAATTTGAAGACACTCTGTGTTTGTTCAAAGCGATCTCTTGCAGTAAATTCGGGCACGTTTGCGATGAAAATTACAGAAGTTACAGAATTCTGGCTCAAATCATCACTTAAACTATTTGTAAAAAGCAAACCAACATCGGAAAACATCATTTACCGTATTGTCGCCATTGTCCTGATCCGGAAAAACAATCGCTTAGATCTCGGTCAGTCGAGGATTAGCGTCGGCTTTCGATAGGATTCCATTTGGGATTCCTGTGGCATTTACACTCTTACACTCTTACACTCTTTCACTCTTTCACTCTTTCACTCAACCCGATGACATAGTGTCTACGCTTCTCTAGAAGCCGTAGACACAAAAACCATCATTCCATCCAGACCCTCCCCCCACCCCCCTCCCCCCATTCATGCTTCAAGTTTAGACAAAAAGTAATCAGCCTCCAGGTCCAAAACTAACATTCATACACAAGCATAAAAGGTTAAATGAAAACATCAGCTGCGTGGTACTCATACAAAAGCTATAAAAGTAGAGTAAATGGTGGAGAAGTGCCAAATGTTTGAAAAAATGCCAGATGTTTTGGGCTTCACCCTTCCTCAGTGAAAGTCCAGATGTTTTCGGCTTAGCCCTTCCACTGAGGAAGCCCAAAAGCCAAAAATGTCTGGAAATTCTTCACATTTTTGGCACTTCTCCACCATTCATTCAACTCTCATATACAACTACATCTCTTACAGAACATGCACCCTCTCTTGATCTATGCCTAAATAGGGCTTGTTATTTGAGGGGTTAATTTGATTTTCAGGCCAAATTATGCTTTTCTTACTGAGCCCTTCAACTGTGCTGTGGGATGAAATTCAGAGCTGCCATTAAGGATCATAACCTGTAACACCTGTTACGACTGAATATCCTTGAAAGAACCTTGATGTTATGGATGATCTTGACAGTTTTAGGGTCATTTTACTCATAAAGCAACAAGACTGTTATGGGTGAGAAGCTTAATGCAACATGTGGCCAAAACATTAATGACAGCACCGATTAATGTGTCATGATTCATATTAATTTTAAACTCTGAGCAAGTTTCCAAAGGGGGAGGTAGAGTTTACAGTTGTCTAAAGGGAAGAAAAACAGAGTTCTACATGGGATTAAATAAACATCTAACTGTGCCTTTAGCTAACTTCCAAACACTGAATCTCAAGTCTCAACCAACCGTCACATTTTTCACTGCCAGCAATCATCAGAGTATCAGAAAACACTGAAAGAAGTTTAGAGTTTCAATAGGTTACAACCATAACCTGTGATTGGTGGAATTTAAACTGCTTTCTTTTTGAAGGTCTGCTGGCTTTTTAATGTAATTGCAGTTACTGGCATGAAAAATATTCAAGCATTAGCTGTGCGATAAAGTTCAGAGCTCACATGTTTTTGAAAGGTACAGTTAAACATCCTCTGATTATTTCACAATTAAATAGTCACATGGTGCAAGAAAATTGCCCTGGGTGGGAACATCAACAATTAATGAGGAGAGAGGGAGAGGTTTAGGGGAAAGAGAAGACAGGAACTGCTATTTAAGTTGACAAGCAAAATAAAATCCTAATTTATTGTCACACAAACATGTCATAAAAGATAAAACAACAAAATAAACGAATAAAGGAAGTAAATGAAATCAAGAGAGTGAAAACAAAATCAACAAAAATGCAAGGAAGTGAAATGAAATGAACCAAACGTACGGCAAGCAGTGTAAGCAGCAAAGCATAAAATAACAAAGTGTGAGAAGAGCAACAAAGAAACTGAACAAAGCCAAAAAGCAAACTGAACCAGCAGACACTGAAGAATCTGACTCTACACAGAACTGAAGAAATCCAACAACGGATGGAACAAGTTTCAATCTCCTTTTATTTTTGTAAAAAAGATCTTGAGAGTCACAGACTGTTAAAAGTTCACGGAGTCTTTATGCAGGTAAGAAGTTAACTATGATTTAAGTTTTTGATGTACAGTGGACAGCATGTAAAGAAACAGATCAAGAAGTTAATTTAAGTTTTACATTTTTTCACTGAAGAGAACTTCACAATATTTAATCTGGCAATGGAAATCCTCTGTATTAGAACATGCTAGTTCTAAAGTTTTTGTCGTTAAAGAGGTCTGATCTGAATGTT
Source organism: Pavona decussata (assembly GCF_977016875.1). Taxonomy (NCBI): domain Eukaryota; kingdom Metazoa; phylum Cnidaria; class Anthozoa; order Scleractinia; family Agariciidae; genus Pavona; species Pavona decussata. The sequence continues at coordinate 1,235,880 of NW_028145657.1, read as the reverse complement.
GTAGATTTATATAGTCTCAGTTTAACAGGCAATTAGGCATCTGATTCAACGTCTTGGACAAAAGCATAAATAATAAATATTTTACTGTAGTTGTTAAATAACTTCCCAAATCGCTAAAAGCATTTGAAATTCTCTTCATTTAATGTTTAAATGATGATTAAATATTTCTAATTTGTAATCTAACATTCAAAAACATTCAAAGTACACTGTACAGAGTACAAATGTATTCACAATAAAAATAAAAATGTAAATCTCTCAATAATGTCCATCGCAAGGCATTAAATTTTTTAACCAACTGAAGATTTAACCCCCAGTACAGGAGTAATAATTTAATTCCTCATCAAATGGTGCAAAAAATATCATTCACCATCAAACAAGCCTTTTCAATGTTAAATATTACTAAGGCCTCCACCAGGGAGTACCTTCAACTGAAACTGCCAACAAATTGCAGCATAATTCAAATTTCAAGTACTTATCTTAAGCACAATCTCATATTATCTTCTCCATATTCAATGGAAATTTTGTAATTTTTATCTATAGCTTTAGTCTTGACTATTTACAATTAAATCTAATTTTTATTTTATTTTACTGTTTCACACTTAAATAAGGTTAACTATCCAAATAAAAGTGCATCAACTGCCTCCTTAATTACAACAATTTCATTCTCTGCATTCTGTATGCATGTAAAAATTACACTCGTCTGTCAATTGTCATTGTTCTTAGATTCAAACAAGATTTCCTATCACAGAAAGTCAAACAATCCATCTTATCACATTTATGATTTACACATCCAGGTATTCATACTCTAATTATCAAGATCCTAATTGTAAATTTATATTATCTTTAGTTACCTTTTATCCTTTAATACCCAAGAGTTATCAAAATCATATATTTCTGGATAACTAATCAATACATCATGAAGAAGAAAGGTGGTGACAAAAGCAGTCATGCATTAGCTTTGGGAAATTGTCCATACATATGATCCCTTATAAATGTATATGAACAATTTGCACCATGTACCACTGAGTGCTCAGAAGTGATAGTGATAAAAAAAGTCAGAAATCATTTCTGTTAAACTTTAGGCTTAAAATGGTTAGAGCAATCATTCAAATCTTAACCTCAAATATTGGCCTGAAAAAGGCTGGTGGCGTGTACAGGGAATCTTCAGAACCACCAACATTATCAGGATCACTTTTGGTGTTTGACTGGTAGTTGCCTAACGCAAAAGCCATGGAATCAAGGAGTGAGTCTAGGTCTTGTTCAATTTGAATCTTACGTTCTCTTATGTTGCCAGCTGATTCAGCTCTGTGTTCCCGTAAAAGATGAGGATTAGGGGAATCTAAATGAAGGTTCCTCTTGTCTTTTATTTTAGACCTGTATCTGTAGACTTCGCTGTCAGAGGCAACAGCTGTGCCATAATCACTTTCCGCCTGGCTGTCGCTTTCAAAGTGGTATTGATAACACTCCGTGTCAGATACTATATCCACTGGCGGTGGATGATGAATTAACTTTTCTGCTTTAAGCACCTCTGCTCTTGGCACTGAGAACTTATGGTTAGTGACCTGAACGACTACGTTGTTGTTCTGGTCAAACGGAAGCTCTGGTAAGGAGCAATTGATGTCACTTGTTGAGCTATTGGCATCAGAAAACCTATCAGACGCACTCGAGTCTAGGACACGACTCATGTCTTTCCTACATTTGAAGCATTGTGTTGGAGTAGGGTAGGTATCCATTGCAGAGCTGCTGTTCATTAGAGATTCCAAACTGCGAGATCTTCGCTTTTCTGTTATTACCTCAGAATTAGCAGATTTTTGTTTAGATCTGCGCATCACTACATCACTAGGAATGTTTGATGTTGAGTTGTTCAGAGGTTTGTCTCGGTCAGCTGGTATTATATAATTACTAGGTCTCCGAGGTTTAGGACAGGGGTCCTTGGAAATAACAAGACTTGCTCGCTGTACTGTCCTGTTATAAAGCCCAGAGTCAGTTTTAGATTGAACCTTGCCAGCGTTCCAAGGAAGCCGAGGCGTCACTAGCTTAAGCCGGCCACCATTTGTTTGAAGAAAAGACTTACTCTGAGGTCGAGATGAATTAACTGGAATGTTAGAAGGTTTCACCCCATTCATAGTTGAATGGAGACTGCCTCCCCGAGGCTTAATTGGCTTAACACATTTGACTTTTGAGAGAGAAGGATTACGTAATACCACCTGTGCTTTTTGTCGCTGTTTAGCTACATCCTGTTTTGCCATCTCCAGGACTGAGGCTGTGGATTCAGGAGCAGGTGCTGATGCCATACGAGACTTGAGTGCTGCATGACGGGTAATGGCCATTGCCATTGCTTCACTCTCTGTTAGCTTGTTTCTAAAGATTTTAGAAAGGTCCTTGAGATTGGTATTGCCCATTTTACAGTTGTGCATTTATTGACTTGGCCTTTGAGTAGAATCAAGGCAGGAGTTAACTATGTTATGATGCAAACCTCACTGCTTTTGAGATGTTGTTCTCATGCTAACTAGTTTGCATTTACATTTCAAAAGCACTGAGACAACTACTTCCTTGCTTTCACTCAAAGGCCAGGTCACTAGGTCCACCAGTATAAAATGGACTATTCTTACAAGCTCTCTACACTTTTGTAATTTACATTTTTTATTGCCTTTTGCATTTTTTTATTGCTTTAATCATTATCTCATTCTGCCCATGCACCAAGTAAGGCAAACCACTTAAGAGAGAAATTTATTTCACGCATGTGCATTATGAACAAACTATTAGCTTGTAGGCATTAGGTTATATACAAATGATGACAATGACCATGATGAATGAAGGAAGGGGGAAGCTTGATAGGTTATCTGACTATGACAAAAAAAAGATGGGGCTTAATGGATTTATAGGCTCAATCAGGGATATAGCTTAGAAAAATCTCAGCAGGCTCATTTATAAACCTAGCCAGCTCTTTTGGACTGTGCTCCTTTAAAACTAGACTAAAATATTTGTGTTCTCGAGTGTTAAAATTTGTGCCAGTGATAAGATCCCTTTCAGATGGTGAAATCTGCTGTTAGCTGGCTCTAATAGCAACATCCCTGCTCAATACAGCCTTACAGTTAATAAAAGCTAGTATTTATTGAAAATTGGTTATAAATGCAATACTCAATAAATCCCAATAATTTTTAGACATGCACTAATTTTACCTCAACTCTTCGATTTCCTTGAGGTACTTTTGAATAAGCTCCTCCACTCCACCATCAACATCCCCTTAAAATGAGAGCACATGAACTGGGTAAGTTACTAAGTTAAACAAAACAACATTGCACACATGTACGTACATGAATGTACCTAAACATGTAGGAGATACAACCTTGAAATAATAGCTGATTGCCAGAAGAGTTCAACACAAAAAAACTAAATCTGTACATGAAAAAATACTAAATCTGTATATATACTACATGTGAGTACCAATTTGTCTTAATTCTTGGAAATCTGTATGTATCTCAAGCTTGCCTGTGTGGAAAGATTTTGCAGAACATGGTGTACAAACAAGTAAATTTGTTGCAGTTTCTACAAAACTTCTTTAGAGTGACAATAATATTGTGGGGAGACAGTGCGTGATGAAAATTTCGAAGGAAATAACAGGTCTGTAATGCTTTGTTTTGTTCCTTGGAATATGACTTTTTTTATCTTTATTATTAATAATAAGCTTGTTTCTACATGCAATATTTGATTGTAAATTAGTTCCAAAAAATTCATTTGCCTGGATGGAATAATAAATTGCACTGCACTGCACACCACAGCACTACACTGCAGCATATTGCATTGCATTGTATCGTAATGTTCAGTATCGTATTGTAAGTACTGTACTTTCAATTGACACTTAAACATAGTGAATTTCTAAACTTTTCTAAACAGCCTGCACTCAGCATTTTTAGTATGATTTACTCTACCCATACCATCCACTGATGCCAACACTTGTGAAGAGATTAGATCTGTTATTCTGGCCGACTGTGTGTCGATTGTTTGCTGTAAAGCCTTGATACGCACACGAAGCCTGGAAAATTAAACATAGACTTTATGGTTGCCAAATTGAAGGGCTGGGAGCATAACCGACTTATGTCGAACTTCAGCCCGTTTTTCGATGTAGCTCGGATTTGTCCAAACTGTTGCATGTGAACTGCAATTCGATTGAAAACCATTGTCCAGTATTTTTTTCACGCCGCTTTGTGTTTCGTATTAATGCCATTGAGAAATTTTACCATCTTGTAAAGATATATCGGTAACATTATAGACACTGGATGATTAAAAGGACAATGCACTGAGGATTAAATACTTGTATTCAATATACACTTGTTGTCTTTGAAACACGGCACTCGAAAGCGGTGTTTTCCGCGGGAGCAACGAAAAGAATGCTGTCACGCTTTTATTTGATTCTGTTACAAACTAATGCGTACGTGACAGGAATGTCCGAAATGTAAACAGTTACATTCTCCAAGAGAAAATGTGTCCATTTCCTGGCGTAAAATCCAGCTTTGTCCCGTTTGTCAGCATATCACTCTTGATAACGCAAAATACTAGCATTCTACACGATTAACAGGAAGGTATGTAGTCATTTCAACGATTAACAACGATTAACGGCAGTTCTATTAAAAGGTAAAGACTATCTATTATTTTTAAGAGCAGTCGGTGTTAACCGTTGAAAATCTATGTTAATCGTACTTTTATTGAATCATTGCCTTGAAATTGTCAAGTTAATCGTTACATACCGAATTTCAAGCCTGGCAAACCACAACTAAGGCTTGCAAAACACCTTGCACATGGCGGGATTTGTCTCTGATGCTCCCGCGGGATTTGATAATCGAATTGAAAAATTCGCCACGGCACAGTCATCACTACCAAGGAGGGATTCTTTGAACAACATTTCCACCAGTTCCTGTGAACTGCATTCGTCAATTTCATAACTTTTCAAAAGATCCATAGATGTCGTGCGTTTACAAACTTCACCAAACAAAAGCGAAACCTACTAGCCAGTACGATACGCAAGTTGTTTATCCCGACTGCCTTGATCTATTTTGGGCTTGTTACAACCCGCAAAAGCAAACCATGATATCATCTCAAACGTTACTTATAGAAACAACAACTGGTGAGGCTAAACACGGCTCGTGGACAGTGTAAACTTTTAGCCTACCGATAATTTGGAAAACGAGTCTGCCGTGGACAAAACCTACAAAAAAATTTGCCTTCCAAGCGTGTTCACTTGTAGACAAGCAAACTACCAAATCCCCCTCCCCCTCCTCCTGACTCAATGTTGTCTTTTGGGTCACGAACAGTTTCCTGGCAAGCATCACTTCCCACATCAACATTGCATAAGGGGGAGGGGGGGAGGGAGAAGTAACTGTGGTAGAATTATGAAGGGAGAAACAGTAAGTGAGTGGTTTTTTGGCTGTCTGTGTTCGCTTCTCATTGCATAGGGGGAGGGGGTGGGAGGGAGAAGTAAGCAAGTGGTTTTTGTTCTGTTCGTGTTTGGTTTTCTCAAGGAGTTTTGTCCACGATTGTAAAACCGCGAAATGTTTTCCAAAGCAGGGAGAGCCAAAATTTGTACAAATCCGTGCGAAATCGAAAGCTGCGCTAAAATTCGACATAAGTCGGTTATGCTCTCAGACCTTCAATTATAAGCTATTAACTCTTCACTTAAATTTGTTCATTAGCCCCTATAAAACCCATGATTTCATATAAACTTGCCATATTACTACCAGAAATATATTCAACAAAAACATCACCTTTACTTATAGTTTCAGCTATAACATTTTATTTTTTTCACACCTAATGTACATGTAAGAGGGTTGGCTTTACTGGTAAGGACAATTATTGGTATGTCAAGATTTTCACAAACTCAAAATAATGCCTGTTTCAGAGAATATGTTGCAATAACAATAATCATTATATGTTATTTGTATTCTTACTTGTCATTTTCAGTTTTCAGCATAACATTCTCATGACAAACATCACTAATTTGACCATCCTCAACTCCAGACATTCTCTTTCCCTGACAGTCAAAATAAAAACAATAAATAATGTGGATTTGCAGACTAAGATACAAAACATTAACTCCTGGAGCGTATGCTTGTAAAGTAGGATCTACAAATTAACTGAATATTGAAGGTCAAAGAATCAGTATGTTGCTAAAGCTGGCTCCAGTGTCAGCAAAAATGATAACAATGAAGTTAATTAATTGTTTCAGTCTATTTCTAGAAATTACTCTGTAAGCTGTGTTTGTATAAGTTGTTGTGTGCATCTCACAAAATTTACGCTAGAGCCATTGACAGATTCTTATTAATATTTTTAGTTCCTGTACTATCTCTGGTGGACTCTCTCTCTATCTCTAAGTCCATTTCATCTCAAGTAGGGCCATAAGTCTTTCAAAAATCCCTTTTCAAGGTTTTCTTGTAAAGCTTCTATAATTGCCATCATCCATTAAATGGGTGATTAGCTCACTTTTAGGGTTCTAGACAGGCCTTCATGTCTACTGTATCACCCAACATACTTAACCCAGTCCAGCAAGACCCTTATTTGGCCTGTTGACCACCCACTGTGACTATCTACACATGTACATGTAGGACAAGGGGTTGGGATGATGTACAGACCTGTTTAAATTCCGTCAGTTCCATTGTGAGCTTTTGAATCTCAAGTCTTAATGAAGCTATCTGTTTGCTGGTTTTATCTTGATTCACAACCACCTGAAGAATTGCACAATATAAACAGTCAATAATCCAACATTTTAGCTATTCCTCTCCCTCCCCTCCCTAAGGAGACTAAAGTAATCATCAGCATCAGTAGAAACTGGTGTACAGGTATGTAGGGGCGACATTGCAACCCTACCTATCACAATAAAGCTGGGAAAGGGAGGCAGGGCATTTAGCTTTCATTTTAATTTTCAAATTCTCTGCCTTACCCAAAATTATTATATGTCAAACAAGGTAGAAACCCATGCCTACTAGCCCTCTTCCCCTCCCCCCTCCCTATTTCGGGAGTGTATTCCTTTTTTACATCCATCCTCATCAGCGGTAAATTTGACAGACCAGAGATGGAAAAATGGTTAAAAATAATTCCATACTTCTTCCTGGTCTACTTCAGGAAGGAACTTGACAAAAATGAAAATTACAATATTTTTGTACAAAACTGTGGGTTAAGAGAAACTGCAGCCCCCAAAATACATGCATGAACACTTACTACATCCCATGTACATTTACCTTGTTCTTGATATTTCTGGCTCGGTTGGCGTACTTCAACGTGTTTAGCGTTTCCATGAAGTCTCTATCGGAGGGTGACACACAAGCTATCATCAAGGTTCGGCTAAAGGGAGGAAAATAAAATTAATGCATTTATGTTGCATTTTTTAACTAACACAAAAATCGGATGATTTCAAATTATTTTGATTTCAAATTATTTCTGCTAACCTGATCTAACCCTCCAAGTTGCAACCATTTTATCTGCCATGGCTACAAGAACATTTGAAGTGCTGAGAGCATAACTGACATAAGTGCATTTCAAATAGCATTTTGTTGTTTTCATTCAAGTTAACTGGAGTTTAAATTTGCATGTGGCCTTGAATTCCCTCAGCAAATGTCACTCTAATGTTTTATTTGCTGTTTTGCGCTTCTTGTACAAATATAAAAAGCTATCATTATGGGCAAGATTTCCGTTTTTATCACAAAACGAAGCACAAAGCAATGGATAAAACATTAGAGCAATGTTTTCTGTGTGGCATTTTTTGGCTATTGAAGACCCCCCTCCCCCACCCTTTGGAATTTCTAACCCCTTCTGTGATGAGGGAGGGATAAGGACATTTTCTGGAAGTACACAAATTTTGTGCCATGGCAAGTAACCCCTTTACATTCCCTTGATGTACATTCATTTTCCTGATGCATATTTACAATCTAACAAACCAAAATAATGCCCAAGCAAGAATTACAGGATTAGGGTAGATATTGAATGAACAAGTTAGAAATGTAATTTTGATACACAAACAGATAATGTGAAGAGACAAAATGTATGAAGAACACTTTTAAAAGGTGTTGAGGTTGAGGTGTTGGTGAAGAATTGTAAATCAAGGTGTGTATTGAAAAAAGGCAGAACACACAACACAGCTATGAATTACAGGCTAGCTACATGTAGCTAGGGCTCTGTACCTGTTGCCTCCAAGAGAGTCCTGTAATAATCTTGTGAGTTTGGAATCTCTATAAGGCACATGGCTACCCTTCTTTGTCAAGTCTCCTAAAGCACTGATAACATTACCAAGGGCCAACTGTAGAAAAGACATCTGTATTCAGTTAACCAGTTTGTACACTAAAAACATGTAACATACAGCCTGTAAAAACTCTTAATGCACTATAGGGGCAGAGCCTAGTTATGTACAAGCAGCTGCAATGGAGATCTCTGTATTTCTCAGCAGGGAATATCTCTCAAACAGGACAAATTGGAATATGGGACTCCGGGGTCGCATGCAAGGTGTCCACACAATGGAGCCCTCTAATCACCCACCCCCGCCCCTTCACACCACCCAAGGATGAAAGACCAGACCGCAACACAGGAGATTACATCCCCTACCCTTTCTCAACAGTGATGCAGGTTCTCGGACACCACCATCTAATTTTGTGAGAGAAGATGAAGAAGACAAAGGGCAACAACTTGACACCACTGCCCAATGTCCTACAGCATTTTCAATGGCAAATTCCCTCCCAGTTAATTTCATGAAGAAAACTTTTTTTACCAAACCACAGTTGATTGAAATGCCTTCCTTTGCTCTGTCTCCTGTAGCACCCGTTCGTTTAAGTCTCTCAGAGCCAGCAAGATCCACAAAGTTGAACTTGGCTGAAAGCATCTCATATTCATAACTGTTGATGTTGTCTGATGAAGGCTTGTCCTCGTCACCACCAACCTACATAAACCAAAAAAATAATAAATTACAATATAATAACCATCAGTGCCACTCAGGGGAGAGAGTGGTCCTCAGATGGATGCCAGAGGGTAAAAGGAGGTAAGGCTACTTGCCAAAAAAGGCTACATAATTATTGAAAACAACAGGCAGTCCAAGTGAGGATGACAGCAATCCAGCTAGGCTCTTATAAGTGACACAGTTTGCCCATACAATTTATATGTATAATTTACATGTACATGCAAAAAATAAATCTAGAAATAGATCTTAATAATTTAGAACAAAAAAGGATTTACATCTACTCATTGTTTCTGCATTGTTTTTACTGCTTTAAATGGCCTTGTTAGGCCGTGGATTTATAGGCACTGGAAGGGATAGGGGTGACTTACTGTTCTGTTAACAGTTTACATTTTGCATTGAGATTAACTTAAGGTTGCAACTATTTCACAGTAGTGACACTGGTTCAAACTCAAAACTTGATATTAAATTCCACCCAAACAGTGAAACTACCAAAAAAAAAAAACATCCCAGCAGTCTTGCAATACTATTATGACTCTCCTGAGGCAGACACCCTTCGAATCTGGACAGTAGAGGTTGGTCTCGATTATATCAGTCTTAGAGAAGAGATAACAAGGTTATTTTCTAAAAGAAACTGTGGTGCTGCATTGGTTGAGAGTAGAAACAAATGTTTGGTTTAATAACTAAAGGTAAATTGGCAATTCGACAAAGGGCTAATGCTAAGAATGTCAGCACTTGAATATCTTTACGGTGGCCAAATTACCTTTAGTTATCAACTCTCCTTAGAGGAAGAAATGACTAAAAACCAATAGGCTGAAGCTAATGTACCTTCACAACCCTCTGCTGCTTGACGTGAATAGCAAATATAGCATGGGATCTTGATGACTGCGCATTCATGTTTGTACTGGCAGTAGTTCGAGATAGAGCTCCTTGTTGCAAACAATTTAAAGTCTGGGCGAAGGGAAGCATACAAATAAATATTATTGACATCATATTGATAAAAATGTTTATTTTAAAAACATAGCTGTCAAAACCAGTACTAACATCTAACTAAAAGTTAAATAGTAAAACAAAGGAAATTTAAGAATTAGTCACTGTTGTGAAAAAAGAAAACATCTGTCTATTCAATAAGAGATTAATCAAGGCAGAAGTAGCGAGAAATGACCTTAACCTGATAAATACAATCATTTATTCATATATAATAAAATATGGGTATTTAAATGAATGATCTCAGTGAAAAGATTTCTAAACAATTCTGAAAGCTGAATGCTTACATCTTGCGCTGAGTTCACTGGCTTCATGGTTACACCCATGGTGTAGATGTTACCATTTGCATCTTCATGAATTTTGACATTGCTTTTATGACCCTACAAAACAACAAAACATTATTAATTTTAAATAATACCAGTATTTTTTCTATCTAAACTCACCAACACTGACTATTAAAATATAGACTAGATAATCAAGGGAAAGACAGGAAAACTAATAAAGAATTATTGAAAGAAGGCTTTAGGGCAACAGAGCCTGGGTAAGTGTGTATTTTGCCTTAAAATTGAAATTGATCCAAATAAGCCCCATTTTGGCACAGAGCCCGGTTGTGTGAGAAACTTAATAATTACTTGCATATTTAATTTTTGATTTAAATGCTAAATAAGCAAGTCAAAGAATTAGCTTATTACTTTAAATTTGTAGAAAATACAAGAGGCCCACACAAAAGAGATGCAGACGATTTGACTGCCTTCTTTTGTTCACGTGCTTTGCTGCAACTTGGTTCAGTCTCGTATACAAATGAAATCAGTCAAGCGTCAGTACCTCTTTTGTGTATAAGGTTGCTTGCACTTTCTAGAAACATAACAAGCTACAGTGTTTCTTTTTATGTAGCATTTACTCAAAACTTAAATACACAACTTAGTTTCTTATATGACAACCTGTCTGTACCAAAACAGGACATATTCGAAGCAATTTCGATTTTAAGGCGAAAAGTCATTTATGCCATTCTTGCCCAAAACTCTTCAATTATTCTGTAACAATAACATACAATTATTCAGTTCACAAGCAATAAAGCACACATCACTGGGTTTAGTAATGCAAACTCATGCAGGGACAAAGACTTGGCAAAAATGTGTTACAAAAAAGATCTGGCATTAATTTTACCCTGTTTCTCTTTACCTACATTCTTATTTCACAACACACCATTTTTTCCCATGACATGTAAATCTGCCTTTTGTGTCCGTTCTATATTTACACATCAACTAGTCTAAATACCTCCACGCCACAAGATAAGTTTAACAGTCTGATAACTTAATTGCAAGTCATACCCTGTTATTGTCGAAATCAAACAAATCCATTAGTTCTTCATTGTAGAGCTGCAAAAATAACAATAGAAACAAATTTGATGGCTGAATGCATACAAAAGAGGGGTTATTAGCTGCTAAGGATGGATTTTGAGTCTTCGCTGTGCCGTGACTACAATGTAACTCAGGTTAAAAAGTGATGAACATTTATAAAATTTTGGAGTAGGGCCAGGTTTAATCGATTCATGCTTTTAATATTATATAAGGTAGTGAAATTCTGACAGTTGTTGTTTTGTTTGTTTGTTTGTTCTTGGAGATGGGGTATAGTTAAAGATGGAGAAATAAATATTCATAATTACCTTTTGTAGTTGAATATAATATATTTTTTTAATGTAATTGACTATTAAGTGTAGAATTAAAGCTACTTGCATGTTTATGTTGTGGTTTAATTTATTTAATATTCATTTATTTTTTTTTTTTTTGGTTTAAAATTTTTCAAACCAGTTTAATTTTTATTTTCCCTTGTAGAGTATTCATTACCATAATCTGAGACAAAGGGAACTAAAAATCAAACAGGTTTGAAATTTTGAACCACAACATTTACAACCTTACCAGGTCTCAATGAAGGAAATTTGGATAAACAACTGAAGGCTTAAATATTCCTGCCAGAACTTTTCCAGAAATTATAAAAACAGCCATGGAAAATCATCCTTACCTCCATAAACTGCACTGTGACTTTAAAATCAGGTGAAGGTTCATTTCTTTGTTTGGCCTCATGTTTCCTCTTGTCAATTCCCTCAAATAGATGTGCAACAGCTCGTGGAATAATTCCCTCTTCTTCTGGAGATGTAGCAATATCAAAGCCAGTCCCCATGGTATAGGTCTTACCTGACCCTGTCTGTAAGATTACAAAATGAAGAAAACAGTTAAAAACTTCATTATCAATGCTGATTCAGAAAAATCTATTTTTGCTTACAATTATTGTCATGAGCAACTTTGTTACAATATGTGTTGTTAAATTTACACCCACGGTAGGCCAATGGATGCATGCATGTTCATTAGATTAAGCCCGATGTCAGCTGGCAGGTGTGCATTATAAGCTTTGTACAATCCAAGCAACATGGCTGGATCTTTTCGTGTTTAAACAAAGGATTTAAGCAGCAAACAAATGTTGTTATAACTTAGACTGTAGTGCACACACTGCTGACATCATCCAAAAATCATAATCACACAACTCATCATTTAACACTGCCTACACTATAACTGTGATAGCATTTTAAAACATGTTCCAACTCCTACAACACTTTATGTGTCCTGTACGACATGACATAGGTTTAATTTACACCAAACAATTTGTTTCATCGGCTTGTTGTCAGTATGTCGCATAGAACAAAACCACACCATCTAAATCGGTCTTGTTGATTCAGTTGTAAAACACATGGACCATGCTTACTTTACAACATTCAGCAGCACACAAAAAAATGGTTAGAAATAATACTAGGGTTGCCAGTGACTTTCACTGACCAAAAACCAGTTTTGACTGATAACCACAGGAAACAAATTATTTCCCAATAAACCAGTGATGACATCACAGAAATCAATTTCTTTGTACATGTAACTGCCTTTTGAAACGACCAAACCTTGTCAACAAGGAAACCCCTTTCCAAACCAAGTCCCTACCCTAAAATAAAATTCCCCGACTCTTCACTGTCTTTGAGGCAGAATTTAGTTTTTCCTGGACTTGATACAGAATTCCATTTCTTTTTCCTGAGCTTGAAAAAAAAACTGTTTTCTCTGACTTTGCCCTGACAGTGGCAACCCTGATTACAGCATATAATTTAAAATAACATTATTGTCAAATGTACCATGGAGCCAAACTAACAAAACGTATCTTGTACACAAATGGTCAAGTGTAAAATTTTGGGGTGAACACTTCCAAAAAAAATAATAATAACTGTTGATTGTGAAAAGACATATTAAAGTTCCTTAAATTATTACCCTAAAAGCATCGCTAATTTATTCATAGGTTACTTGAAATTGCATTAATAGGGCACTCACAATAAATATATTATTGGTAATTTCAATAGCTTTTTATTTCCTGGGGCACAACATCATTTAAAGTTATAGCAAAAAATGCACATCAAAGGGAAAGAACAGCATCACAAATGTGACAAGGAACATGTCATACCCCATCAATGAATGGGACAACACAATTACTGTTAGTTTATTTGCAGTTTGCCAGGTCTACTTAAATGTTGTTATTTTGTTTGCAAAGCCTAATTTTGATCATTTCTGCCCTAAACCAATTTCCATTAATTACACTGAAATTCAGTTTCAAACTTGGGAATATATTTTGCCAATTTACATTTTATTTACACAGGGTTATCCGTTATTGCTTTAAAGTTATAATATTCATCCTAAAACAACCTTGATTTTTGGGTTGAAAGATTTTTCAGTTGCTGTCTCTTTCTGTTTTTGCTCAATGTTGCATAATTTATTCAAAGGGAAATAATATTGATGCTGTAGATTATTCCTAGTTTCAACTAAAAATAGCTATATAAACAATCAACAAAAAAATTGATGCACAGTAAAGTAGTCAGCTAAAAAAGAAATTTGTAATATTGAAGCTGAAAAAGTACTTTAAAAAATAATAAAATCAATTAATTGTGGCAGTAGAAAGTATTAAAATGAGCCATTGTGTAGGTTTATGACCTGTCTTGGTCATTGATAGTGTAGATTAGTTTTTGAACACAAGTTTAATGATATGCATGTGTTCAATAATATAATCTCCTGCAGAGTAGTTTCCCTATATTCCTTATTTTGAAGCAAAATTTTAAATTCACTGATGCCAATTATTCACTTGATCACACAACGAGATATCTAGACACTGTAATCTTATGCAGTGCCAGAAATCTTACCACAAGGCAACTACAAATGTATTCAGGGTAATGGCAGTCAGAAAAAGCCAATTTATTTGCTTTCCAAAACTATAACAAAGAGAACAATAAAATACATTTTGTCAAAAAAAAAAAAACAAAGCCAAAAAAAGTCTCACGAAGAAGTAATTCAACGATTTTTTTTTTTAAATTATCGATTTCAGAAATACACAATACACTAGAACATATTGAGATCAGTTATCTTGATGCAGAATTCTTGTGGTTTGCATTAATATACTAGCTTTTGTAATTACAAATTTCCAGTTCACCGATGAATTATCATAACCATAGCCGCAATTATTTATTTCTCGGCAATAGCAGAGAGCAGAAAAAATATATTAAAACTCTTTGGGGTCCTAGAGAGAAATAGATGCACAAAATGAACACAATACAATCTATATTACACTTCGATTACTGCATTACACAAAACCAAAATCCTTTTTGTGATAAGTCGTAGATAAAAGACTCAGACGTCAAGAATGTACAATAATAATCTTGCATCATGAAAAATAAATACAGGCAGATTGCGTGTTAAGTTCCTGTACACTAACTTATGGAACATACTGTCTCGGATGTTGTCAGTGCTTGAGACTTGCTTATATCTAACAAGAACACTCGAGATCTCGATTTAACATCACAAAATACGCCAAGTGAACCGTGGAAAATTTTTGTACAAAGTGACGGCTATTTAAAGCCATGAACCTAAAAAGTTACAACCGGAAACCATGTTGATTATAGCCTTGTAAGCTCAAACTGCATTTTACTGCGGACTATGAAAATCTTTAAGCGCCCAACAAATGAGTAATATTTTACCTGTCCATAAGCCAAAACCGTCGCATTGTAGCCGTCTAGGCATCTGCAATAAGGAGAAAGTACTTGTTACCTCAAAATATTCTTATAAAATTAAAATTTGGCACTCGTCTTGAAAAATGACTTGTCGGCGTTTGAAAAGTACAACATCGCAGTGGGAGAATAACACAGCAGAGATGAAAAAATTTAAAAGTCGTAAAAGGAATATTTGGTTATTAGCTCACCCTTCGACAAGTCCTCTAAGACACTGTTCATAGATTGCAAACTGTTTGCTCTCCTTATCGAAAACATGATCGAACGTAAATGCCTTGTCTTTTCCGAGGACGACTTGAGGATGACCTGGGGTAACATAAGTACAAACTCTACACATGTCAATTCGCTCGGCGGCGCTCTGTGGACGAATCCTAAAAGGACGCAACAAAAAGACAAGATTTAATAGAAAGCCACGCTGCTGAACGCTTGGCAGGGTGTCTACATAACTTGATCGTGTAATAATAAACTCTGGGTGGATAGCCAGAGATTCTACTCGTCTATCATCGTAAGTATCAAGGAACCTCACCTCAGCGCAACGCGAACCGACGTTTCGTCGTCCATGATTAGAAGTGTTTTTGGCTATGAAAACAATATTAATTTACCAGGAACGACGGCCGATTTTCCACAAAGCCATGCACCGCAGCGATAGACTACTTCATTCATATCCAATTCCTCGCCGGCGAAAACACGAATGGACAAAAATTGTGCTCGAAGTTCGTCCGAAAAATCGCGCGGATGGACTGTCACTTGCGAATAAACGTTGTTCTCCTTTCAAGCCATAAATCGTCAATATCGCTGCCGATCGATGTACAGGTTCACTGCGTCGAAGTCATTGTCAAAGGCTTTCAATACCAGCGAAATGGACAGGACAGGTAAATGCGCTTCGCTGCTTGAACGATTTCACACGAATATGAATCTCATTAGATTTGCATACATTCGCCTTTCCAATCCAAAATGGCCGCCAAGTGCTTTGTCGTTAAGAATGAGGCATTGTGGGATTGCGTGGGAAGACTTGACCAATGAAATTCCTTGAATTAAATTGGCGCACATTTGGCGGGTAATGTCATGATGACGTCAAATCGTCTGGAAATGACCGGAAACTTCTTCACTCAATAATCAAAACAAAACAGGGATTACATTTTTGTATTTGTGTAGCTTTTATCTGTTCATTAAACAGGAAATAATCTGCAACAAGTCACGTCGATATCTCCATTTCACGAAAGCAGCACGTAAAAAATATCGCGAGACAGCCGAGCCAAGGTACGGTATTCTCCTTCGGTAGAATCGCACGAGAGTGGCGCCGTTTCTGTCAGGTAACAAAAACAAATTGAAACCAAAGTTTTTACCGATATATCAAATGTATTTCTTCATCGTAGCTTTATTTCGTTTTTAGACCAGGGGAAGTTTTTGAGACCCAAGCCTAAAATGAATAAAGCTTTCAGTATAAATTATTCAAAATTGAGTGTAGTTACCAACACAATATAGAGCTGTGGCCAATAAATAATTCAAGAAAAAATTAACTATCGGCCACAAAAAATACATTATTTCTTCTGCTTCTGACTTGTCCCCCCATGAAGCACATAGCTTGAATGCTTCAAGAAATCGATGAAAAACTCGAAAGGAAGACGTCATGTATTCTTATTTTCCCCTGTTATTTTCAAACTCTTCCCGGCGGCTGGACGACCAAATTTGATGCGTCAAAGCTCAAAACAATTACCCGGAATTTTATGTATTCTATCAAAGTCATAATAAATTTCACACGATTTGCAACAGAATTTGTAACCGGGGCAACATAGCTGATGTGTTGATATATACAACTGGCACCTGTATCCTCTGGAAGTTAAAAGAAGCTTCTTCTTTTTTCTTTCTGTCTTTCTTTCTTTCTTTTTTTTTTTATCTCACGTTTCCAGATGTTTTACTATAAACAAAACACTTAATGTGCACAGAATACTGAGGCCATGTTTACTTATTCAGTACAACTCCAGAATACTTCAGTTTGTTGTTTTCGCTTGCAAATTACATTAGGGATACGGTTATCTAAACTTCACTGGGATTACAAAATTTAAATAAGAAAGGAAAACGAAGAGGAAAGTGGTAAATGTAATAAAATAACGACATCGTGAAAATCGCCCAATAGCGACTGAAAACTGATCGTGTAAAATGACGCTTCCGGTCCACTAAAAGGAATTCCACTACAGAAGAACAAGTTTAAATAAAGAAAAACTATTTCAATTTAAAGCACTGCCACGACGGAAAGAAATGAGGGCATGTCACTTTTCTCAGGCATTTCTCTTTAATAATATTCTCTTTCTCTTTCACTTTTTCTTCATTTCTTCTCAGAGATTAATTTTCGTGGGTTGATTACAACGATAAATGCTGACCAATGCTGTCAATCAGAACCAAGCCATCACGGGATCGTCTTCACTTTCAAAATAATTTTCACGAGCTCCTACGAATGTGCCCCGCCCCAAACGGGTATGGCTTTAGAGTCATTCTGTTGCCAAGCTGTTCTGAAAGCGGGCATCAGTTTTGGTCGGCTCTTTAGTCTGAAATTGGGCTTACGTTTGTGTCATTTTGATTGAAAAGAAGACAACTTCAAGTTAGGATCCGGAGCCCGTTTCTTGGAAGTCCTAATTACTTACCGGTCCTCGATACAATGCTCCTGAACAGAAATTCTATATTTATTTATTTCGAAAGCTTCATTTTAAAATAGAAAAAAAAAACAGTAACTTTATGGGGGAGGGGGGGGGGGGGGGGGGGCTTGATGAGACCCATAAAGAAATTCCACACTAAAAATTAAAAAACAATCGATTCAGTAGAAAACAGAATTTTCTTTTTAAATCTATATGTATTGGACCCCGTAACTGTTATCGGTTATTTGGGAAGCGAGCATGCGCACCAGGTCTAAAGGTAGATAAGGTTAAGGATCATGTGTTGGCAGGGTCCCGGATGTTGCTTTGAAAACGCGTGCTCGTTACAGCCAACAGGGTTTGAAGAATAAGAGAGCCCTAACCGTGACTCCATAAAAAAAAATCGAGGAATACTCGCCTACCCCCTCGTGAATGTTACACCAGCATATAAATTGACGTTGAAACAGTGATAGTGTCGATACCATGAACTTTGATTACACTGGTCAATTTTACACAAGGAAATAGCAGATTTACTTGTAGAGAAACAAGTGGGTTTGCACGTGTGACCGATTTTTGTCACCGTCATCGTCATCATGCGGATCATCATCATGATCATCATCATCCATAAGTTTCACGGCTTGTGAACCGATTTTACCGAATTTCCATAACTGAGAAGAAAAATATAAATTTTCCCTCGACAGAACCTTAGATGGATAGTCGAGTTGATCAATTTCCCCAGATTATAAACCGAACAGTAAAATGAATCTTTTGTTTTATCATCTGCTGATAAAATCAAACATTCGTTTCCACTGCACTCCCTCACCGAAGCAGCACCTACACTGTCCATAAGATACTAACCCCCTTATCAAACAGTAAAATGTGGAGTTTTGACAATGCGTCGGAGGAACCGACGAAAATTATATGCGAAATTGTCAGCTTTTGGACAAGTGAAACCCCCTATTTTAATTTTCTGCCCTCTACAAATAACTGAAACACACAAAATAATTGCTTAGAGCACACCCGGGTAGCAAAAACTGTCAGACACGATAAGCCTGCTTGGATGCCACATCCCCAGTGAAACAAAATACGTGTACATCTCCCTGAATATGTGGAATGTTAGTTTTGGCGTTTTTGTTTTCATTTCTTTAAGCAATGCAATTAAGAGCTTTCAATTGAGGTTTTGTTACAAATTTCAGTTTAAAGTCAGATCAAAATTTGCAATGTGTTACCTCAACCAATATCTCTAAGATGCTTGCTAATGAATGAAATTCACATTGTTGAGGATGAAACTTCAATATTTACTGAACTAGTTGTCGATCAAGGTTAGTAATTGTTAGCGTCCCACTTTTAGAGCGTTGTTTTTGTAAAGTGTTGTTAAAAAAAAATACATGATCGCGTTTGTTTTGGGTTTGGTTTATCACAATCTATGATATAAACCTTGGCAATTATTTCCGTAATGTTTAAAACACGAGCAGCAGTGTTTTAACGGGATTTAAAACCACGAAGCGCATCCGAGTGGTCCCGATAAAACACATGCTGCGAGTTTTTTGAACGGTTTCAAAAACATTCCTGGAAAAGTGTGTGTCAAGAGAGTTCATAAGGAGGAGGTTTTATCGGGTTTTAAAAGCACTGCACGTGATGTTTTATTAACCATTTGATAGGTCAATGGGCTTATGAATTATTAATGAGTTGTTGAACGAACTGAGAAAAAGCAAACAAACAAACCACTTGTAAACTTTTACGATAAACCAAAAACAGTGTAGATATCGAGTCTTTCGTTCTCTCTCTGTTCCTCCCTGGGGAAAGGACCCAATCCCTGTGAACGAGGTTCATGTACGGACCTGTAAAAACAGGGCGTCGGTACCGGTTGTGGCGTTGTCCTGTTTCTCCTAGAAATAAAAGTAAGCTGTGCTTGTAAACAGGTTTGTCAATGCCCCGGAGCTAAGGCCTCCTCAAACACTTGAATTGGGAGAAACACGTAACCCTTCTTTAACCTGTTTGGTTGTTTGTTATCTGTTTCTTGTGACCAGTTGGCCTGTTAGGTTAGTTTTAACATAAAATTAGGCGTGATCTTGTCAAGTAGTTAGTTAGTTTCAGTCGGTCAGTCAGACAGTCAGTCCGTCCGTCCGTCCGTCCGTCCGTCCGTCAGTCAGTCAGTCAGTCAGTCAATCAGTCAGTCAGTCAGTCAGTCATTCAGTCGGTCAGTCAGTTAGTTACTTACTTACCTACTACTCAGACATGATCTTGACACACGCGATGTGCAGAGTCAAGGCGAGTTCATTTGAGATGTTTACAACCCCGGGGGGGGGGGGGTACTCCTCGGAATTCTTGGTGGGGGTGTGCCGCCCGGGTCTTCAAATCCCGACCCTATTTCAGATCTAAACATGCCATTTTCCACACCCGTTTTCAGACCTGACCTCTAAAATTCATACCCGTTTTCAGACCTGAACTTGCAAATATACACCCGTTTTCAGACATAATTATGCATCAGTGCCGAACGGAAGTTGATGCAAGGAGTAAAAGTAAGCTGGAATGACAAAGTTTATCTATTTCTTTTTCTCGCTATCAGTTAGTCGATCCAGTTACGTACTGAGAAGAAAAATATGTTTGTAAGCTTCGTAAATGTTCCCGGCCCCAAAAACCCGACCCGATTTCAGACCGTAATTGTCAAAATCTACACCCGTTTTCAGACCAAAAAGGCTCAAAAACCATACCCTTTGGGGCGGCACATACCTATATACCTTATATAGGGGAGTACCCCCCCCCCCCGGGTTTACAACACAGTTTAAATTTAGGCGTGATTGCATCATGTAGTTAGTTGGTAGTTTGTTAGTAAGCCAGTGTTTTTTACTGAAAATTATAAAAGATGAACCTTTGTCCGTAAATGTCCGAAACGTGATTTTTTCCTAACTCCTTATTTCAGACCAAACCTTAAAATCAAGCCCAAATGAATAGATGAAAATAAATCTAAAACCTTTCTCTCACTAAAAAAAGCCAAACATATCCTGACCAATTTGAGACCAAATCGGATCCAAACCCAAGCCCTGTAGGATACATCGCGCATACTACAAGCTTATGTAAGGGAATTAAACGTTAACCCTCAATCCCCACCCCCACCCCACGAGATTCCAGGATACATAATAATGTTTTCAACTCACTGGTCAAG
Organism: Pavona decussata; assembly: GCF_977016875.1. NCBI lineage: Eukaryota > Metazoa > Cnidaria > Anthozoa > Scleractinia > Agariciidae > Pavona > Pavona decussata. The sequence continues at coordinate 1,215,076 of NW_028145657.1, read as the reverse complement.
CGTAAGCATTTTTATCGAAACAGATCTGTAGCATACATGAAATGTCGCCCCTCACAGAATACTGGACTCTGAGATGTTGCTACATTTTTTTTTCTGTTTTGTAGTAAGTTGCTTTACAATTGAGGGATTTCATTTTTTCCCATCTTTTCGTTTACCAGCATTTTACTTATGTGCTCTTTATATATAGCATTATTGGCTTCAGCTTGTGGTTCCAGATCCCATACCATTGTTCCCTAACTATTCAGGTCACCTTGCGATGAGTCTGTCATTTTTTACTCTTTCTCGTTTTGGTCTGTTCTCTTGAGGAAATGCAAACCGAAAAGGAAGTAAAAGGTTGTTTGGGTAACGTTATGTGAGAATGTAGCTAGGCGGCCGTCTCTTTGCAGCATGTGTCGAGTGGGCCCCTACTATCTAAAGTCCCGATAACTTAATCGGGCCGGAGCACTAACAGAAATTCAATATTTTCCTGATTTTGAAAAGTACGTGTTAAAATATTTGCAATTTTAGGAAACCCATTCGAATTTAACCCTAAAAATTACTGACCATATGGAATCGAAAAAAAAAATAATGGAATCATTTTCAGTTTAAATTTTACATGGCGTAGTGTAGATGTATTTAGCTTCACATCGATCGCGGTTTGTTTCATACTAGACTATATAGCTACACAACAAGGATTTTGGTGATTTGAATCTTAGGGAATTATAATTTTACTTATTCTCCTTCCAATACTCTCTTGACAACATCCGAACACAAAAGGACAATTTCTTTCGTAAGAGAAGCCAATATTCAACCTTTCTTACGTGTATGAAAAAGCATTTTTTTTAAAGTGCTTTTTGAAGCACTTGAAAAGAACTGTTTTGTTCCCGAAAACGACACTTTTTCGTTGAATAAAATGCGCGCTTTCGTTGGAGTAGCCAATATTCAACCTTTCTTACGTGTATGAAATGGCATTTTTTTAAAGTGCTTTTGAGCACTTAAAAAGAACTGTTTTGTTCCCGAAAACGACACCATTTCCGGTGAATAAAATGCACGCTTTTTTTTCGGGCCAATTTGGTTCAGGAAAATTCTTATCAGCTAAGCCCTGAAATGCAGCCAGGGACTCTGAATGAGGTTGTAATGCGGTTTTGAAGGGGACGTTTCAGATTGCACTGCTCCCGCCAAAGGGCTGGATCAGTCCTTGGAGACGGAATGCCTAATTGGCACTTTGGGGCTGATTGAAATATATTATATTAGGAATTTTGAGTGTTTAAGTATCCACGACGTGGTAGTAACAAGAAGGGGTGACTTAATTTTTTCGGCACCCTGCACGTTAATGTGAAAGACTGTTGGTCTTTAGTCTGAAATCTGATCGGTTGGTTCCCCCGCCTTATCCTCCTTTCAGCCTTGTGTTTCCCGAACTATACATTAATCTGTAACTTACAACTGATATAAACCCCCAGCAGTATATTGTAAAGAGACAAATCGATATTGATCAGGACGGTGCCCCTAATAGAAATGTAGTTTTGCCCAGTTTACCCTGGCTCCAGAAGCCGGGCCCGTTGGCGCCCGTTGTCTCGCGAAAAAAAATAACCTCTGGTACCCAGGGTAGTGCAGTTTATAACTATGTGGGCAAAGAAGATCTTAGGAAGGGTTTTTTAAACCCGAAAAGAAAATCGGGGGTAACTTTGCATTTTACAGAGATAATTAAGCGACAATAATGCTGTTAAAAATTACAAAACAATGTATGAATTTTTTTTTCTCAGTTGAAGCTTGGTTATCCCTGAAAAATCCCTATAGTTACCCCCAGTTTTCTTTTCAGATTTCAAAAACACTTACTAAGATTCTTCTCATCTCGCATAGTCATACACGGCGCAAAAATACCTTTCAATTTGTACGCACCGTCCATCTCGAGATGCGCAGAACGTGCGCTCAGTAGCAAGACGGGAGGAGGCACGGTCCAGAAAGCTTTTTGTTTGCTTGCATTTCATGCTCTTAGATTTATTGTTGATTGCCAATATCTATTCATGACCAAGAAAATATCTTCGCTAATCATATTAAAGTTCGCGATTCATTTGCCCTACAGCAATCTTAAGGACTGAAAGTTTATGCTCTGTTGTTTTATTCCCTTCCACTGTTTTTACCTCATCCTCTCTTGTCTTCGGCTAATAGACACCTTTCTCGTGGCAAACATTTCTACCAAAGCAAAAACCTCTCGGTTTGGTTTGGTTTGGTTTGGTTTGCTGTTTGGTATAGCAAGGAAGGTTTTTGGGAGCAGGGGAACATAATTCCGATCCTTTTATATGCAGGAAAAAAACCCCGATTTTTGTAAAGAAAAAAACAACTTACTGGATACTAGTACTGTTGGCATTAATCTGAAAAATAAGTAAAATAATGTCCGCGGTACACATGCCCACGCGCACGTCATACGCGCTGACGTACGTACGTGATAGTATTTTTTGGCGGAAAAAAAAATCAAGGAGACAATGACCTTTCCCTCTTCTATCCGGTTTTGTAAAAAAAAAAAAAAAAACAATAGCGAATCGTGTGTGTGTTTTAAATTATTGACATAGGTCATTTAAAACCAAGGGAACCACATTGTTTTCTCTCTACTTAAAATGCAGTCGTTTTATTTCTTGTTGAGTTTAAATGTCATCCAAGATGCCAAGATGTCACTCAATTTATTTTTTTGTTCAAGGACAAACTCTGTTATTTTTCTCACGGAAACGGTTGGGATCGTGAGCATATGTTAAGCGGGTTAATTTTAGAGGAGAAATATGGGTCGCGACCGAGAAAACGATCCGATATAAGCTGATATAACTAACGAGGCATAAACCGGGGCAAGTAATATGATTTCATTTTAATTAACCCCCTTAGCTTCATATTCTGCAACTGGACTCGAGACACACACACTCACACACTAATAGTTTATTTGCTACATGATATTTATATAAATTATTAAACCTGCTGAACTGGCTATTTACATTAAAACTGATTTTTTAATGGATGACGTTTTTCTCGTCCCTTACGTAACAATGCTAGGCAAAGCCAATATAGGCCGATATTTTGAGTGGGTTAGTAACTATTTTTGACGTGAAAATGGAGAACTGAACTATATTCGATTTTACAAGACCGTCAAAAAGTACTACAATAAAGCTAATCACATTTTTTTTTCGCCTGTTGGCGGCTAAAATGAACTACGGAAAACAAAACATTCACGGTTGTTTCATGTCCGGCTGAAGTGATTTTCGCTCACAGCAACATTAACACACCGATATGAATAAAACATAGCACTGTGCTGCGCCATTAAACACAAATGCAATTAATAGCAATATTTTATTTTTCTGGTAGGGATTAGCATTCCTTAGATTGTTGATTCGGTAATCCATGCTTCTTTTAAGATGTTTGATTTAGAACGTCACGGCTTCGGGAAGATTCCCCGGGCTGGTTGATATTGCGCCCCCCTCCCTCCCTAGAGAGTACCTTTTGGCACGTATCTAGGTAGCTGACTGTTAGGGCATGCATGCATATTGGTAAAATTGTGATGAGTCGAAAGTCAACACTGTAAAAAGAAATTGAAACGACTTTGCATAATTATTCAGTTTAATAGAACTTCCAAACCGGACGGGTTAATTTATTATCGTCGAGTATTGCGCTGAGACAAAATGTTGGGACGATATTGAGACGGCCGTTGTTGGTTCAAGCGCAAAGGGATTTTTCAGCATATTAACACCAGACTGCGCATTTGTATGGCTTGGATTTTGTCGATGTGGTTTAAACAATGGCCGAAGACCCAGATCAGCTGAAAACGGTTTTAAAGGAGCGAGCGATAGAGCTCTACAACTTATGTGACCACGACGGCAAAGGTTATATTACCAAGAATGAATTACAGAGTGTGATCGCGGAACTTGGCCTGCCTCTGGATGCAGCGCAAGTTAAGCAGACTTTCAATGAACTCGATGAAGATCAGAATGGCTACTTGACTTTAGAGGAGTTCACAGCAGGTTTTGGGCTTTTCCTGGGCATACGCTCGGACGATGAAAGCCAAAGCGAACTGGAGGAAATCACGTCAATCAGCGACCCTGGTCGAGAGCTGTTTTTCTTGTGCGACCCTGAAGGGAAGGGATACATCACCAAGGCAGATTTGGAGCGGGTCGCCGAAGACTTAAACTTGAATTTTGAGCAACTTGATTTTATCTTCGATAAGCTAGACATCGATAAAAACGGTCAATTAACTATGGATGAATTTGTCGAAGGATTTGGGACGTTTCTGGACGAAGGTAACGGCTCGACAGAATTTGACTCGTCGAAACATGATTTGAGCGATGGATTCACGAAGGACAATGGACACGCGGAGCTGGATATCTTCGAAAGTTTGGAGACTGGCCTAGCATCACCAAATCACCCTTCGGAAGATGCGCTGTTTCGGGAAATTGTGGAAAGCGTCGGAGAAGACATTTTCACGGGGTAACAATTTGATCCGCTATCGGTTTTGTGGATTGTGCTTTTTAAGCCCACACCGATCCTGCTTTGATTTTAATATGGTGTCATGTTTGTACTTAGGCATATCAAATTTGGCGCCTTGGCTGGCTTACAATAACAGCTGAGGGTTATTATTGTTATGATTACGGGCACTTATATCTTTTAACCGCGTTTTCTGACGTTCTTGGTTGTGGAAATTCTCTTCAGCTGTTATGAAACTGGTTAAGTGCTGCTGTCGCTTTCTACCAAATCCCCCGGGGTTAGGAAGTGAATGTTTGTTTACATCTGTATTTTCCCGCAAAAAATTCAGCGAGATTTTGAATCCATTTTCGAACAGACGATCGGACGTTCGATATCATATTACACTACTTTTTTTAGGGATGGGATCTGTAATACATTATTCTTTGCTTTTATTGCACTCAAAGGTATTTAGCGTACTTATAAAATCATCGTTAACAAAAAAGCGGAAAAATCTTGGTTATAATTATTCAAGTCCGTATTGTAAACATTTATTATTCGACTGCACATCAGACCAAACAAAGTAGCTGGACTTTTGTCATATTGTTTGAAGAAAAAAAGGCAATAATCTTTTTCCGTTAAACCCTTTGAACGTCTAAACGCAACGACAAAGTATTTCTGGCAAGCTCTGTCGAATTATTATTTTCCTTTATATTTAATTAGCGCATTTCATATTCGCGATGTAAATGTGCTGACAGCGATCAGGCAGCGAGGTGTAGACAAACAACAATCCTTCACACCTGGCAGGAAAAAAAATCGCCCCTTGGTGATTTTAATTCAAGACTTTTTAAACGGGGCAATTTGCTGGGGTATTAATCTTATCAACAAGATCTTTAATCCTTTTAAGCGATTGCACTTAAGATTATTACCGGTAATTCTCCTGTGCTAGATCTCTGACCAAAGACCAGCTGCGCGACTTATGGGAAGCCCTTCGGAAAAACGACGTGCGCGGATTGCAGAAATTCGAGGAGTTTTTAGGCAAAGTTTCGGGCGAGATTCGACGAGCTAAAGTAGAATCCGAGCAACTCGAGAGTGCCCTGAAAAGGTATGTAAAATACTTCACATTCTTTCTTTCTTTTTCTTTCCATATACATGTCTTCTTCTGTACAGAAGATTTTCACATGTGGTCAGCAGTCATTACAATAAGTTAAGAATAATAAGTAAATTAAGGTCAATTTTTCCAGTTTAACTTTGAAAGGAGAAACAGAATCCGACTCAATTACATCCAGTGGTAAGGTGTTCCCTTCCCTTGTTGTCTTACGGAAAAAGGAAAATAAATTGCAGGTACTTTCAGAGTGCTGGTGGCTTTGGTGCCCTGCTGGCAGGAGGTAGCTTTTAGAGCCAAGTCTACCAGATCATTATACATTTTATATAACATTATAAGCCTCTCCTTTTCCTTCTTAATGATCAAGTATCCTGGTTCAGTTTGGTCACTTTTACTAATAGCCTGCTTATCTACTAATGAATTATAATTATTTATAGAAGACAAACTATTAGTTCTGTTTATTGTTTGAGCAAGCTTCTTCTTTTACAGCCAAAATATTTAAATTTTAAGTTGTTTTGTGAAAAGCAATATTATAGTTTTGTCTATGTAATGGGAGATTGTCCATTTGTTCTCAAAATAGGGTCAACTTATGCATTTCTTTTGTCATGGCATACATTTTGGAAACAGAAAAATATTGAAAAGTGGTTTATAACAGTTTTATTATAATATCTTGAAATTATTCAAATTTAGAATGTGAGTGGGGAGAAAGAGGAGGTATTTTGAGGTTTGAAATCAATGAAACATTTAAATTAAACATGTGTTAAGTTTTAGATGTTAGAATTTGAGCAAAAGCCTAATTCATCCAAATAGATACAATATTTCATGGAGTTAGAATCACAGTTCCTTGTAATCAGTGATAATTTTTGAGGCACAGAACATCAAAATACAAGTTATATCATGAATTTGTATGTTGGCAAGATTCATCAGATAATTAATTCAGTAAGAGGTTTCTTTAACAATTATTATTTCTCAAGAATAGTAAATGCTGATTTATCCTGGCTAGGTATCCTGTATGCAGTAGCCTGCTTTCCTCAACTTAATTCCGATTTGCTTGATGTGTGTGGGCAGTTGTACCCAGGCTAATTCCAGTTATACATACAGCCTGTTAGAGGGTTATTATATTGTCATTTGTATGTTTTTGGATCAAAATTGTGCTGAAGTTAAAACTAATTACTTAATTAATTATGCTCCTAGAATTCCACATTTGTGTCCTAAACTCTTCTCAGCATTTATAAGTCTTTCATATTTCTTGTTTGTTTTATCGCAGTAAATCAAACTCTCATGACAAAGAAGTCCAAAGGTTATATGAGGAGATGGAGCAACAAATTAGAACTGAGAAAGAGAGAATTCATAATGAGGTATGACAATTATAAAAGGTTAAAAATTATAATAATTTAATGTAATGAGGTGTGACACTTATAAAGGTTAATTAAATATTAATTAAATAGTTTTTGAACCAAATAGCCCTCTGGCACTTATCTAATGTTTCACTTATTTGACTGCATAAATGGGTTCAGCATCCCTGATTTAATAATGCTCATAAAGTAATCATGACCTTTGGTTGAAGAGAAAGAATTAATGAAGTGAAATTTCTTGTCATGAAAGGTGTTGGTCATTGTGGTTTGAAAATATGACAACTCAAAATTTCAATGTATTTTTAACTTGATCACAATGTGTTGCTGTATGAATTGAAGACAATGCAGGATCTCAGTATTTAATCCCATCATTATTGCATGAAACTTTGCGTAAAACTTTTACCTAGTTGATCTTTTCCATTTGTCTCATGCACTGACTGAGTTGGATCATGTGATATTGTGAGGAGAAATTTGATCCTGATCACTCTCTGGGCTTCAGAGTCCAGGCTTTTCATATTCTGTGGGATAATGCTGCAAAGAGCTGGCATCCCATCAGGGAGGTTGTAATACTGCAAGTCCCTTAATTTCTTGGGGGTGGGGGAGGGACATTTCCCTGCCCACATATCAGGCCTGGCTTTCCATAGTCAGAGATTCCTGTAGATAAGAGATAACCTGTGGTGGTCTGAATTCTGTTTTTTTTTTCTTTAGGGCCAGTCCCCATCACCAACCCGGCCACCTCTCCTTGTACGCACCAGCCCTCCAAAATGGCCAGCCAACCCATCCCATCCCCTCCCCTTAAAATCTAGTACCCCATTTCCAAGGGTTTTCGTATTAGCGTTGTAACAGATTGGGTAAAAGGTGTGCCCAAGAAATGTAACCTAAATAAAAGGAAAACCAAAATTTGGAGGATAATTGTAAGAAAATTTGATGTTGAAGTTTTAGTTGATTATAGAGAAAGCATTAAAAATGGCTTTCATCTGGAAGATTTGGTACCGGAGTCATACAGGAGACGAGGAAATTTGTTCTGTAACTGGGGAACTCCTGGATATTCCAGGAGGGTTGGTATAAATGCATACACATTGTGTGTCTAGGTCTATATACCTCATTACAGACTAGAGATCTTTTTTGGAGAAAATTCTCAGGCTTGACCTATCACTGAGTGCTAACCCCACTGGGATATGTGCTTCCCTATGGTGCCATCTGTTTGTCAGTGTTTAAATATTAGAGAATTGAATTTGAGATTTTTCTTGAATAATTTCTGAGTTTAGTTTGTCTTGGAAATGAAAGCGTTAACTAACAGAGTGCTTGTGTGTTGTTTTCAGCAAATAAAACGAGAAAAAGCTTTGAAAGATGAGCTGATCCGAGAACTGGAAAGCAAGGAACTAGAGATGCAACATCTTTTACAAAAGCAGAAGTCGGTCAGTGAATTACATAATATTACAATAGTTGTTATAGAGCTGTAGAACAACTTTGTTTTCTATTGCCCGGCATAAAATAGCCAGCTAAACTGGGCTCGCTGAGGCTTAGTAACGCTGTGGCCCACTAAATAAAGTCATGTATTTGCCCCCGCATGACCCCCGCAGAACAAAGCGGCTTTTAAACTAACTACAGCAAAGCTGAAACTTTAAATGCGACCATATAAAATGGAAAAATGCAGAGCAGTTATAATGTCACTAGTTATTCTGTTTGTTGATTTGTTTGTTTTTAGCTGGAAGAAGAAATTCAAAAGAAAAATTACACGGAACAAGACATAAAGAGTGAAAACGAAAAACTTTATCAGGTTAGTACAAGAGCGGCAAAAGATGACTTGAGATTTATGGATTTCTAGGAGATGTCAAAAGGCATCGTACGTGCTTCGCTCACAGCGTGCAGTACAAACATGTGAACACTTTTAAAGGGACTACGCCAGGAATTTTTGCGCTTTGGGTACTGATTTAAACTCTTCTCGTACACTAAATGGGTCTTTATCACGGGATAGTTTTCTATTAAAATACAGAATTGTATTTTTAAAAATTATTTTAGTATGTGGGAACAATGTTATGCTTGTAGTCGGTAAGTGTCGCAAAGTTCCCTAACGGCAAAAAAAAGTAGACCAAAGTAGTGCCAGCTGTTTATTTATTTATTTATTTATTTATTTTTTGAGCTCCCCTTGAAATAGCTACACAGAAGACATTCAGGCAGGGGAGCCACTACAACAAGAGCCAATTACAGTGCTCCCCTTAGCAAATGTTGCCTCGGACTATTATATGGTAACATGGAAAAGCACTGTTTCAACTTTTCTTTCTGGGATTGGGAGCAGGGGTCAAAAGGCCACGTAGGAAATTTGCTAAAGCAGCCAGCGCGAATCGAAAAAAGGGCTCGACAATAAGAATCCCTTCCAAAGCCTCCCTTCCGGAATATTTTCTAGCACAAGAATCTTAAAAAGGTGACAGCAGTTCTCCCAAATAACCATTCTCGCCGAATTTTACTAAAAATTCTTCGTTAAAAGGTGCATGCTCCTGTAACTTTCCATAGGAAGAGGGACGACTTTATCTGTTCGTTGTAGAGTTGAGCTACTTACAATGGCAACGCTACTGACACAGTTTTAATTTTATGATCCACTCAGAAAACGGTGTACCTGGAAGAGATGTTGAGTTCTTCCGTCAGCTCCTTAGAAGACACGAAAAGTTACGTGAACCAACTTCAAGCTCAAACGGCGATGGAAAAGAAAGAGAGGGCACGGTAGGTTTAGACCACCGCAATCTCTTTTACTTTGGCGCTCCACCGAAAGGAAATGCGAAGATGTTGCTCGCTTGCATGTTGTTGAGTGTCGTGGAACCAAAACCAAAGTAATTACTCTGGTTAATCAAAACAGACCTAAACAGCGCAATGAACCAATTAGAATTTGATATGTAAGAGGGGCGCCAGGCGCGGGAAAACGCGTGCGAAATATTCACGGTTGCTTTCAAGTTTTATTCTTATTGGTTGCGAAAGTGGCACGAGAACCAAAGCAAAATGTTACGTTTCGTTTCAAAATCCTACTCCCATGTCGTCATTGTATGAGCTTACCTTGCATATTCATTGATAGTAACGACATGGAGTCTCTGAAACTTCGGATTTTCTTATCGCTAATTTTCATCTTAAAATGCGTATAAAAATCTTTAGTAAGATTATCATCATCATCATCATCATCATCATCATCATCATCATTATTATTTTTAGTAGTAGTAGTAGTAGTATTACTAGTAGTAGAATTATTATTATAAGCGGGAAGCGTGTGAATTTGTGTGTCAGTGGAGTGGAGAGGGTTGGCGAGGAGAGCAGCTTTCTCAGTTGGTCGTTGGTGTGATTATATAAGTTTATTTCGTCCCGTACCGCAGGCAATCTTTATCCCGATCCCCCATTTGACGCGAAGTGAATGGAGTGGAATATCGCCATACGGCACCAGTCAGAATCTCCCTTACCTTATCCTTAGCCTGGTATGGAGCAAACTGACTGCAGTCATGTGATTTGTTCTTTGAAGACTTCAGAGGCCCCGTCCACACGGATGCGTTTGAAACCGGAAACTTTTCTTTGCGTTTCCATTTCCGTCCATACGAATGCGCATTGAAAACACCAACTTCAATAAAACGGCCGTTTTTCAGCGTGTAGTCTTCCCAAAACGCATCCGCCTGGACAGCGTAACAATGCAGACTGTGTGGACAGCGAAAAGAACGACTTGTCGACTGATATTACGTATACAGAAGTGCGGTTTATCGCTTGTATAGGTTTCATGTTCGTGCCGTCCTTGTGTGGGCGGAAAAAACGGTCTAAAAATGGTCATGTGGAAGCAGAACGTTTACTTGTTTTTCAATGGAAATCCAAACTTTTGAAAATGTTTTGGTGTGAATGGGACCTTCCCGTCGTGCGTACAATAATAATCCAAATACAAGCTTTTTCCGCCTTCTGGTATCGCTCATTCCCATATCCTGAGACATGCAACCTTCAAAGGACTAAAAGAATGAGTTTGAGTTGACATCAATTTCTAACCCCACATCATGAGATGACAAAACACAACTGTCTTGCCATTTACTACTCTTATGTGTGTTTTTCTGTGTCAACACGGCGTGAGTTTGCATATTAAAAATGCAAATTTTTATCACTGAATGTTTCTTATCGAGACTTTGACATGAAAAACTATGGTGAATAATTGCTACTTGCCAAGCGAAGTAGGGGAAATAGGTTTGTTTGCGCGTTATAGTGTTGAACAGATGTGGTTGTGGAGTGTTTTCCTTTTCCTTGACGTCTACACTGCATTGCTTAATTTTGCACGTAAAGATACACAAAGCTTGAACTAAATTTAGAAACTGTCTCGTGCAAAGTTATTAGACTATAAAAGTATGCACTGCTCAAGGGTATAAGGTTCCAGCTTCATTATCGTTCACTAATCAGGGATAAGGCATTTGACATGTCGCGTTTTATAATTCGATTTTTATGTCTGTCCAACTTAAACTCTTTCCATTTGCGACTACAACTAATGTGCTTTCTTTTTATTTGAAGCGAATTCTCGTGATTTTTATAATGAAAAATTTGATGGATTATTCAGGAAATCGTTTCGCGAAAATTCGCTGTGAAAAAGGTCATTGAACTGAATTACTAGGACAACCAATTGCTTCCGAATGAACGAAAAAGATTTACAAACAGAATTTAATCTTTGCAATTAAACATTATTTCGCAACTCAAAGCTAATGGGACTTGTATAAGCAGCAAAGATGGAGTGTTTTTGCTATTTGAGTTTCATAACAAGAAAAACTACCTGAGGAGTTAATAATTGTTTTGTCTTGTTTATGTTCGAGTGGAGCCGAAATTAGCTTTCTGAGCGAATTATGTTTCACGTATAATTGGTGTATTGTTTTGAAAAATAATCTTGTCGGCCCCCACGTCATTTGAACCATTTGTGGGCGTCTTGAAGGCTGCAGACTGACAAAAAACATAAGATCATTGCTGAGCTCGACATAACTTGCGACGGTAAAATTTGACAAACTGTTAGCCTTCAATGCGTTATTGAAATAACAATTTTTCGGAAACGTTTCGTGTAAGTTTGTCGAGAAATTTCTGCAAATTCCGTTCAGCTAGTAAACGTCGTCAGATTTATTCAAAAATTTTAAGTATTTGTCTGCTGCTGGAATAATGAACACTTCTGCCTATCAAACTGTCTGACGATGTTTGCACAGTGTATGCTGTTTGTGCGTACTTAACACGAGACCATAAAACCGGTTGATAGATGATTGGCGTGGAATTGTAAACGTTGTAAATCCCTCACGCAGCCGTACACACGCCATGCGAAAACAGAATAGATGGAATTCACAGTTTGATTAACTGCCTTGTGACCTTTGCATTGGGCCCAACAGATTCAAGAAATCCAAATGTCCAAGTCCCCAACGTCGTATGTTTCTCGATTGGATCCCCAGTTTCGGCGTTTTGTCAACGTTGTCAATGTGTACCCCTCGTCGGACACGTCCGCTTCGAACGACGATTTGTCAAAAGACGGAGCGGTATCTTTGGCTTCGAGTTCGTGCCCCGAGTTAAACAAAGACATCATTTCCGTCGACGCTTACACAGAAGAAAACTGGCCTCCAAGCCCGAGTATGGGGCGACAAGTTTCTGAATTGTTTTTGGAGTACGCAAATATTCTCAGCAGTGAAAGTGAGACGTCCTTTCACGACATTGGAACTGCGACGTGCACTTCGACATCTCCCAATTTGAGGGACGATCCACAAAATACCAGTAGCTCGGAGCAACGTTACAGTCCTGATGGAATCCGGAATGATTGTTTTGAGGACGATTCCGTCTTTTGGAGCGAAGGAGATGATGAGCGTTCGCACAGTAGGGAGAAAAAAATTGATCAGTGTTTACAAAAAATACCCGGCGTGTCGAACAAACGACAGACATTAGATCGCCTTCCAATGGCCTCATTTTCGAGCGAGGCTGATTCGGAAGGCAGTTTCAGATACCGCAATGAAACAGAGGGGTCTTTGGAGCATTTTGGATATACCGCACGGTTTTTCGCTGGCAAGGATTGTCGGTGGAATGAAAGTATTAGTCCGACCTCCAGGCGTCGTGACGGTGATCAAGAGGTCATCTCTGGATACCCGCAGGGCACGTCACGCCAGATTGCTGATAGTTTCGAAGATTTGTCTTCTGTAGCTTCGGAGTTAGGCTACGTTCCAGATGTGATCGAAGATGACTATTTATCAACAAGCAGCGCTGATAGCGGCTTTATGTGTTTTGCACTTGTTGGCAAACAAGATGACAAGAGAACGAAACGAAAGATGGCTTCAAAGGAAGGCCGTGCAGAGCGACATAAGAAACACAGACATAATGACGGGGATTCTTTGAAGAGACCTGAGTTTGAAGGCCAAGATAGCGATCGTGGGCTTATGGCTTGTGTGGTGCCTGGGATTTCTGGAGGACCAGCAATAAGAGTGTTTCGCAATGAAGATTCGCACAGGGTAATAAAATCAAAATCAAGGTCATTATATCAGCGCGAAGGTGCCTTGCCCTACGTTGGAAGGACCGATGGTGATTCTACCGACCACGATGCTTTGAAAGGGTCACAGTTTCACCATAGTGGTGGAAGAAGTGATCGCCATTCTGTATTTGCCCTGACGGCTGCCCCTTCTATTTCTTTGGTGAGGGATGAGCAAAGAAGCAAACCTGAAGGAAAGTGGGACACAGAGGGAGTGATGCTCCAAGGTGCGACAGGGGTCGAAGCGGACAAAGGAGTTTCAGCTGGCTATCCTGGAAATCATACGCCGAGTAAATATTATAATGACCTTGAAGCTACCAAAGCGGAGATGAGAGTGACAAACAAGCCTGCTGCCAAATGTGACGATTTACCTTCAAAGCGTGGCAATTCACACGGTGCAGAGTTCGATTATGAACTGAACAGCAGTATTAATTTGTCCACTGAGTATGAAAGTGTCAACGTAATGCCGAATGCCCCAGGAGACACAACATTTGACTATCAACGGTCTAGCCAAGATGAACTGGATGGTATTCCCTGCAGTAATCTGATTAGGCGGTCAAAGGGAACCTTGCAGTCTGGCCAATTGTCTAAACAGATACCAAGCGATCAAAGTCCGTTTTATGGGTCAGAGGAAGTAAAGAATATTTCTTATCCTGCATGGCAGAAACTGATACCAGAGGATTCAATGACAAGACCTACTGGGCATGGAAATGTTCAGGGAAAGGTTGTTCCTATAAAGATACGTTCAATCAAGAGAGAAGTAACTTCAAACACGAGCCGTAAATCGCCTTCCGAGGGTGAAAGGCTGGAGGAGAATCTGCAAGACAATGAGAAGCAGGAAGTCAAAGATACGATGGCTCCCGCCGCTTATGGATCAGAACTGAAAATGGGAGATGCAGAAAAAATATCTCAAGCAACGGACCCAAGGTGGCCGGCGAGAGAGAAGAATCGACCACATAAAGATTTGAATCGTGGGCCTGTTGAACACCTTCCCGACAGAGGTAAAATGAAAAACACGGTTGATGGCTCTTTAACTTTGGAACCTACAGGCGGAGAGGCGTTTGTTTCTTACAAGCAGCGGCAAGGTTATCAGACAACTGACAAACGTGGACTCAAAGCGAAACGGGTGAGAGAGGATACTTGTTTGGTGAAAGATGAAGTAAAAGGGGAGTGCACTGACACAGAAGCAAAGGACGGAATTATTGATAGCCAGCTACTTGAGAAAGACAATGGACGTCCCGGGAAAGACGTTTCTCAGCGTCCCACTTCACGTTCTACACAGCAACGAACGTACAATCCTGTGACCAAACGAAAATACAACGAGAACGAAAGACAGGGAAAGAATCCCACGATGAAAAGCAAAAGTCCTTTTGAAACATCACCGAAACACAATGAACTACACTCTAAGTTAACTGGTGATTTGCCTCGTCCTAGCACGGCTACTGAACCACATGCAAGGAGACGGTCTTCCGGTGCAGCTGACGAAAGTTTGGCAAAGACTACAAAACGCTTATTACAGAAAAGTAAGATGGCAGTTGAGGGGAACGAGTCTAAGAGGCATTCCACCAAGAAAGCAGAACGAGAACTACAGCTCTCCTTGGACGACGACAGCAAACATCCAAGTATCGAGAAAATTCTTCGTTTTAATGACAAGGACAAGGACGACGGCAACTGTAACAGTGGTGACATCGACAGCGACAACTACTTTTCTTTAGTTCCTGTTTTCAAGGAAAAACAAGAGAAAGGTGGCAGTCAGGAAGTAATCTCAAAGGAGAAAGCTGACACCATTACTACACATGAGCAACTTAATCAGAGTTGCCAAGATGACGAAGTAGGAAGGACCATGCGAAAGACAAAAAGTGCACTTGATGCCCACTTTCAGCCAACGGATGAGAACTATGATGGCCCTCATAATATGAACGACAAAAGCACTGGAACCCATCTAAGTGAGACAGATATGCGACGCTTCAGAAAAAACGTAACCCAGCTCTCCAATTCACCTTCTTCAAAGGAAGGAAGTTACACCCATGTACCTAGACAAAGGCGTATTCCCGAACGCAAAAAGCAAGCAGCAGTTCTTTCAAAGACAAGCGAAGCGTCTACAAATGGTGATCATCTACAGTTAGCTGATGCCCTGCCTAACCCTACGAGAGAACCATATTCACAGAAAGAGACGACCTCAAACAAACCTAAAGAAAGTTGGGCAAAGGCATTAGAATCTTTGGATGATGTGGAACCATCCAATGAAGCAAAAATATATCAGAGAGACTTCGTCAAGGAAACGGAACAAAGAAGGGCGCAACCTCTCAATGGAGGTAAGAAGAAAGCAAATGTCGATTCGAGCTCAACTGATTTCACACTCCAGAGTGAAGAAACAGTTTCTCCTGTATTGTTGTCAGGAATACCAGTGGCTCAAAGCATTGCCCTTACTCATAACACTAGAGGTGCCAATTCTTTTCCAGAGATAACTGGTAAACGTTATGTCTCTCCGATGTTGCCAGTTGAACCCCTAGAAACCGCAGCGTCCCTTAAACCCTGTGGGAATTTTGACGTGGACATTCATAAAAAGAATGAGACTTCTACAGTGGAGACCCTAGAGACCAGTTCAACTCTTTGGCAGTCAGATGAAGGCGTGAAAAAGGAAGACTTGTTCCTGGACGAAAACGAACCAAAGGATTCTACAATGGACTCCCCCATTTCCGAACACGTTACTCATGAAGACAGTAAAACAGATCATGCCACTCAAGAAGAACTGACCAATACCCTCCATACCAGTTTGCGAAAAAGTGTAGAAAGAAACAGTGGTGTTTCTGACAATATCACTTCCCTCGTAGATGAATCTGAGGATTTAGTTGGTGAAACCAAATTGTCTTCTGTTCACGAAGAAGGCTTTGCTTGCGAAAAAGCAGTTCAATATTTTATCCAGCAGCCAAGTGCAATTACGAGTCTGTCTGGCAAAGCGACTCCAGTAGTAGAGATAGTGTTTGATATGTCGGAAAAGACATATGAAAACGAAAATGCAGATTCTTTTGAAGACGTGACAAAAATAGACCTTCTACCCGAGGAACAATTCCAGCCCTTGGCATTGACGGATAATGCACTTCGCCACCACCAAGGTTCGGATATCACTAGTCTAAGAGTAGTACAAGATGCAGCCGAGAGGCATGTTGCAACTGAAGATGTCTGTTTTGTAGCCTTGGACGTCAACGATAATCCGTTTGAAGATGGAGCTTTGCCTACCACGGAAGCGATGTTTTCAAGCTACCTTGATGAGACTGCGGACTGTTTAGATGGCAAAACAGCCTTAGCAGACAACATTACTGACCCCATGTTTGCTGAAGTCGGGACTCAAAGCAAAGACGCCAACTTAGTTGAAGTCAAGGAATTGGATTCAAATGGTAAAAATGGATCAAGTAAAGTGGAGGTGGAAGAAGTCGTCTGCAGTTACGAAGGACTTAATGCCGGTGAAATAAGGCAGACTTACTCTAAAAACAACTATTTCACGTTTCAAGGACAGAAAGAGAGGTCAAATGTGGAAATCAGTACTCAAGATGATTTGCGGGCCTCAACCTGGGTACCATTTGGAAAACCACATCTTGATAAAAGTGACCGTCTCCAACATCATTTGCTCCAGGACGGAAATCGAGACGAGGAGGGAAATTCTCACAAAGGACCAATGGCCTCAGCCAAAACGCAGAAACTTGATTCTTATTCGAAAGCGGAATCTGACAACGGCAAACAGGGATTTGGCACATTCAAAGCTGGCAGATTTCACTCGGGTAATGTCATCAGGGAGGGTACTGATCAACAACGTCAAGTAGATGTATTAAAGGGAAGTGGCAGCCCACCAGAGTGTAAAACTAAAGGAAGCCAGACGTCCTTTTCATACAAAAGCGTCAATGCTGCATGTCAAACGAACGAGACCCTTGAAGTCAGTTCTCCCCGAAAAGCATTCCTACAACAAAGCATTGAATGCCAGACAGAGCTGCAAACCAATGACTTTGCCAGTGTGGGTGTCCAGGTGAAACTCCCCAACCCTCGCTCTGAAGAAAAAATCGTGCAGAGGGAGACTGCTTTAGGCGAAGATGGCGATAGTGGTGAGGAGGTTCAAGCACGAATCAACGACTGCCAACATGTCGACAAAGACTGTCAAACGTCACCTGGTTATGAACTGGTTTTGACATCATCAAAGGAATGCCAGATTAACACTACTAAATCGGCAAATCACATTTCCTTTTACAACAAGGAATGCCAGACAACAGGAAGCAACCTGCATGAATTCGGTGATTGCGGAACTTCTACTGCAGAAGATGGTCCGTCTCGCTTGGTGTCCCTAACAAACAAAGAGTGCCAAACATCACTTCACAATGTACTTGTAACGTCATCAACGCAGTGCGAGATATTGACCATTCGTGGTGCCGCAGATGAGTCTGCTGTAAAGAAAATTTCCACATCCCGGTTCACTTCCTATGTTGATAAGGAGTGTCAAACGGTACTGGACAATGACCTACTTCGCGTAGCGTCAAAAGAATGTCAGACCTTCTCGTGGTTCCATAATTCTGAAGAGAACGAAAAGGCTGTGGTGGAGACTGAAATACCCTGCGAAAGCAAAGAGTGTCAAACATTACTGGACACTGATTTTCTTCTTGCGGCGTTGAAGGAATATCAGAACTCTTCCTTTTCTTATGCCTCTGGAGAGACCAAAAAGACAGGAGTGGAGGCCGGAATGTCCCACGAAAGCAAAGAGGGTCAAACATTGTTTGACTCTGACTTTATTCCGTCGACTTCCTCGTGGACCCATACCTCTGGAGAGATTACATTCCTGAGAGAAGAAGCCGAAAACTCCCACGAGAACAAAGAGTGTCAAACAGTATTTGACTTTGACCTAATTCCTGCAATGTCAATTCAATGTCAGCCCTCCTCGTGGTCCAATACTTCTGGAGAGATTACAAAGCTGACAGAAGAAGCTGAAAAGACCTACGAGAGCAAAGAGTGCCAAACCTTCCTGGACACTGATCTTTTGTTTGCAACGTCAAAAGCATGTCAAACCTCTTTCTGGTCTTACACCTCTGACGAGATTGAGAAGGCAAAAGTAGAGACTGAAATATTCTATGAGAGCAAGGAGTGTCAAACAATTCTGGACTCTGACCTTCTCCTTGTTACATCGAAGCAATGTCAGACTTCGTGGTATAACGACTCTGGAGATATTGCAAAGCTGGGAAAAGAGACCGAAATATCCTCCCTGAGCAAAGAGTGTCAAACAGAAATTGGGTTACCAGCAGTGTCCTCTAAAGAAACCCAGACAATGCCAAAGTTTGTCGCGGATGGTTCCTTTAAGACACCAACTGAGGTTCAAGCCCACCAGTGTAAGTATTTTGTCTACAACAACAAAGAATGTCAAACGGATCCTGGCCTAATGAACGACCACTATTATTTGTCGACTCTGTCCTTGAAATTAGCGAAAGCAGATTCGGTTGCACACAACAACCAGACCACAGATAGTCTTGAAAGAAACAAGCCAACCTACGGTACTAAAGCATGTCAAACAGCCACCACTGTTTCGTCTTCAAAACTCTGTCAGACGTCAAACTTGGAATCCGCCATTGAATATCACAGTAGAGAAAGCCAGACATCACCTGACGGTGATATGTATGTCGCAACATCTAAGGAGTGCCAGACAGTAGCATATACTTTAGACGACCTGAACGTGCTCGCTGGACAGATACAAGTCTCCAATGACGTGGAGCTCTTTAACGACGCGGAGGTCGAAGAGTATGTCAATACGCCCTGCTCTCCACAAATGGGACCCCTCCAGGGCGCTAGTCGTCCTTCTACATACGGGAAAAGTCCCGACGAACCTGAAGTATTCCGCTTTAAATCTACTTCGCGGGATGGCCTAAATGATACTGAGCTCTGTCAAACTTCTGCTGAATTAGCATCTAAACCAGCAGACTTTGTTCTTCCAGTAGCGTTTTCTGAGATTGGCTGTCAAGCCGTGCTATGCCATTGTGGACATTTTGTTGATGAGCTTCAAAACGAGAACACTTGTTCAAGCGTCTCAAGCGACCCTCAGAACGGGTATTTGTTTTATGTTTTCACTATTTTGGCTTGTCATTTGTATCATTTTCTGTCGCAGTTTATCTTTTGTTGTCCTGTAAGTAACCTTTTGTTTGGATTGAATGCCTGGTTTTTCACCGAAAATATTCGTGAAAAGAAACCGTTTTTGGTTTTCTTCTTGTTGGAAAAGAGCGCTCATTTTCTCATACTCTTTTGTTTACAAAAACTCTTCTATCAAATGAGCATTGACGATAGTAGGTGTAAATATATCTTACGTCCATCGTCTTCGCCAGTTTGTTTTGCCTTTTCTTGCAAATACCCTCCCGTCTCTCATCGCCCTTGTCCAATCGCATCCCGGATAGGGAGAAATAAAAGGCGGCTGTATTCACAAGGGTTTATCTGGCGGTACCATTTCATTACTTGCAATAAAAAAACTGTAGTGGTTGCTACACAGAGAAACACGGGAAACAGGTGACAGTATAAATGGTCGTATGGAAACTGGAAGCGAGCCGTGACAATAAAATTTAATCTCCAGTTTTCTTGCAATCACGTGGGAGGAGAAAGGCTATTAGTCCATACCTTAGGGTAGCTTTATAGCTTTCAACTTTCACTAAACCGAAGATACTTTCTCTTTGTAGGGCGGCCATGCGGGTATCACAGGGTATGCAAAAGGAACAAGCGAGCCTCATCAAGCAGCTAGACATCCTCAGGTAAAAAAAAGCAATTAGTGAATGTTAAGAACCTTTATCATCTGCCTCGTGTAAGTTCTCTGAGGTCCAGGATGAAGTGCAGCGAGTTGTAACTAGTCCGTCTAAACGTATATGGCCTGAAAAGTTGTTCCCCATAAAATTCTATGTTGGCTGCAAACAGCCTGCTAATGACTATTTTTGTTTAAGGGACATGAATCAGAAACTGAGAGACGACAAGGATGCTATTGAGGCTGCGCACGAAGCGGTAAGCTTGTCTCCTTGATGTTCTTGATAACCCAGAGTAATAAGGCCTGTTATGGCTCAATCACTTGACTCATGAACACGCAATTTTGTGTTTATTTTATGTTGTTGTAATTACAGAATTAGTTTTTCGCGTTTGAGTATAGTGTTTGGTCAGTTTTACATTGATGACAAAAAACACGTTCTGTAATGTCTTTTGCGCGCCCAGTGAGACAGCGAGACTAGTTTCGCGCGCTTATCACGATCCACTTTCCTTGCGCGATATCCTTAAGGAAAAGAATGGCACTCGAATTCTGCTGAAATAATAACCCTAAAATGTCGTTACTTGTTTGGAAAGGTTTTGTGTATCTCCTGCCTTGTCCCTAGGTGTTTCTCCTTAATCCAGAACAATATGCATGGATTTCTGGAAATGGTGCAGAGAAAAATACCATCACGCCCCGCGCCTCCTGTTTTCCCTTTCTTTGCCGACCTGGGACAAAGCAGGACTTTCAAATTTATCACATTGCGTTCTACATTGCGTTATTAACAACGCACCTTGCATATCCACCTCGTACGTCGCTTTACTTTGTACACTCAACTTTATTCCCCCTTTCTTGTAATTTTAATTGTTACAGAATGTATTTTTTTGGATAAAATTCTAATACCAATAATAATGAGAATAATATTCTTTAACTGACTGACTTGTTTTTGCCAATGCTTACTGCGCATGTGCTGGATCTCCTTCTGGATTCTTCACAGATGCTAATGGCTGTATGTATTTTTTTGTTTTGTTTATTTTTGTTAACTTCTTTGCTTACAGCTTTTCTTATAACCATAGTATTTATTTTGAAGCTTCTTATAGTATCGAAGGGTCATTTGCAACAGTTAACACCAAAGTAAAATGAACTTTCACGAGTGATAACTTTAAACCTGACTTTAACATAATTTCGAAATTTTACCCTAAGGTATACCAGCAAAATCCTCTCATAATCTTGTCTAGTTTTGGGCGAGTTTTAAACTCAGTAATTGATACTTTTACCCGTAAGATTTTCTTTCTTTGACAGCTTTTATTTTGGACGCCTTTTAAGTCGTCTCTTCTGGTCCTACTTATTCAAAGAGCGTAGAGCTTTTACCAGTGGACAGAATGTGGCAATTGGAGTAAATTTTGTCCGCTTGCTAGCGACGTTTCCACTGGATAAAGTTTTTCACCCTTTGAACAACCGGATCTAAGAAAAAAACGGCATAACCCACCAAGGTTGCTTAACTAATGACTAGCATGAGGCAAAAACACGCCATCAAGATCATCCGCCATAAAGATAAACCATGAATTCCTAATTTTAATCTACTAAAACTTCCGTGATGCACTGTTCAATAACTGTTTTTCTGTGAACGTATTAAGTAAAACTAAATGTTAACATTTTTTTTGCGTCTTTCATTTACGTTCCATAACTTTTCCCTTGATAATGGGTTATCGCTAAATAATAATTTTGCTCGCGTTAGCGTTATTCGTCTATGTACCTAACTTAACCTTTTTCGGACCAAACACGTACAGTCTCCAAGCTATACAATGCACAGGCATCCCAAACATTGTCAAGGTCGTCGTTCTCTCTTTCGGTTCGTCATTCGAAATACATACTGAGAACAACAACAATAGATTTCGAGAATAACAAAAGGCTTGCCTTTAACCTGTGATCTTTCGCCTCTAAACAGAAAATGATATCAAATCATTTTTTTTATTCACTGTATTGCTCTGTTGGGATGCCTGTGGAGATACTTAACGCTTTAGATAATATTTTAAGTTAATCGATGAAAATTTTAAACTACTCCTAATTTTAAAGCCTTATCTTAAGTTATGTTCGTTTCAAAAATGAACTGCGAATAAACCTAAATGGTAATTTAAAGTAAATTGTCTAATAATTGCTGATTATTAAACAGAAAAAGGAACGAGGACACAGTCTCAGCGATGAGATTGAGGAAGCTGAGGTAAGAAGCTAAAACAGGCTTAAAAGATGTAATTTGTTTCTTTTTAGGTAATAAATCGGTTTAGAGCATTTAGTAAATGCTCTAAACCGATTTATTACCTAAAAATTTCATGTACAGCTGTTTTACAATGACTATTCCTCACACCAGAATCAACAGAATAACTGTGTGCGAGTGTTTGAAATTGATCGACAAGCAGTGCCAGCTACGTGAAAGAATGTCCGGGAATTAACAGGTTTTACCAGATTTGAACGTGTTGAACTCAAAACAGTTGGATGAATGCCTTCAAAGAGAGCTTTGACAGGCAGGCGTCTATGCATTCAGTGCAAATATCTCTTATTCAAGCAATTGCATAAACGCTTACTATTCCTTTTTTTCCGGGTTCATTACGACCAAATCTTTTAAAATGGTCTATTTTCTGACGCTCTTTGTTTAGCCAGACTTATGCAGTTGGATCAATTTCGAACATTGGTATTCAATCTTCACTGTGTCATGGAGTGAAAGTAATCGCGAACATTACCAATCAAAACTCAGAGCTAAAACTTGAAACCGGTGTCGTAACGCATGACAAACGGGGGGAAAAACGTGCAACCGGCGTCAAGCGCGGGAAAACGTGCAACCGATGCCGAGCGCAGAAAAACAATTCTGCCAAAGCCAAAGCCTGCTTTGGCTTTGCTTCTGACTGCTGAGAGCTGTAAATCTTTTCAAAATCGCTCTTAATTGAAGCGCAATTCTAAACTCCTGTTTATCTTGAGTGTAAGATCCTCTTCCTGTTTATCTTGCGTGTAAGGTTGAAAACTTTGTAAGAACGGTTGGAAAACATTAAATATAGCCCAAGCCAAATACTGTTAATCTAATGTAATCATGCCTAATTAACGCACAAACTTAAGTTATTAAGCTGCATGAATTGTCTTAAAATTGCCTTTAAAAGATTAATTACAGTGAATAAAATTTCTGTGGAATAAACGGCATGGAAAGAAGTAGTGAATAATTTAGAAATTTTCTTTTTTAAATTAAAAACAACTACTTCTAAGAACTTACATTGGTCTTTTTCTGTTATATCTCTTCCTGGAATCTTTCCTTTGTACTCCTTGTTCGTACGTATTTTGAATCAATCATGTTTTAATGTAAATCGAGAGGCAAGCTTAAAACCACATTTTTCCAAGGGAGCCAAATTATACACCCGTGAGATTGTGTCCACAAATTGAAGAGTTAGAACCACCTTGCACTACGTAATAAACAACACCACAGGAAAGTACTGCTCAGTCTTGAGTGATTTCATCCACAGCTCAAACGTTAGAACACCTTGTTCAGTCTAGTAAAGAGAATCACGGAAATGTACTGGTCCATTGATCACACTTGAGGATTTCATCCACAGACTCAAGCGTTCGAACTATCTTGTACAGCGTAATAAACAGGATCACAGGAAAATACTGCTGAAATCTTTCATTCGAGTGATCACACTTCAGGATTTCACCCATAGACTCAAAGGTTAGAACCAACTTGTACGGTTTAATAATCAACACCACATGAAAGTGATGCTCAGTGTGGCATTCATTTAAACGGTTACACTTGAGACTTTTATTCACAGGCTCAAAAATCAGAACCACCTTGTACAGCGTAATAAAACAGCACCACAGGAAAATACTGCTTAGGAACTTTCATTAGAATGTTATATGTAATACTTGAAGATTTTATCCACAGACTCGAAAGCTGTAAAGACGTGATGTCACTCATAGTTTGCCTCTAGAAAGGGTTAAACATCATTGCCGATCTGCCCTTGTTTAGTTGCATTTCATTGTCACATTTTTTAGAGCAAGTCCAAAGTGTTGCGGCAAGGCTCACAGATGTCCAAGTACGTGAAACGGAGACGGAAACCCGGTCCTGAGGATACTTGGGGGAACCAAGGCTCGGTGGAATCTCTCAGCGGGGATGATGTCGATAGATCAAACGCCAAAAGGTTTGTTTGATATCAAGACAGAGATATCCAGACAAATTTATTAGGCCAAAGATAGAGGAGTGGGAGAGATGCGTGCTTGAACACGCGTACTGTCTTTTTACTCTCTCACGTGCGAGTGAAAATCGCGTTTCCATTAGCCTCCGTAGCAGACGTTTCCTTTCCAAGCAAGCGCGTGAAACGAACGGAATTTTCGCTAAAAGTGCTCCTTTTCGCGCATCAGGTCTTCACAAGCCTCCTGCGCTCTCAGAAGGGAAAACTACTGCTACTGCCCGCTCCGTTCTGCTATCCCTGAGAAAAATAAGAGAGTCACTCCAGTCAGATCCATACGGAAGCATATTTAAGGCAATCAGAAGAATATTCCAGCAAAGAAGTTGGTTTGGGAGACGGGTGGGGAGTGGGGGGGGGGGGGGGGGGGGTGCAAGGGAGGGTCAAGATCGCAAAGAAACTTTTAGCGAGTCAAAGAAAAGTTTCAAAGAAGGAGAGCAGCTTTTGGGGGTTGGGGATACTGGTCATAATAATATACGGGAAACTGTGATGGGGGCAGCGGTATTCGAAGGGGGTTTTTCAACCGCAAGCCCTGTCACAAGCGTTACATAATTAAAGTGAAATAATTTAAGATATTACTTAGCGTTATTGTAGAGATTTTAGAGATATTTTGAAGAAGTTTAAACAAGAAAAACAAAATAACAATCGAAACCTTTCTTCGGGGGTAATTTCAACGAGTTTTTTTTTTTTTAAGAGAATTGATCTTGTACCTTAATCAAATAAAGATTAAATCGCTCAGAAACGTACAGCGCGAAAAGTAAACCTAAAGATTTCACTGGTGGTGGAAAATAATAATTCGTCACAAATCTGCTTTAAAGCAGTTTTTTAGTCGGTTGTAAATCACATACGTTTAATAACGTGTACCTCCTAATTCTTTAAGTTTCGCGATTTCGTAAAATTAACGATAGTGTGTCAAACCCAGTTTATAAGCCTAAAACGGTAGCTAAAGATAGTCAAGATAATGATATTAAAATTAGAAAGGTATAAAAGCATTAGTGTTGTTATAACTGTTTACCGTTTGTAAACCTACCATAAAACTTTTTTCAAGTGATGATAGTCGAGCCAGAAGGCGTTCTAAGCGGCGTGACATAAAGAAGCAGGGCTCCGTCATGTCTTCCTATTTTGGCTCGGACAGCAGTCAAGGGTAAGTTGACGTGATCAACATCGAATTTCTCCTTATAACATCAGTAGTTCGTTAAGGAGCCGAGTAACAAGAATACCTAAAATAATAAACTTGGTGATTAATTGCGATACGGAAATTCCCATAATTAAAAACAAAGGACTTTGTATGACGGTATACATAAAGCGCTTGTTATAAACGGGCTCGAGAAAGTTCGCATGTTTGGTTGTTTTAACAACCAAATTTAAAAATTTGATGGCACTGACTCATCGTAGGACTGAAATTAATATGTCGTTTTATAAATAGCTGACAATGTGAGCTATAAAACATGGCAACACACACTTCTGACTAAACCTTTTAACTACGTGTTCAAACGTTTGTAAAACTTAAACGGCGGGAATGATCTGAAAAACTGAAGCAGACCACTTAGAAATGGTCGACCATTTCTGAAAATAGTCCTTTTTAAAGGCTGATGAAATGGCAGTCCATTTGCAGAAATGATCCCTGTGATAACCAGGCCTTTTCCAGATATGCTCCTGAAAAAATCTAAAATGGCTGCGTTTTACCAGCTTACTTTAGATCATCCCCGGAGACGGAGGGGCAGATAGTTTGGTCAGGAAAAAGTCAAAATGTCTAAGTTTATGAGAACGAGCGAGCGCCTTCGTTCTTGTAAACTTACCCGTTTTGACTTCCTTCCGACCCAACTATCTGCTCCTGGTTCCGAGGTTGACATAAGACCAACTGCACATATATTTCAGACAGTTGCGATACAAGGTTTGCAAATACTGAATCCACTAAATGAAAAACTTTTTTTATTGTTGAGTTAATTACAATTGTGGTATATATTTTACCTGCCGTGTTTAGGCCTGTTTCCCTACACGACTCGATTCAAGAAGAAGAAGCTGAATTTGAAGGCGATCCTACACTAGAGCTTATATCAGAGGAGAAAGCTGAAGAAATGGACCGACCGGCATGGGCGAAAAAAATAATGTCCTGCGTACAACCCACAGGTAGATATTCATCTTTTTTGCCCTCTACATGGAAGCTGCTGTTAAAATCGTAAAGTAAGGTGTTTTGCCATTTGTCAGAACTGGCTACCAATTTGAAGGACTGATTCTTGGAATTCTTCAAAACGGCATATCCTGAGAGTATTGTATGTCAGAATGTCCCATTTTGAAGTCTTCAAACTGGTACATTCCATTTAGGTTGCTTACATGTAAATACATGTTACGCATTTTTGTTGCTGCAATTTTCTGTAGGCATGTTAGATCAAATGGGATTCACTCACGCGTTGTTCCGGCATCTGTGGCTCACATGTGGTTTAGATGGCGGAGCAGTGGACTTGTACCTATTTGTTTGTGGGGCCGAATCCCACCTAAGTCACGGATATTTTTTTTCTTTTTTCCATGTTGAATTTGTCATTTGTTTGATTTTGCGCCAGTATACCTTGTTTTGCGGCTTTTACCACAAGAGGGCTTGAATATTGTCTTGATGCACTACCCAAATCTCCCCACTTGTGCTATAAAGTCTATAGAAACATGTATATAACACAAAGAAGGAGTTAAATTGTGGAAGCGTTAGCTTTATCAGCAAGGTTGGACTGCGAACTTAACAGTCCAAGTTGTAATGCGAAACACACGAAGCTTGCGTCGATTCCCTCACGAGCCCCCTTTAATATATACCCAATTGTTGTTAGAAATTACCGAGGAAGAGGATCACAAGATGACGGCGAGCGATGAAGAACTCGAAGAAGATGTGTTCAGAAAAAGAAAAGCTGAATTGATATCTGCCGGTACGGGCGCAGCTGCGGGTGAGTTAAGACTTTGCCTTAATGACACTTAAATAGCGATTCAGTACATACTAAAACTTCCACGTAAAATACAAGGGTAAAATGTGCTCTGATGCTCTCCTGTTCAGTTAAAATTCAACAGCCTCCGTGTCAAAAGAGAACGTGATTCCCATGGAAAATACCTGCTGTTAATTTTCGCTTATCCCGCGCACTATTCGGATCCTGATACTAAATTTTTTGGCATGGTGCGAAGTGACTGGAGTCCAAAGTCGCCATAACGCGCCACTGGGAATCCTCATCTCCATCCCAATTTAGAATGGTGCGAAGTGACTGCGTTTTATCCCAGTTCCCGGTTGTTTTTCCCTCATTACGTGATAGCATATACCGCTAACCACCCGTAAAGCAGCTAGGATTAGAACGGTTTATGTTTTACCCAACGGAAAGAAACAAAAAGAAAGTCCGTATCTCATTTTTTAACGAAGTGGATATTTATATTTAGTTCGCGGCAGATTAAAAGAAGTTCGAGAAGAATCCGACATGTCGTTTTCCGAAGACTTCAGTGACGAGAATGGCAACGTGTCTGATGAAATGCCTTCCTCACCGCGCGCAGCGCCTGTTGGGAAGGACAACGAAATCACTCGCCTTGGATCAGTAAGTTGAAGCTCCTCACTCCTTGGTTTAGTAGTTAATTTGCAGGCATTTCCTGTTACTTGCCAGTCAATAGACCTAAGCTTTAGATTCTAGTTGAGTTCGACTACGAGAACAGACTTCAAGTTTTTTAGCGAGTTACTAGGAAGAGGTACATCCCAGGAACCTTCATTTTACTCTTTGAGCGACGAACTTGACGAAGTTGCTTTAAAGGATGATAGCTAAGCTCTCTTTGTAATTCCAAAGACGAGATCGCCCACGTTACGAAGACTTGTTTTGGCCGTTCTCCAAAAACTCGCAGTAAAATGAAGACGGCTATCTCGTTTTCCCGCCAGAAATGACACTGGTTCGCCCGCGCGCGCTCTTTGTCCTATTGGAACAACTCGTAGTCGTACTCGCACACCTACCTACCACAATCTAAAGCTCTCTAATTACTAGGTTCTTGTGCGACACGAGCCACGCATACTGCTAGGATGAACGATGGCGAAAGTGTCCTGTGTAGTGATAAAAAAGAAGAAGATGAAGGGTGGTGAATGTAAAGAAAGAAAACAGTTTTGGGTGTTGCATGCCATTCTAATCAATATTGACAAAAGGCACACAAGAAAGTGTTTCAACAATGTGAAGAGGATTGTTGGATAACCGAAATAAAATCTTTCGATTTCTAGATAGTTCTAAGTAGTTTTTTTTTGTGGTGTGTGTTTTACATTAGTGCCACGCTTATGTGTCATTTTACTTTGCACTCCACAGCAGGACATGAGTGATGCTGCTGTATCCGCCATCAGTGAACCCTCGGCACCTGAGAGAGTTTTCAAAGTGGTGTTTGTCGGTGACTCGGGTGTTGGAAAATCCAGTTTTATTCACCGGTTTTGTCACGACGCGTGGAAGCCTTCGTTCACCGCAACGATAGGTAAGAAATCAGTTAATCTTATTTTGTTGGCATGAAATCAGTTCGGTTCATCTGGGAAAATCTCGTCATGTGAGAGGTCCCTATTGCGCAAAATCAGGTCCCGTTGAGTTACACGAAAAAAAAAAACAACGATAGCAACAAAAAATAAAACATGCCATTGGATTGAATAAGTACAGGGGAGTATTGAGGATGGTGCAGCCTTTACTTTGAGAACTGCAAACGGAAATGAAAAAAATGCTTTACTTCACCATCTACTTTTTGAAAAATTTCCTACGTTAAGTAGACTGACAACCCACGCTTTCATAGAGTCCTATATCCGCCCCTGAAAGCTGATGTAAGAGAGTAGCAGATACTTGGCCTTCCACATATCGGTCTTACAGCTAGGGAGGCGTCTGGCGATCTAGGTTAGTTTTACTTCGATTAGTCATATGTTGTTTAGGAAGTTTGATGTCGATTGTTGCTTGCCGTTTTGTTAGGTGTTGACTTTCAAATACGAACCATGAACATAGAAGGCAGATGTATTGCCCTGCAACTTTGGGACACTGCTGGCCAGGAAAGGTAAGTTTGTGTTCCTCAGGGATCTCTAGCAAACGAAAAGGCACCAAAAAGTGAGACCTCGAGGGAGAAAGCCTCTCGCTACTTTCTTCTCGTGTCGCTTGAGATCCCAAACAAATGATCTTGCTCGGGCGTTACAGATCCCTCTCCACGACCCTTTCAGTCGCTTTTATCTTTCTGCGCGAAACGTCGATACTGCAGAAGGTGAAGCGTGAAAGGACAGGGAAGAAACATTTCAGCGTCTCTTCCTATTTTTGTGTTAAGGCGGCTAGTGTGCTTTCGCCGATCCAACACACCCAAAAATACAGATCGTCCTTGCAGCCTAGTGTCAATAATTAGTTACCAAGAATGAACTAATTAAATATTACTAATATCTGTTAAACTTAAGCCACAGAGGAGATTTTTAAACAATGTTTAATTTATCCTGATTTCTCCTTGAAGAATCTCAATCAGTCGCATGTGATGTTCTTTTATATTTACCAGATTCCGAAGCATCACCAAGCAGTACTTCAGAAAGGCTGACGGTGTCATTGTATTTTATGATGTTACCATGGAAACTTCGTTTTTAAACATCAAGAATTGGATGATAAGCGTGGAGGTATGTATTACGTTTTACGCTGAACTTTTCAACATCTTTATGTTGGTCTGACCAAAGTCTGGCTATTGAAAAACGAAATAAGTTTTAAAGACTTGGAGGTATAAGCAGCCGAGGCAAGCTTATAAACTCCTAAAACTAGTTGTAATCAAAGATTAGGGAGTGTGCACCGCTTTCCACTGACAATCCCGCCGGTTATACAGGCTGTAAAGTGATTGGGGGTGGGGAGTTCGTCTTCACCAAATCCTACGTTACCGCCCCTAAATAATAATTAAAAATTAATGTATCGCTTTTCATTGAAGCTTCAATGTATTTAACGTAGAGCACTTATTGGAGACACCCTCCAGATCGAATTGGAATTGAAAATTTTTGGAGTACCCGGAGAAAAAGCACTCGGAGCAAGGACGAGAACCAACGACAAACTCAGCCCACATATAACGCCGAGTCTGGGAATCGAACCTGGGTCACACTGGTGGGAGGCGAGTGCTCTCACCACTGCGTCGTCTCTCTTTTACATGTGAAAGAATTGGTCTTTGTAATTTTCTTACCTAAAAGTACATTTTGAGAAAGAAATTAATAACAATCCTCCATCGTTTCGGAGCGTCATTTTGAAGAATGATTGATTTTTTTTGTTTTTGTAGGAAGGAACTGATGATGGTACTGCGATAATGATTGTTGGTAGCAAGGTTGATCTCATTGAGGATGACAGCGAGCGACCAGTCAAAAGCCAAGATGGAAAGAGATTAGCCGAGGTATTACAGATTGCGATATGCAGTTCTCCCAACGCTGTACTGATGACTGACTGACTGACTGACTGATTGATTGATTGATTGATTGATTGATTGATTGATTGATTGATTCACCGGTCGATTAATCTGCCGACTTTTGATTAACAGGAATACAAAGCCTTGTATGCAGAAACAAGCGCTAAAACAGGCTTTAACATCCAGGAATCCATGGTAGAATTCTCTAAGTAAGTGGATGCTCACTCTGTTTTGGCTTTGATAAGTGATGCTTCGTTATGTGGCCGTTGTATGATGCCTTATTTTTTATTTTAGTTTTTTTTTTTTTTTCGCAAAAGGAAAATGCTGTTTTCATAAAAGATATGTTTGTTGTTCGTTATGGATACACGAGATCATAGCTTTCTTGATCAGTTGTTGCACCATATCGGTAGTCACTGAGTATGGATCGTGACGTTTCGACTGTTTACTACTGATCTTTATCAGATCATGAAATGAGCTGGTTGTGTACCACCATCAATGATCAATGTACGTCAATGATCTAGTGCTCTGATTGGTTGAAATCCGGTTTGTGTAACTCGGTGGAGGAAATGCGGTAAATTTTGCTTTCCGAATGGGTTATTTTGTGAAGGAAATAAAACTATTTCGTACGTGTTTCCGTTTAGTTAATGAAAAACTCTTCTAAAATTTAAGGGCGCTTTCCATCTGTCAGAAGTGGCCTGTCAGACCGTCGGTCCGTAAATGGAGTTTATTCTTCAAAATAGCACATTCAGAGAGTACTGTGAGTCTGAGAGAAATCGAAAAAGCAGTGGAAACATTACTACTCACCCACGGCACACGTTTGTATCGTTCTATGGAAAACACGGAAAATTTCTGTTTTATAAATGTAGCACCTTGGTCGATTGTGATTGGTGAAACTTTGAACCTCACTTTCTCTCATTACTGTGGTTACTTTTCGGCCAGAACTAAACTAATCCTTAACTATATTTAACTTTAGAATTTTACAAGTTCGAGAAGACGAATTAATGCAGAGTGTACTCAATCTCGTCCACGACAAACCCACCAAAAAGAAATGCTGCAAATAGTAACGAAGGGTAAGTATAATGCAGTACCCTATCTATCTCCCGCGCCCCCTGTGGGGTAGGGGGAGGAGACGACTGACATTTCAGACTCAAATGAATTCGCGTTGTTTCAAACTTCCTCGCAATTATTCCAACTCGCTGTAAATGTCAAATGTAGGTTAAATTCCTGGAGTTGAATTATTGGAGACCGCACCTAAGTTTAGAAAGAGAAAGAAAAATTCGTCGTCGTGTGTTTACGTCATTCATAAAACGTCCCATCAGGAACTTTTTGACCTCCAAGTTGTGCAGTGAAGGCAAAGAAATGTACCACAAAGTGTAATGCACGTGCAGAGTTGTATACGTTCTCGTCGACGTCGCCGTCAGCGTTGCTAAAGCTTCCTATTCTTTGCAAATTTTACAGTTTTTGGAAGCTACCTCCTCTCATTCAACATATCACACCAATACCTTAGTTTATAGTTTCCATTTGATCGTAGCTTGTTGTTTGATGTCTGCTATTCAAGGCGAAATGTAAACTTTAAGGTCAGCAAAGGTTCTCTATTTCAACAGGATTCGAGAACACTGTTCTCTTGAAGAGTCCTGGAAGCAAAGAAAAACTCCTCGACGAAGCTGTAGATACAGTCCCCTCCCGCGTGCAGTGGTTAGTGATGGACAACGCCACTTTTATTGAAGACGATAAACGTTCATCGAAATTCCGTCGTTTGGGGGAAAGAACCAAGATAGAATTGAAGAGCGTTGGATACGTCTTGCTACGAAAACGCGTGAGAACCTCAAAACAGAGGAAAAGTTCTCAAAGACGATTTTATAAAGTTTGAAAAACAAACAGCACCATAAGAAACTAAAGTAGGTCCCTGTCATTTTGGACTGTTAACATGTAGCAGTTCTCGTAAGCTTGCAGCTGCTGAAATTAGGGTTGGCTTTTAGGGTTGGGGATATTGTGCTGTTGTTTATTCTATTGTTTTCTGAAGAGTTGCCAGCCAATCACGTGTGACCTTACGGGAGCTGCTACATCGCCTCAGTTCGAGATAGCAAAAGAGTAGAGATAACCAGAAATAAATTATTGTAGGAGAATATTAAGGGAAATGGGATTTTCTGAGATGGCGGAAATCTACTGCTCTGCTGTGTAGCTTTAATTTATAGTGATTGCAACATTCAAGGATTCCGCTCTCAGACTCAAGAGTTTGAAAGCGCCTTGCAGCGGGTGGCAAACAGTACCACAAGTATTGCTCAGTAGCTTTCATTTGAACGTTCACACTGTAGGATTTCATACACAGGCTCAAAAGGCTAATCCACATCAACTGATCAAACTATGCCTGGGTTAAAGGGTTACAATATAAGGTGATAGTCTTGTTTCAATCTAATCCTTCGTTAATTATTGAAATAGCAAAGATTTCAGGATTTATTACACCCATTTTGAAATCACTGGTGATCCTTGCAATGTTATTGGCTCTCAACAGTGCGATTTATTCCCAAATTGCACCATTTTTTGCTCCCCATCAAAATGGAAATGAAGTATCAAAGATAGAATATTAATGTTGACAATAAAACTCTGATTTCAAAATAGGTGTAATAAAGTGGTAATTGAACTTTGTGTCGTGCAATTTTGGTCTGAAATCATACTTGTGATTTCAAATCAAACGCGCTGCGCGCTCGTTCGATTTTGAAATCACGCGTATGATTTCAGACCAAATTGCACTCCTTTCAGTTCAATTACCATTATGTATATTTTACATGAACAATTGTTAATTTCGAAGCGAAAATACTGATATCCGAATATATTTAAAAATGCTTATTCTATTTATATCGCAACAAAAATGATAGCAGTTCTGTGATATGATAGTTTCAGGTGTAATATATTATTTACGAGCGGTATTTACATCATATTTCGTCAGTATGGACGGAGTCATGAGATTATTAAG
This sequence comes from Pavona decussata, assembly GCF_977016875.1. NCBI lineage: Eukaryota > Metazoa > Cnidaria > Anthozoa > Scleractinia > Agariciidae > Pavona > Pavona decussata. The sequence continues at coordinate 1,181,390 of NW_028145657.1, read as the reverse complement.
AGATGTTTTCAGTGTCTTTGAACATAGCAAGAAGTTACACTTCTTTACGTCGCATGAACCTTTTTGACCATTATTACAGACTTTTTGACCAATTACAGAGTTCTTTGAACTCGTTTGAAAACATGTTCATTTAATGTAAGGGAAGTCGCTAGAAAAAAAGCCATAGCGCTGCAAACGTTAAGCTAGATTCCTCGGACATGTGTATGTGTGACTGAAACAACTGCTGTGAATATGAACTATACAGATGTTAACTTGTAAAAGTTATCACTTTTGCCTATGTATGCTTAAGTTGCATTTTGCGAGTAACAGTCCAGGGGGGGTCAGTTGCATTGAAGTTGGTCGTATGAGCCGTCCGTCGTTTTCCCTTCGCGGCAAAGATGTGACTTGTCTCGACATAAGTGCGCATGCACGCGCGTTGCTGCTCGGTGGCTACTTTCAGTTGCAAGTTTAGTCCCATAAACGCTTAAACTCCAAATTTGCGGAGACACTTCGGCAAGCTTTTTCGAAAACACGACTGACGTATGCAACATACATTGAATTGAAAACAAATTCAAGAAAGTTACGTTGACTCTTACGGGCACATTAAAGAAACTGTTTCGGTGTATAAAATAAGTTTATAATATGCTAAAACTATTTTAAGAAACGCAATTTTATTCCCCGAATTTAGTAGCTGGTGTTAGTTTTACGAAAATGCTACCTGGCTTTTTTGCGCATTTTTAACATATTTCCCCGCCTTTGTAAACGAAAGGAATTAATTTTCCAGTGTTACAAAATTTGGAGTTGACATTTTGCCGAAGAAATTCCTTAGGCGATTATAAGACCATCAGAACAGATATCCACCGAATGGAAACTATGGGTCGCAATGAAAATAACACGATTTGGACAAAACTTGTGCAACCGATGAAACAATTCCACATGATCTCCGAGCTAACGTGCCACGTCAGACGTACAACTTTACATGCAACTGACTTTTCCCAAGTTCACATCACCGCAATCACGTTAGCGAGATTAGGCAAAGACGAAATTGGCCCTTTGCCGGTTAACAGGGCCCTTATTAAATTTTGACTTGTTTTCCTTATGTAAGAGTGCCGATGTATTCAAGCAAGATTTTTCTAGTGTAAAAGATAAATTATTTCATCTTGTATGTGTGTTATCTCTAATATATTAATATGGTTGGAAGATGTGTATTTTGCAGTTTTAGGAAAGTCGAGATTTCTAATTTATAGAAAGAAATAAAGTATTTTAATGATTTGCTTTTGTTGTGACTGGTTTTACTGGTAATTGAATGTTTGTTTACTTTCTTGAACGTTTGACTTTACAAGCGTTCAGAAATTCTCCCCATTTAACTCCGGCATTTGTTAACTCTATCAGCCCGGGGGGGGGGGGGGGTGAAGGGCAGATTCCCCCCCTCCTTAACTCTGTGGCCATTAAGTAATATTTAAAACACGAGCAGGAGTGTTTTATCGGGATTAAAAACCACGAGGCGCAGACGAGTGGTTTTAGACCCAATAAAAGACGTGCTGCGAGTTTTTTGAATGGCTTCAAAAACATTCCTGGAAAAGCGTGTCAATGGGCTTATGATTTATAATATTAATGAGTTTTTGAAAGCTTGGACAATGACAGTTAGAGGATAGTGCATTTAGAGATGTTTCCTTTGAGGTCCGTAACATCGTAAGTGAATCATGATTGCCAAACACTGGCATCTTGGATTTCTGGATTCAGATTCACATAAGCTTGCTTGACTATGGCCCCATCCACACTTCTCCCTTTTTGTTTGACATCACTTGCTTTTTATGGTATTTTTGCTTATTGTCAACATGAAAAATGATCAGAAACGGTAATGAAAACAAGGAGACATTTGAAAAACACCCTCAACTACGGAACTATTTAAATAGCAAATCATTTTTTAAAAAGGGTGGCCCATGTAAAAATGTATTTGTTTTAGTGTGGGTGTGTGAAGATGCATCATTTTGTAAGCACACGTGTGCGGACTGGTTGTAAAAAAAGAGTTAATATATAAAAAAGGCTCTGAATAAAAAAACGTTTGGCCTCCAGCCCTTCGTTCTCCTACACAGATCCACCACTTTGATAAAAGACTTAGCTCATTTTACTTGAAAAACCACTCCCTTTAAATTTTATAGAGTAACAGAGCAATTAGACCAGCCTAGTACCCACTAGTCTGAATAGCTGGCAGGATGTTGGGTGGACAAATGGCAGACCTGCAAGGGGAATATCGCCAGTTAAGGACAGGCGAAGTACCTATGAAACTCATCATGTCACCATATGACACAGATATTGCTCCCAGCCTCTGACAGGTACATGTACTTTACACTGATGAGGAGAAACAACTTACAAGGAGAATGCATAGGAACTAGGCTGCAATTAGGTTTGTCCAAAACAAACATTGGAGATGACAATTTATCCAGAGAGGTTTTATTTTGCTTGAACATGTACTGTACACAATTTAATTCTATATCATGAATTTATCTAATCTTAATTACATTATTGAATGTGAAGCCTGTACATTTTCCAAACTACAAATTGTTTTGCTTCAGTATTTTGGATTCCCGAGAAACAGGTGCAGTTGACCTTCTCTTGATGCCCAGGGAAGGGTGGGCAGGGGCATTATTTTCAGCATTTTCTTCATCACTGGTGTCATCATCAGAGTCACTGCTTTCATCATTTTCTTTATGAGCACCACTTGCAGAATCCTGTTAAGAAAAAAGTCAGTCAAATTTTCAATCAGGTCAGTTTGCCCAGGAAAGAGAATTTTGGGCTGAAATGAAATGGCAGTGGTGGCATTTTCTCACGTTTGCTGTTTTCGCAATTCTAAATCTCTCAAATAATCCATGAAGAGAAAACAAAGGAAATCACAACAATGAAGGAGGTTTGGAAATGTGATCTTAATTAACATAAAGTTTGGTGAACTTTTGCTTTGAATTTCTTCAAGAATCGGATGAAATACTCTCCCTTGTTCGTGTTTGATACATTACAGCAAGCTGCCATGCAAACATGCAGTTTACTAGCTACTGAAGCTAAAGCCCTTTATGCCCTCAAGGGGTCAGGAGCCTTTATTCCATGTAATGTTTTTAAAATTTCAGTTTTTCATGTAACAAGGGTTAAAGCCATCTGGAACATAATCTATCTTAAACAAATTTTTTTTCTGATTTTTAATCCTTTTTTTTTACCAAAACAAAAAAATGCATTACTACTTGTGTGTCACCAAATGAAACTGAGAATATCAAATGAATATATGTTTAATTTGAACTTGTGCTGGAATCATTGAAGCTGAGTGTCTAATCAGGTGTTCATGTTGTATTACAGTGCAACTAAAACAACTGTGAACATCAAGAATTATTTCTGACACGTTATTTGTTCTGCAACCACTCTGATGCAAGATTAATCCAACAAAAGTAACAAAACACAAACCACAAAACTAATTACTGTGCAGTAACAGCTTACAGTTTATTCATCTCACACCAGAGTGGTTTTCTTTCCCAACACACTCCAGAAATAATTACACTGGTTTACTTAGATACCTAGAAGAAATTAAGTGAAATTCAATTCTAGGGATTAATTAATTGGTTGCTATGGAATACTTCAATGCTACCTTTCCTGAAGCAGCTGGTATTTTGTGACCTGTTGCATATTTCTGAGTCCATTCTTTTGCTTTTTCAATAAACTGTGGTCTGTTGTATTTGAATTCCTCAGACTAGATAACCGATAACAATATCTCTGTCAGCAATTAGATTTGTTATCATTAGTAATGTTGTCAGTTTTTGTGTACATAAGAAAAGATACATGCCCATTTTAAAGCTTCTTCTTCATGAACCATGAACCAGTTAACATTATGATACTTGATAGTTACAAAATAATACATGCAACACATTTAGTGTGAAGTAAACTAATATTATACCTTGTAAATTGGAAGGGTGGAGCACAGGGAGGGGAAAACCCAGGGAAAAAGAGGGGGGCTAGGCAGGAAAAAAGAAGAGAAAGGAACAAAAACTGGGATTAAAATTGGCATGTTAAAATGGTGCAAGCAAAAGAAGTAGGAAAATGTTTTGCAATGCTGTGTAATACTTTGACATAGAATAATGCAAACTGCTGGTAACCACCAGTGGTGGGAGTAGGAGTGTACCTGTAGGGATTAGGATGTACAAACTATTGCCTTGCTCTAAGGAATAAGCTGGTGTTAATTACTGGATAAAAAGTGAGTTCAAGTTACCCTCAACCAGGGTTAATATTAGTCTCCTGTAACCCTGAATTCTTTGGTTCATATCATGAAACTTGTAATAATTTTAATAACGAAAATAAAACATTACAATTTCTGCCACAAGTGGATCATCAGGGTTTGGTTCTGCCATCAGAAGCTGTATTGATGTAAGCACTGTTGAAATATTCAGTGCTGGCTTCCATGCTCCCTGTGAAGTAGAAGTCACAGTACTTGCATGTCAGTTCAGATCATCAAGTTTCAACTATTAGAATGTAATGTCAAGCACTTCCTGTTCACAGCGTAACATGGTGCTAAAATGGTCAACTGACTTCCACGGCTGTCGATGAGTGCCATAATTTACATAGCCTGCGAACAAGCTCTCTTGGCTCTTAGGGCTGAATATGCTGGGTCCTCATGTTACAGGTGACCTGAATGTGAGTTAACTTCTGAAGCTCTGATTTTCTCTCTTGCTTTTGATTACAGTCACTGCACAATGTACATGTACATGTATGTACACCGTGTAATTCAGTGTGCCATACATACCGGTAAATGGAGTAGCGTTAGGCAAAAACATGTACAGTGTAGTGTTAGGCCACATAGTGCAGTCTGTACCTAGAAAAATGCTGTGCCTTAAAGCTGAAAATAATTATTTGATACGATGTAAAAATATTATAATGTACTTTACCTTTGGAGGCATCTGAAGAGTATCAAGGCAGATACGCCCATTTCCATCAATGTTGGGGTGATAAATTTTTGTCACAAATCGTACTTTAGGAGGGTAGAATGGGTATCTACAGACACAAGCAAACCAAAAAATTTAGGATGATAAATAAATGCCAACACTTGGCCAAAAGTCAAGCTCAAGAATCGGAATGGAAAAAACAGTATGCAAAATGTTCCTGAGAGGAAGCAGAGTGCATGTATCCACCTCCTGTACTGTAGGTGGGAAGGAGAAACCAAGGATTGTGAGAAAGTCTATGAGAAGAGAGAAAGTCAAGAGAATGCACCTGGGCAACATTAAACATTAACAGAATGTCTAACATACATGTCATAAATATTATGATAGATGGGTCCGTTGAGATATCCCGGGGGGTTCACTACAGTCAGCAGGCAAATCGCCCCCCCCCCCCCCCCCCACCCCAACCTGGCCACGAGCCCACACTCATATCATCACACTGAAAAAAAAAAGCCTGCAAAATGCAGTAGTAATACTGCTAAAATACCAGCACTCAGCACCACGCCATTTTGTACTAGGAGTGACTACAACAAAACATTGCAAGACATGCATGTTCATTTCAGGTCATATTACACCAGGCAATGTTCCGCATGCAAGTTAAGTAAAGTAAAATAAAAACTTTATTACTTTACCCTGCGAAAATGAATCAGCTACACAATAATTTCGGGTATAAATTCATGTGCAGCCAACTTGTGTCACAAATAATTATGGAACAATGAAATTGTGATACAAGTTGCAAGAAAAATTGCCCAGTGTAAGTCAGTGCCTTAACACTTTAATAGGCCTCCTTGTGCCAAATGAAGGGGTGCCTGGAAAAAAGCCTTAAGTGACTTCTGATAAATTGCTAGATTCTCCTTCCAAATTTCCATGCATTCGCTTGAGAAACAAAAGGAGAATTTGACCTTATGTCAAAAGTCACTTAGGCCCTTATTTCACGCACCCCTTAAAATGGCCTAGAACGACCTTGTTCCTGTGATCTAATAAGGAACAGTGTAATAACAGTTGTTTTATGAGGTGGGGTGATGGACAATGGTTTACAGTTCTGCAGTATTTGCTGTCTAATCTAAATCTTCTTTACAACCCTGTGTGTATGCAATGATTTTACATGTACCTCTCAGGAACTTGTATTTCTAATCTGAAAGAACCCCCATTGTAAGGTGTACCATCAGAACCTTGAATTTCTGGAGTGAAAAAAAAAATTACAGTGTATGTAGCGTAAATCATATCAATAAGTAGTTTTTCTGTCATTTTGTTGATTAGGTTTGTTACCAAGGACAATAAATTGTCTTACATTTTATGTTGAGTAAAAGAATAACTGTAACTTGAGTACAAAAAAAAAGCATTTAATTCACATTTTCCTTTGTGGTACGTCTAGATTCATTACTACATGTATAATAATCTGGACAAAGGAAGACAAAAAATAAACTGGCTGCCAAAAACAAATGTTAACCGCAATAAATGCACATTTGTTATCATAATAGACTGTCAACATTACATATTCACAAGTTCGGACTCTGCTTTTATGTGACTTTTTGATCCTGCCCACATCCCCTTTCAGTGTCCTGGCTAGAACCACAAACTTTTGAGGATACATCTGTGTGGAACGGACCTCATACTTGTACTTCCCTAACCTTGAAAACTTGCCCCTAAGGGGAGGGGGATTTGATCTCAAAATTTTCCCCACAGGGAATATTTTATAAGGGTCTGGGTGTGTGTAAAATCCCCGTCTGTCCCGGGTGGATGAGGTTGGCCATTGACTAGTCGTAAACATTACAGTGCAAGACATCGCCTCTGAGATAATGTAGTCCTCGAGTGGTTGTGGTTTTGCAGAAAGCTGTGGTCTCCAACCAACCTGCTTCTAGCTTGTCAATTTGGTCATCAACCGTCCAACAAGAGATTCCAGGCGGAGGTTCCTGCGTTAGAATGTTGAGTTCGCGTTCCATACGTGTCGATCTTTGCATCTCGTTGAATGTATTGAGACAGCAAACAACGGCAAGCCCTAAACAGCCGACACGTATTCCTAAATTTTCGAAAATAGGCGCCAAAGACAAGCGGCCGCGCCAAAAAATTGTCAGCAAATCACCAGCCTTGAAATCAATCACATGACTCCCAGTTGTTGAAAATTCCAAAATGGCTGCCGCGAGCTGCCGCGAGAAAAATATTTCTCCAGCTGGCCCTGCAGCTGTGCAATTGCAAGTAGCAAAAGGCCGCAATATCTTAATCATTTCATCATAAAACATGGTGGAAGCTGCTAAGAATTGAGAGCTATCGTGTAACGAGGCTCCCCGGAGATTGCGATGGTGAAGGGCACCGCAGTTCGACAACGAGAGAAAAAGCTATTAAAGTCTTCCTTACGACGTCCTGACGACAAGCCTGAAGTAGCCTGTTCTTCCAGGGAAGTTCCAAGAAATGGAGAGCAAATCAAGGAGAACTCGCGTAGTGAGAACTTTTGGAAATATTGTACATTATCACTTCTACTGCTACTGAGCTGTGTATCACTGTTAATTCATTCGAACGGAACCACGCTGTTTTCACGACTTTCGAGCTTTATACCACACAATTCTTTTGATTCTCCTGAAAATGTTGAATTTCCGTGCAACTTTGGAGGCGAATTCTCCATTGATCGTCGTTCTAATTTAAGCCTTGAGGAGTTTATTCATTGCTACGATGCCAAAAGGTACTCTTCTTTTGTTCCATCATGACTGATCTGATTGGGGTGGGTGGGTGGGCACGTCTTGTGTTGTTGGGTTGAGGTGGGGGGAGGGGGGTGTGTTATGCTTGAATGACTTCGAGAGTTTTGAGAAGTGCACATCTGACCAAGACTAGTGTAGCTGGAAGCTTATGTATCAGTCAATTCCAAGCGCGATCATCCCCCCCCCGGGCAACCCCCGGGCATTTGACCCCTGTTCGGCTCCACATAGTGGGGCATTTGACGCGAATAGAAACCCTACCCATCGGGCATTTGACCCGTCGAAAAAATGCTGGTCAGCGGTCGCATAAATTGTCGGAATGCTTTATTCACAGCCAGAATTTACTCGTATATTTTGCGTCAAACAGTTTTTAATGTAGTAAGCCATTTAATACTACCATAGAGAAGCGTTCCAACAAATATATCTGAGATTGTTTTTGGCATGGTGGGGTTACATATTGCTCTTCGCTTCTCATTTTCAGTGGTATGTCCAAGTTCCCTCAAGCTTCGTTCTCCCTTTGCTCGGCGTTCGAAGCTCGACTTGTTGGCATGTCAAGGTTTCATAACATATTGTTTTTTATCATTGTTCTTGTTATCACACGTATTAGCAAACTTCATGTACATTAAATATAAAAGAAAAGCGAGTATCGGTACATATATCGTTGAACTCTCTGTTAGTTGAGTTTCATATGTGATGTTATGCATTATCTTTAATAATAAATTGTTTTAAATTTATTAATGTATGAATTTCGTTGATTTTTATATAAACAGAGCTAGCGAATACAAAAAAAAAAAAAAAAAAAAACCAACACGATGACTTTTCAGCCCCAACCAGTGGGGCATTTGACCTAGAAATCGGCCCATATAGAGGGGAATTTGATCAGGCATTTTTAAAAAAGTCAAATGCCCGGGGGTTTGCCCGGGGGGGGGATGATCGCTTTTGGAATTGACCCAGACATTATGATGTCATTATGTTGATAATGGTCTAATTTTTTATTAGGTCCAAACCAACCAATGTGGTGTCAAACTGTTGGCATGAAACCATGAAAAGTTCTACAGAATATTTAAGAGCTTACTGTTTAGCACAGACAAAGTTTGAGGTTGTTGTACAATTTGGAAAAATCTTGGCTTGTTGCTACAGTAAAATTTAACTGCTGAGGAAGCAAAACCCAAAGATGTGCAAAGCATTATTTTGTGTTATGTCCTTCAATTTATTATACTGTATTCTAAAAGTACTTTGTTAAAGCAAATTAACTTTTACAGCTTCATTTTTATTGGCCCATTTTATGGTATTTATAATTTATTACAAATATAAATTTCAGACCAGTCCTTATAACAGACGTGGTGAGAAACTGGAAAGCTATGAATTGGACCAAATCCTTCCTTGTCAGTAACTATGGTGACAGGAGAGTATCAATGAAAGCTACTGAGGTTTGCACAGTCATGTTAAACTGATTCCCGTTGTGTGGCTCAGTTTTATTGGTACATGCTGTAGGTTGTACTGATGTTAAACAGCCTGTGTGTCTTGTCGTATACGGTTTGGTCTGATTTCCATAATACAGAGTGACAAGTAACCCCATTAGGGAGGTGGGACTGGAGGGGTGGGGGAGGGGGGTGTCACTCAGACCTTTGTTGGGTTTGACATTAGCAGTTGGGAAATTTTGGGCCGAGTCCTCAGACTCTTTGACCAGCAGTTGGTTGCTTCAGAGAGATTCTAAGCCTAACTTGGCTTGCATATACATGTAGTATTCTCAATTTATTTCAAACAATAGCTACATTGTATGAATTTCATTCACAAGCTTACAAGCAGGCAGCTTGTGTTGTGTTGCTGTTTGTACATGTATTTTCCCTGATCAAGGATGTATTGTACTCCACTTTGAAAGAATAGCTGCAGTCTGCCTAAAGTTTGTGACAGTTGGATGATGAATGAATCATCGTGGATGCATTAGCTAATAACTACAGTTGAATCTTTTAAGAGACAGTTATAGATGTTAGCTAATGAATTCACTTTCTTGAAGTACTTTATTTAGCACATGCATGAATGAATAATAAACCAACATTTCTATATAATATTTTTATTTATTGACAATTGTTCACACAAGTGTGTTTCTTGCCAGTGAGGATACATTGAGGAATCCCTTTGTTTGCCAAGCTCAGTAAAATAGCTAACTTATACCTGCATGAAATTTTGACCTATTTTCTGTATTGTAGGGTTCTGGTAACAAAGTAATGGAACAAGGCAGGTATTATCATTTAATTAATAATTAGCTCCAGTATTGTCTGTGAATCTAGGGTCCAATGCATGCAGCCAGAGGATTTGCAGTTCCTTTAAAGATGTTTGCACAACATGCACATGAGGGCCAACCTCAGCTATGGACGTACTTAGAAGATGAGCTGTTCATTGAAACGAACCCAGAACTGAGAGAACATTTGGGACAGCCTGTGAGTATAAACAATTCAATAATTAACAATTATTCCACGAGCACGCGTTGGATATGAGATGATAGATAGCCAACGAGGCGCGTAGCGCCGAGTTGGCTATAATCATCTCATATCCAACAAGCGCAAGTGGAATAATTGTTTTATTAAAAACAACCGAGAAATATTGCTAGATCTTACTGATTTCGCTGTGCAAGAACGACCAGAAGGCAATTTAATGGTCGCCATTTCTCGGCCATGGTATAATTGCTCATATACCATGGCCGCTAAGCCAATCAAATCCCTCGAATTGCATTATACAATGATGCAGTTTTTAATAATTAATATTATACTCAACTCAGACATTGAGTTTAGACAGCTAGTTAATGACTTCTAAGGTGAACAAATACTAAGTTCAAATTGAAGTCAATGTGGCCAAATGTTCATGAATGCATGAATCGTTCATGGGAATTTGTGGAACTCAAGTTATTTTTCTTTTCCAAAAGCTTAAATTCCAAGAATGAGTCTTACTAAGACTTTTTGAAAAATGGCAAAGAACTGAAACGAAAAGAGGATCCACCATTAACCCTTTCACTCATGATCTGAATGTCAATTCTACTGACTGACTGCCATACACTTCTTTTTAAAGTTAATATAGCTCACAGAAGTTGGTGTCGCATCAAACAATATCACCTAGTTGATGATTTTTACATTCTCATCACCTGTCTGGTTGATAATGTATTGAGAATGTAAGGAGAAATTACATATTGAACTCCTACCACAAAAGAGCTAATTTTTATATATTTAGCATTAGTTTTCAGCCAAACTCTTCATTGATTTTGATTGCATGTTAACAATCCAAAATCTCATGTTTATGAGCTACACCTGTACAAGTCCAGGTAGCTGTACATTTCTGTATGAAAATTAAAATTAAAATTTGCATCTCAAAGTACAGAATAATAATCATGGTAATAATGATTATTTAATACCAGACATGCATATGTCTTGCATGTTAATAAAGTCACAATATAATATCATTGTTTTGCTTGATACCAGAAATAAATGGTTAACTAAGAAATGCATAACTATAATTATAACTATATACAATATTATTTTTTATACACCAGGTCTATCTCAAGGAAGATTTTTTTCAGCTGTTACCAAAAGAGATCCGTCCTTGGAATGCCATGCTTCTTTGGGGAACAGCCCATTCACGGTCAACGCTACACATAGGTACTGTTCAGTATAACATTTTTTCTAACTTAAGAACTCAACAACAGTTGTAGTATTTCAGGCAGACAGTCTCTGCAAACATGTCAACAAGGAAAACCATTTATTTTTCTCATTTCAACTCATTACTAATTTGTCATTTGGCAAAACAATCAGGACATGTGGCCCATTTTCTCAGCTGCATACATGTGCCTTGAAATTAAACCCCAGTGAATAAGTGGAACAAGGCCTTGCCATTATCAAACCTGAGAGTTTTATAAAGTTCCATTCAACTCTAGAGTCTGATGAAGTTTCTTAATATCAATTGAATATGATGCAAACACCATGCTGTAAGACCAATTTTAATAACAAAAGGCAGTAGAAGAGAACATGTTTTACTCATGCTCCTTTGGTTTGGACAATCTGATAATGCCAATGTTATGCTATTTTGTTTTATAAAATTTCCATACAATGAACAAACTGGATATTTACCATCCATCATAAGTACCTATGCACTGTACCTCAATATCCCACAAAGCAAACACATGTTTAATAAAGTACAGAAACATGTTTCAGCAAAAGAGGCATCAAGGATTTAACTTGAGCAGTGACTATGGCAACGCCAACTTAAATGTTACTAGAAAATATATGGCTTTATTTATTTGAATGTGCTATTTTACGATTATTTCAACTCATTCCACTTGAACAAAAGGGCAAACTACCCAGGATCCAAATTGGTAAGAGTGGCATTCAAGTAAAGAAAGAAAATGAAAATTCATCATCGTATGTATTCGCGTTTTCCATAAAACCTTGAATTTGGTCATTTCATGTTGTTGTTTTGCAGAAGACGGCAAAGAAATGTACCGAAATGTAAAACGCACGTGCACAGCAATTGTTTTTGCTCATTAACTATTGTTTTGAGGCATTGCCATTGCCATTGCTGTAGTCATTGCTTAAGTTCCCTATTTTTGGGGATCCATGTCTTACTCCTTACCACTTTCTTCTCACTCTGCAGTTTGAATCTTCTTTCCAATCTTGATAAATTAACCGTAGTTTAGTCTCCTTTCTTCAAAGTTGCAGTTTTGTTGGCCAATAGTGTAATTAATACGCTTCCTCTTCTCAGATCCTTACAACTGGACTGGCACAAATGCTGTTTTATCAGGAAAGAAGATGTGGAAGGTACTCACTAGCCAGTTACAGTTTTACAGTATCTAAACTCCTACCTTGCAAACAGTTTTCTGTTATTGATAGGCTGCAGTTGTTACAGACAGGAGTTCAACTATTAATTTAGAGATTTAAAGAAACACCAAAATCATGCAGGGTCCCAATGTGAACGTCTGTTGTATTTAAAAAGTAAATGAGATTTCATTGTACATGGAACATTGCTTTGTATGAATTATCGGTACATTGTAGCATATTCAAACTAATCAAATTTAGTTCATTGTCCTTCCTTGCAGCTTTATCCTCCAGGACAAGACCATTTGTTGTATATTAGTAGGAATCAAAGATGTGGTTTTCCTCTGGATTGTATGAGATACAGTAGGTATGAATGATCTTTAGTCTTTTTTTATAATACAATATTAAGTTTAAAAAGAAACATCATACATGTATCTTTCCAATTGATATATAAAATGAATGAACTAATAAAGACTTGACTAAAGTTCATTACTTAATAAAAAAAAGATATTTAATTCTAATTTAAAGGATGTCCATTGAAAAATAATAATTATTATAAAGGACGACCTAAATCTTTCAATTTCCTTTCCTTGGAGCTGAATTTTAACCAATATTATTGGTCATCATCATTCCCTGCACCAGTGCAAGGGAGATAATATTATGAAAACAAACATTGCTGATAGTGTAAGTTTTGACTACAGTGTCATTAGATACTGTAGTCACACAAAATGAGGCATATTATCTTGAATAGCATAGGAAATCAAGATTGTTATGTTAAACATGTTCTGGGTTTAATGCTGGCAAAGTCACTAGCCACTACCAAACCATCTCTCTGACCAGTGTGTTTTTGTAGTCCTATAGATGCATATAATCCTGACTACAAACAATTTCCAGCGTTCAAACAAGCCAGAGACATTTCCTTCACTCAAGAGGCTGGAGAAATCTTGATCATTCCCACAGGCTGGTTTCATCAGGTACAAACATTGTTGCCTTTAATTTTAAAGGACTGCATAACGCATAATATCCAACTGATTATTGCAGATGAAACTGCCAAAACATGTCTTTTAAATTAAAATTTGTTGTCCTTTTCATTAAAATTAATTATTGATTACAAGTCTGTTGCTTCTCAGACCAACTGATACTTTTTATAGAAAAGTGGGGGTTGCTTGGTGGAACTGTATGCATCCAAATTAATCCTCCTGGCAGAAAATTCCATTTTTCTAAGATGACTCCCCACCCCCTTTCAGAGGAAAAAGAAAAGGAAAAGAAATGAAATGAGGTTATAGTACCTCACATTAAATTAATTATCAATATGGGGAGACAGTGCCGCATGGAAGCTCAAGCCCCCATTATCCTTTGAAACACCAGTGTTTACTGCAATAGTACCCCTTTTGCAAGCAAAGAGCGAAAAGTGCCCGCAGTCTTGTTGGTGCCAGGATGGCCATTTGCCAAAACATGTTGCATGGCTCTTGCATTTTTTATAACTTTTGAGATGACCTTCAGGTGCTTCTCTTGCAGGCTTACAATCCTGTGGAAACTATGGCTATCAGCAGTCAAGTCATGAACTCACAGAATTACAAGTAAGCATTGCCATCTAGCCCTTTACTGCAAGCTCCTTACATGTTATAAATCTTGTAGGAAACTCCACAAAGTTTTTCAGTTTTTCACCTTTTGACCATGTTTGTAAAAGAATCCAATATCATCTGTCATTCACCCCAATGAAGCGTTTCCCGACCAACCCAATTTTTCGACAAAGTTGGAAAAATAGTTTCTGGTTCGTTTACATATAATACCTGCTTCCTTTTATCGGGTGTTGCCATGCTTAAGGTGGCCGAACACAGTTTGTGCGCGCTTTACATAATTATTCTGTTAGTGATGCTATTAAGCGCGCGCTAGGGTTGTGGTCAGCAAATACTATCGATCCCTCGCTTTTATACCAAATGGACCACAAAGGTGAGTTTTGCTCTTATAATAACTCAGTTTCTCGTTTGTGAATCCTTCTTGATTTAAAACCGAACAAAGAAAGTGAGTTCACAAAGAGCTAAGCCTTTTACACGCTTTTCTTCTCTGCTAATTAAAAGCCACGCATGCGCATTTGACCAAAAAATCTGACTGGTTGTTTTAATGGAAATGAACAGTTTTCTAAGGAACTGCTCGTTAGAATTTCTTGAAATTTGGCAAAACAGTAGTTCTCTAAAAGCGTAACTCGCCTACAAACAAAAACCAAAATCTAACAGAGGGTAACTTCAAAAAACATTAAAGTACAAAACTAGCATTTACAGGAGATCTCTCTGTTAAAATTACATGAAAGCAGCATCACTATGTCAGTATTTGTGAGTTTTCCTGGATACAAAAAATGGAAAAAATCTAACGAGTGCATTTTCTAAAAATTAAGGAAAACCATTTTTTGTGGACGGTTAATAGCTTGCTGCGTTGCCATGGCAACGGCACCTTGCTCAACAAGAAGTATCAAAATTTATTCGTTCTTAGATAATCTTGCACCATGCTTATTTCGGGTAATCAGAAGTACGTAGTTTTAAAATAATGTTCACTAACACCTGTATACTGGAAAACTGTGTTCGGCCACCTTAATTAGATACTTTGTACTTAATCAAGGCCAGTACACTTGGACTTCATTTTTTTAAAGAAATTATTTGTTTGTTTGTTTGTTTGTTTGTTTGTACGTTTAGTGTTTTGATATCTCTTTTCTTTTCATTTGTTTTCTTTTTCACCCAACCAACCGATTTTCACTAAATAGAAGGTGATAGAAAACGAAACAGCTGTAGTTTGCATTTTCATGAAAACTATTTTCCAATTACTATATTTTTTTTCCATGAAAATGCCCGCAGTAAACGTACACATTCGAGAAGACGTCATAGCCACATTTTTCTCAGTCCATCCACAAATTACTTCTCAGAACACGGTTACCAAGCAAAACATACAGGGATGGCAAGCAGTATGATTTAGAATCAAGTTTCTGTCTCCAAATCCTCCTTTGTTTTTGGCTACTTTCATGGAAACAGCTGTTATTTGTTTATGGGTTTGTCTGAAAAGCCTTAACGCTCACGTGTTGTTTTTATTGTTGAATTAGACTGGTGTTGGAAGAGATTTACAAATCAGGAGAAGTCAATCCAAGGAAACTGCCAAGAAACTTTGACAGTTTATCCGCCAGACAACAGGTATTATCGCAAATAAGAGTATTAATATTGATGCGTGAAATTTGCAGAAGTTCGCCATACATGGCGCACAAAGGCTGTGTTCCTGTATCAAAGAGATTTGACTATAGAATACCTTTTGGAAAATTTTGCGAACTTGGTTATATTATTTTGAAATCGTTCTGAAAAAGCTACACTTCAAATCTCAAATGTTAATTTAACACTGCCAATTTATCGTTAATTTTTTTTATGTTCTGTATTTGACGAGGACACCTTTTTGTAAAGAAAAAGGTCCCCTAAAACCTCCAAGGCCTGGGGCCAAAAAAGGAAGAAATGTTAGAAGATGTTGTACTTTTGCGACATAGCGGTGCAAATGCGTGCAACATGTTGTATGGATTGTATGCAACAATATTGCTCGCGAGTTCATTTTTGCTTCGTATAGCCCCACAATTTTGTCACATTCTTATTATGCGCAGAAATGTTCAAGCTTGGTTATTCATTAGCACTGCAAGCAGAAAGGATGCGTCAACGTGAGCATTAAAATCCATGAACTTCATTCTTTGAAAGACAATTACAAGGGCGAAATAGTTATTGTCAAGTTTGTTTGCGTGGGCGACCGCGGTTTCTCTTTGTTTGTATGCGTAATTCGCGCTTGCGATTGTGCAAAAATAGGCTTGTTATGGCGAGAAAAACAGGAGAAAGTTTGTCCAAGTTTGTTTAAGCTTAATTCGTGTACATAACGGATTTTTTTTTTTCTTAGGTTGGTCATAAAATATATAAGCTCTTTAGTAAATG
The DNA here is from genome assembly GCF_977016875.1 of Pavona decussata. NCBI lineage: Eukaryota > Metazoa > Cnidaria > Anthozoa > Scleractinia > Agariciidae > Pavona > Pavona decussata. Next base: position 1,164,996 of record NW_028145657.1, on the reverse strand, counting down.
TTTCCGTCCTTTGGTGCAATCGGAAGTTGTTATAAATGCTCTTGGTCGAGTGCTGGCCCGCAGAGTAAAGTTCTTTAGTGAGCCAATAGCACGTAACGTTGAAAGAGGACTTGGCCCGTTGTTTTGTGCGGTTTCACACGGATTTGAAACTAACGTGCCAAGAAAAATCGGTAATACTTCTTTGGTGAAAAAAAAAAACTTCTTTGTTAGGCAACACAAAGTTTCGTTTTCACGTAGTAGACATCCCGCTTTTCTTGAGTTTCCGGCGTCTAGGCATTAGAGAATCGGAAGTTATTTATTTTCCTGTATATTAACTTTAGATTTTTTTAAAACTCCCCTTGGTGTACTGATATTTCGCGCGCGGAGGACAAGCCTCCCAAATATGACTGTTATTTTTTTGTTGGCTTTGTGATTCACGCAGTTTGAAGACTTTTGGTTAGTTTTTGTTTCTTTTGTTAGTTTGTTTTTTGGCTTTTGTCAAGCCCAGTCAATTTAGAAACGTAAGTCTTCATCCAATAATAAAACCTCCCAAGAAGAACCCCTGAAATAGGTCTTTGAACAAACATTTAACATATATCCTGCGAAATCGCGCGGAATATCGCCTGATGCTTGGCCGACGAGGCCGTTTGCCGTAGGCCGAATTTGCTAAAATTAGGGGATATTCCGCAAGATTGAGCAGGATAATTGTTTTATTATTCAACACATTGATAAAAAAAAACAACAACAATTATTTTTCAGAAGAGCTGGAGACGATCTTTATTTTGCCATTTTTCTCTCCGACACACGAAATTTACATATATCGCAGGATATCTGTTGACTACGGACGATGAATAGCGAGTGCACCATGACCATATATGGGCAGTGTTACAATATGTTGAATTACAAGCGGCTATAAGCCCGGGGGTTATACAGGGTTTATCCTAAAAATTGGATTTTGATCGCCCAATAGGATTTTGGACGGCCTTTTTTTTTTTTAAGATAAAGGGTTACATTGTCAAGGAAGCTGTTCTTGCTGAAGACAAGAGATTTGAAAAGAACGCGTAGGACAAAATGGGAGAAACCACCGGATGCACAAACTTTCAATTTTTAAATTGCTCTAAATGTGGCAAGAAGTGTTTATCAAGAATTGGACTTTATATATTTCGGATATAACCATTTTCTCGAAAGGTACTCAATCGTGAAACCTCTTTGTAATAGGAACATAGCCTTTCTCTGTGAAATTTGTGCGCTACGTTGACCTACGTTTCGAGTGTTTGATATAGCTTCTCAAACCATTAATAATTCTTGGAGAAATTCAAAGCAATAGTTCACCAAATTTGATGATAATTAAGGTCACTTTTCCAAACCTCCTTCACTGTAGCGATTTCCTTTTGTTTTCTCCTCATGAATTACAAATGATTTGAGAAGCACTGGTGCAAATGCTCTGCGCCAAGATATATTTGTTTGCTTTAATCTCGCAATGTTGCACCTTAGAATGATAGATTTCTTCACCATACTCGGCCAAACAACAACGTGAAACGAAAAAATTCAAAGTTTTGTGGAGTACGTGAGCACATGACTGTAAATTTTTCATTCTCTGTCTTAACCTGAACGCCGTTCCCAGCTATTCTGTTACTGCATAGTTCGGTTATATTGTACAAGTTGAATGAATTGGAATAATCGCGAACTAGTTCAAGTAACGAGAACTCATATTTTCAAGCGACGTTTTCGTTGGTGTTGTAGTCGTGGTTTCTTAAAGTTCCTAGTGTCAGTCTGTTCCAATCATGATACACATTGTTACCATGCAATCGTCTTCCTTTACAGGTTGAGGCTGTTGTTAAGATCATACCAAAGGAAGTGATCGCCAAGGGAAAAAAAGTGACGGAAGACTTGCTGAATCAACTCAAGTGGAATGGAAAGCCGGGCGCCGCTTGAACCACAAAAGCGACACGTTTAGATTCTAGTACGACTACGAATACGAAGAAAGAAGAGATACACCCAAGGACTCTTCATTTTACTCTTTGTGTGCGACGAACTTGACGCAGTTGTTTTGAATGATGATAGCCATTTTTTATTTTAATTTTTTTTATTTTATTATCTTGCCACACAGAATAAATTACAATAGAATGGAAAAGATAATAAATAGCTTATTAATATTAAATTTAAAGTGAACATGCAACTTGGAAAGAGTGACTGTGGCGGGGAAATGTCCGAGAAGCGAAGCTTATGAGGAATAGAGATTTCCCCCCACGGGAATTTAAATACCACCAGGCGGCATTTAAAAGAAAAGAAAAGACATATTTTAAATATGTAAGTGTGCTTAGATAAGAATATAGATACAAAAAAAAACGGAGGAAGGATGGAGAGTTATTCCGATTCTTGGTCTTGGCGAAAGTGAATGTTGCTCGATTCGCAAAGGCACCAGTGAATCAATGCCTTGGCAATTCATCACGGAAATCACCCATGCCTGAACTGCAGTGGACATTCGTTTAGGGCCATTTAAAAGAAAGCGCAAAAAAGAAAGAGGTTCGAGGGCTGACGTTTCGAAAGTTAGCCCTTCGTCAGAGCGAATCCCGAAGGGCATTCGAATCTCTTTACTGGCCAAATTACCTCTGTTATCAACTCTGTTGATCAAACCAAATATTAGTTTCCACTTCCCACCGACAAAGCACCACAGACTCTTTAGAAACTAACCATATTTCTGAAGAAGACCGCCTCAGTTATGTGCAAAACTGTTTGAGGAAAGAAGCAACTACACTGAACCACAGAGGTCATGGGTTCCAATCCCGTTCAAGCCTGAATCAGGTTCACTTTTTGCAATTAACTGCTCAGGTTACGTACACAACTGGTACATGGTTTTAAGAACAAAATGAACTGAAAAAGATATCAAAATATATAGGGCAAGACTGGACAAAAAAAGGGAGCAATCTTTTTTAACCATTCCGTTTCATTTACTTGCTATTCTTTGTTTGTTTTGTAAAAAGCCCTGTATATATGATAAATAAAATCCAGACGTGTTTTTAACCTACAGTCGTTTGTATTCTTTCCAAGAGCGCTTGAAACGACTGCTTAATGCGGGTCATACACATTAAAATATGTAGAGAGTAATTCGAAAGTGAAATAATCATTTGTCACCACACGGCTGTGAGGATACTTGCACCGTTTGCAACGTCTTACATGGATGGTCGAGACGACAAAAGAACGAACAACAGAACAATGTTCCCAGCCCTCAAAAGCAATGCAGCTGCAGGTTACAAGGGTCCAGTGAAAATAGAGCTTTTGAAAGGTGCAGGCCATCTTATGGCGACTGTCCCATGAGACTTGTCGAATTGCGTTTGTCAGGCAAGATCGAGGTTAACTCTTGAATTGTAAGGGTACGCCGAAGGACCCCGGAGGGCGGATTGTGTTAATCCTGGATGAAATTAACCGACATTTCCAGTCGTACTGAACTCTCTTCTTGAAATTCATGTATTTTCAGTGGTTCAGATGTTGAGTTACAGTTTGATGTTGACTAAGACGGAAAAAAGTTGGAGCAAAACTGAAACGATTCTTCTAGTACGAGTACGAGTACGACTACGAGTTTCTCCAATAAACAAAGGGTGCGCGCGCGTGAACCAGTGACATTTTGGCGGAAAAACGTGATAGCTGTCGTCATTTTACTACGAGATTTTGTAAGAATCTCGTAGTGGCGAAAACGAGTTCTCGAAACGTAGGTGATCTCGTCTTTTTGGAAACACGAAAGGGCTTAACTATCATCATTTAAACCAACTGCGTCAAGTTCGTCGTTCGTAAAGAGTGAAATGAAACTTTCTGTGATATATCTGTTCTTAGTACTTCGCTACAATCTTGAAGTCAAATCTCGTAGTCGTACTCGTACTTGTACTAGAATCTAAAGGTCTCTTAGGTCAGACAAGTCCCTACGACTAGTCCCCTCGTGTGTGCCGACCTAAAAATCTTGGATTTACTAAATTGTTTTTTCATGCTTTCGTACGCGAGATTTTCCCACGGCTTGTCCTGACGAAAACTCGGCCTTTAAGTCTCGAGGTCAAAAAGCGGCCTGTTTTGTGAAAAGTGACGATAAATCCTTTTAGCATTTATGAAGGTATCTATATCATCAGTAGACTTTGAAATATGCAATTCAATACGCTGTCAGCTAGGCTCTTCATTCTGGAGCAATCCATTAACTATTTAAATGTATATAGTTTCTTGTTGAAACGTCTATTTACTTTTCGCTTTAATGGAAATAAGGATTCTATCTTTCAACCGGGATTATATATTAAGAGTGATAATTAGTCTTTGAGTCACCACTCTTCTTTGTCGAACCTTAAAAAGGAATGTAAAATGATGAATTCTAAAAACGCACGGAAAGCTACTAAGTTACAAATTGATCATGTGCTACTGTAATTTTTTCCGCTTAGCCCAAAGTAAAATTTCTAAAAATTTGACCCTCTCAGCAGGATGTCACTTTTTAAAATACCCCAAATCACAGGGAACGTACCTATTGCATCCGCGAACACAAGGATGCGTTTGAAAACGCAAACTGTCCACATGACTTCGACGTGAATACGGATCGACACATAAGGCCAGTTATTTAAACAGAGTCTAACTTAGGCTGCGGCTTAAGACAATCAGTGGGCCTCCAAATCTCTGTCTAAGTGATTTATTTTAGTAGATGAATGTAGTTTTCTAGCTGGAATGCAAGCCTTCTTGCTACCGTCAGCAGCGGACAGTGTTTAGATATGACTGTTGGCAAAGTTGAAAATGGATTAGAACGTGGTTTTGTTAACACCGTCTAAACTGTCTTTTAATAACTGACCCATAGTCTCCATTGTGGAATCTTCTATGCACTAGACGTTTTGAAAACCGGTAGCGTTTGTAGCCGCGTTCACACATATCCGCGCGCGTTTTCGTTTGAAAACGCTTTTTTCTGTTTTTTTCTGTCCGTCCTGTCCGCACGTAACGCTTTTGAATCGTATTTGCCCGTCCACAGGTATCCGCAAATTTTTTCTCCGTTTTTGCCCGCCGTCCAAACGTATCCGATGAAACCGGTCAGAAAACAGAACTTTTCGAAAATGATGGGCATTAAATTCGACCTTGTATAAAACGTCATCGTTTTCGAAAAATTCCGTTTCAGGTGTCCGGCACGAGAACACGAAAGCGGCGTTTTCATGAAAAATTTCCACTCTGAAGCGCGTTTCTAAATAGATACGTTTTAGTTCGGTGACCGCTTTCATCAGATACGTAGAAAATATATCCGTAAAGGACCATAACTGAACTGAGTTGCGTTTTCAAATGAAAGCGGATACCGGTGTGGACGGGGCCTGGGAACGTGCCGTGTGTAAACAGTTGTAAACGGAAACTGATTTAAACCACATCCATGCGGACTTTCTGTTTTTACAAAATAAGCTTTCCAGCGACAGGTACAACAATTGAAAAACGTTGAATGTAAAAAACATCTGATCGTTTAATATTTCAATCCCACAAATCAATCAATGTTATATAAATTATACTGGTATATAACAGCAGGAAATCTCAACAAGCTCATTGCAATTATTTTAAACGCTTTTTTAAGGAGATTCTCCCTTAATAATAAACACAAGCTTTACACGAAACTCCGAGAGTACCGAAACTCGGAGCATGTTAGTGCGTGAAAAAAGTTTCTTTCTGATATAATTTTCTTTTGCTGATACAAAAGCTATCTGCTATTGCATATGGCCACTGCCTGCATGCAGTATGGTTCGCACGCCACTTGTATTTTCCCCCTTAATTAGCAAACAATATCACCAGTTTCACGAAAGCGGCGATAGACGAAGAGCTCCTTCCCTAGTCAATCTCACTGTCGCGTTGTTTCCTAGCAGCTTGTCAGTGTTTGTACAAAACAGGATTTGACTAAGTTAACTGAGTTCAAAAGATACGCTAACAGTTTCAGTTTGTTGAACATCTGGCCGGTGTTCCACGGGAGCGGCCATAAAGAATCTGACCTGTTCTGATGGTGTCAAGATAACAATTGACCGATATTCACCTTCAAAAAGAAACTAGAAAATTCCATGTCCCTACCCTCTTTTTGTTTACCTTATGAGCAGAGATTCCTTGCATGGCACGAGAGTTTAACAAAAATTTACACACGTAAGCATTTTCGTCGTAATCGGAACTTCCGGAACGGCGCCAAGTTCTCATTTGGAATCCTCGTATTCAGGCTGGTTTAAATACAGCCATCTTGGTCCCAAGGTACTTTTAAGAATCACTGGTGTTTATGCCTTGTCTGGAATGCTCCGCCTAACTATAACCATCACGACTAGTTACTTGGCAACACTGCGTAGCACAGACCGCGTTGAGGAAACTTGAAAACTTGACTGTTTAATCATTTTACAGATGAACAGATGAGACAATCATATCGATTCAGAAATATATAGTTAATCTAGCAAGGCAGAATATTTTACAGTTGGTGTAAGTACGTTTATAATTGTTAATTGGCGCCATCCATTTAACCGAATTTCGACCCAATAAAGTAAATGGAAAGCGGGTCAGGGTGGGGGGAGAGGGTACGGGGGACGGTGGACAGGGGACGGGGGAGGGTTGGTACTTATAAGGCAGGAGGCTTGTCCGGAGATTCAACCCCCAACTCTTTCGTGTACCAACTTCTATCGAAATGGTACTCTTTTTACAAGCCTAGCGCCTAAAGTGACCGCACAGATCGAGTCTCGTCGGTGGCCAGGATGGCCTTTGCCAAAATATGTTATGGCTCTAGATAATATCACAATTTCTTTTTCTAGAGAGTCTAACGCCTTTTGCGAGAATTTGTTTTGTCAAAACAGGTGTAAATACTTTCCACATGACGTCACTTTGATTATTCCTTGAATGAAAACATTGAACTTCATCGACTATAAATGGAAGAACTATTCACAAAGATTACAAAGACGAGATCGGATTGCAATAAGGGGAAAATGATCAGTAAGCCAACTACAAATTTTCACTATCTTACTGGGTTGAGTATGCTCAAGACTTTTTTTAGCTGGCAGATCGATAAAGCAATGTTGTGTGCATAAATTACTCCCTATTTGACAAGCGTCAATGCTACGCCAATTAAAACTCAGTCTACGAGCGCGATTTAGATACGAGATGCGGCCAAGTTGACTATATGACTCCCGTATATATCTAAAAATGTTGCTAATTTCACTTTGTAAGAAAGATTTAATGGTCGCTCAGTTTGTTGTTGATAGTATCCCATCGCTGCTAAGCCAATCAAAATTCTCAAAATGCAGAATTTTTCAATTTTTTTAATAATAAGTTATATTTTCGTTTTCTCACATTGCTAGAATTCTCTCCAATTGTATTTTTCTTTAGTCAGTTATTATCATTATTATCGTAATGCACTGAGTAATGATTGTTTATTTTTTTTATTTCAGGTACAAGTGCAAGCATGTGCGCTATCATCAAATTCCATGCCCATTACATCGAAAACCAAAATAAAATATGTAGATCGCCGGCGGCTGAAACGTTACCTAAAATGTACATGGAAAATACCCAAGCGTTATTTAATCAGCCTTAATTTCAGGCTTAACGGGGCTGACGTCGTTTTCACTGCGTATTTGTGCTGTCCGCTTACGAGAAATCGACTGGGAACACTTTGAAACTACCGGAGTTGTCTGTTGACGAGACCATGACCCTGATGACTGCGTTACCGTAATTTTTGGACTGAATCAGGTTTTGTACTGAAGCTAATATAAAATTTCGATCTCTTTTTCTCCCCACAAAGATTGAAGAAATGTTTGAAAAGAAAACGAGAGAGAAAAAAACTGACGAGGGAAGGCAGGTCGCTCGCTGTCTTGTCTACTCTCTAAGCGCCGACGTATGAACAAATTAAAGAAAATAGTTGATTGTTCGTTGTGTAAGTCTGCACACAGAGTACAAGGGATTTTATGTGCGTCAGAGATTGTCACAAAACTGATATTATAGCGAAAATGGATCATTTTGAAGAGTGGAAACGTGACTCGCTGAAGCTAACTCCGAGCAAGTTAGAACGCAACAGTATTTATAATAATATCCGTCCCAAGCCAACAGGGTAATCTTCTAACTTGTTTTTTTAGTACTGATTATCAATCGAGACTAATCGGATCGGAGCAAGTAAAACAACAGTTCACAGTTATTTCCGACTGATTACGGATGAACTATAATTTACGTCAAATCAGCTTTGTCATTTTTATCCTCGTTCGTTATTTCATGTACTCATATAACGAACAAGCCACAATATTGAATTAATGACTCGATATCCTGAAACAAAACATTGATACCAGCCCCGGATTGGGATAATCAGTCATCAGTATTTGGGCAAAGTCCGCGTTTAAAAAAAAGAAAAAAAAAACAGCCAAATAGGCTGAATTTCTTCTTACAATGTGAGGTCTTCAGTACTTTGAAGCAATTTAGCGGCATATTAGGCTCTTGTTGAATGCTAGCATCAGTTGTAGCCGTCAATACTGGCCATGGGGTGATAATGCGACAGCCCACCATAATAAAATATCATAAACCACAATACAGCCTCATCAAATGACATTTTCGAGAGTGTATGTCGGGTACAAGTCATGTAAAGGGTAAAAATTTTCCGGTTTATAAGTAAGACTCTTTAATGATGTAATATTCAATGAGCTTGAGAACCTGGCCTTACGGCTTTAAACCAGTATAATTTTTGGGAGTATTGGAACGAATATCCCTGTGGCAAATGGCTTGGTACATGTATGTGAACTGATAAAGGAACAAATAAAACTAAAAACCATTGTCTGCAAGTGCAGGCAAGTCGATAAAGCCAGTCTATGATTGCCACAACAAAGGAACAAAAGAAACTTACAAGAAAACATGACATTCCTTCGTTAGAATTACTATCACAGTGTTCCTACATAGCTTTTCCGCTAAAAAACGCGGATCAAATTTGGCGAAACTTTTAAGAGAACCTTAGAAACTAGGTATATTTTATCTTTTGAAACCAGTGGAACGCTTGGGGCTAAAAAAAACCCTCGATAAAAGTCAGCTTCCATTTTTTCTCTGGTACCGAAAAATCGCGTGGTCTGTGCAAAATAATGCTGCCTTCCGGTTTACGGCTCCGCACCCCATCACGGAATGCCGCACGTTTCTGTAAACTTCCGATGGGAATAAAACGCTTCTTTAAAAGTGCATTTTTTGCCGGGGGTTATCTTTCCGCACTACTGGTTCATTCAGGAATAAAAAAACAGCTTAGTTGCTCCGGGCTATTTTAGTTCGCAGCCTATCACGGCGAAATTTGAACCCGGTTAGCTCACGGATATTTTTGCACTGGCGCCTTGCATTACAGCATCGGTCACGTGACTTCGATACTCAAACAAAAAAAGTTCAAAATGGCGGCGATTGTTTGGCAGTGAGCGGGTCGTGGAAAAAACTTCTCGCTCTGGCTTCCAAGCCTCGTTATGTCAAAGAAAGGGAGCGAAGCACGAAGCGTAAACGTTGCTGTTGTCGGTCTCTCAGGATTAGACAGGGATCAAACATTTTATGGCGTGGGAAAGTCGTGTTTGTGTAATCGGTTCGTACGGCCGTTGGCCGACGAATATATTACTGAGCACACCTCAATGTTTAGTTCATCTGACTTTGGCGGTCGAGTGTTAAATAACGATCAGTACTTGTACTGGGGTTATTCTGCGAAGACAGCAGAAGACGGTAGCGAATTTGTAATCCACGTGATAGAGCAGACGGAATTTATCGACGATGCCACTCTTATGCCTTTATCGCGAGGTGGAAATACACCCTACCCAAAACGATGTGCCATTTCAAAACTTTCATCTCCCGAGAAGCTGATGTATATTAGCCGAGATCAGGTTGCTTTGCAGAATGACTACGAGCAAGTCTGTCTACCTGGGGGAAAGGTAACAATTGATGGATTTCTTGTCGTTTATGATGCCGAAGCGACTCAGTCGAAACGGCTCGAAGAACAACAGGAGCGACTGTTGTCAGCGATTCTCACTTATGTGCAGAAGAGCAAAAAACCGTTTGTTCTTGTAGCGACGAAATGTGATGATACACAGCTTAATTTACTACAGGAAGTTCATCGTTTTGCTCAGTCGAAAAAGTTGAATGTTCCTATCATCGAAACGTCCTCTCATGAAAACGTTAATGTTGACCTTGCCTTTATGGTTTTGGCACAACTCGTCGATCGTGGAAGGGCGCGTTCTAAAGTAATCCCTTTTACTGAAGCTCAAAGAACTCAGAGAGAGATATTAGCGAAAGCCGTGCAGGATTTTCAAAGGCTTATAGACAGGACAGTGACAGACTTTCGTGTGATCTGGAAAAACACGAAAAAACTTGTGGAAAACGAAAGAGAATTTCGAATTCACCGCGATCTTTGCGGGCTCGAAGCGTGCAAGAGACTCTTCAACAAGCACATTCGAAAACTTAGGAAAGAGTTTGAGGAGAGAAAGTTGAATGGCTACCTGTCTAGGCTTCCAAGTGCTCTGGACGAACTTATGCCGAGTGCATCGTCGATGGATCTTTGCCAGTGGAACTGGCAGAATTGTCAAAAGGCTCTTCGAAACCATAAAGAGTTCTCAAAATGGATGATCGTTTTGCCTGAGGAGACGGCGTGGAATGAAAGCGATCACTTGCTTACGGACGATCCACGTATTCCTTTCGACGTTCTTGCTTTGCCGCAAGCAGAACAAGTGTTTCAGAATCATACCGTGAAGTTAAAAGCCGAAGAAAAGCGGCTGCGAATGAAAAACGAATTCAGGAAACTTTTGGAGCTGACTCCGCAGATTCGACCCGGTACAATGTGGGTAGACGCGGCCGTTGTGCTTCAGAACGAAGAAAGTTTTCAGTACTTGAACGACGAAGACAAAACAAAAATATTCGACACCTACCGTCGTGACATAACTGAGAAGGCCAAAGCCGATTTTCAGGAATTGTTATTTGAATCAGCAAAGTTGTTTTCAAAATTGGAACCTAATACGCGCCCCTCGATCTCTCAAGAGGACATGCGGTTGATCAAAGACGCTCTCAGCGAAGATGATCGCTACAAACGACTCGACAAACTGGACAGTGATCGCGAAATTGGCTTGATCAATCACATCGCGTTGTTGTACAGCCCAAATAGATGTCTGAGCGGAGCGGAAAGGTGTCGAGATCGCCTCATGCAAGAGATTGTGGCAACAACCACATACAGGTATCTATCATATTAGAATCATGCACGCGCTAGTTGTAACTTACAACCATGGTAATTTTAATTCAATTACTGATTTTCACTCCGCCGAACCCGGGGTGGTACATTCAGCATGTTCTATAACTTCTCCGTAGAAGGCAGTAATTGTTAACTTCGCTTGTTCGTTTAATTTGTTTAATTTCATGATACATGAGGCGTTTTCCCCTCGGCAGTCTTTATAATTTTATGCAAGTTCAACGTTCTCTTCGTGATTGAAATTTTCTGTAAAGTACACACAAATGTTCAGCCCTTTACTTTATTTGCCGGTTCGCATTTCAAAATATTTGCACACATTTCGACAGTAGCTGTTACATTCCAGTGTGCAAGAACCCGCAGAGAAATTGTTTTGTTTTCCGTCCTTTTCTCTAGCCATGTGCTGAAGTCAAAAGGTTGGCTCCTGGATGTTTTTGCAGGCAAAATTCAAATGACATGTACATATTTTCCTCGCTCAAGATTTGTCATGCATAACATATGGTCTGACTGTCAAAATAAGAAAATACTGTTGTTCAGATGGTTATTATTTTTTCTTACTTTATTTTGAAAAGTGATTTTATTTTCAATTCCTGTTTTCCCTTGAGACTCAAACGTTAACAAGATTTGTAGCCTCCCAAGACCTACAACATAAGTAATGTTCAATGCAGTGTCGATAGCGGTTGAAGGCTGTCAAAACTGATAGCAAAGGGACTGATTTACATTTTCCGCTCAATTCATAGGCACATTTTAGCTCTCTTTAGGCCGTGATGGCTACCCGTCTTCAGAATCTTTGATTTTTCTTTTATTACTTCATTTACAGTTCATCAGCAGTAGTATTACCCCGTGATATTATAATCAAGTATGACAAGGAATTGAAATGTTCATTTTTAAGCTACTGCACTTTTCTATTTATTTAAATTCATTTGGAACTATCTCTATTATATTCAAATTCAAAGTTTACTCTGGGCATCATTCAGCGATTGATAGCGGTTGTTAACATATTTTGCTAGTAGTAACTGATTAAGCAGAAAAAAGCATTGAATAAATTTTCTATGATATTTGCACCTGCCCTTTTCTGCAAACAAAGGATAACTTCATCAAAATTTTTACATGCAATCTGTTTCCACTCCTTTTAATTTTTTTAGAAATATAATTTTCTTTCAGTGTGTGAGGTAAACTGGAATAATTTGATGTATACTTCTTTGTATATGATACTGCTAATTTGCCACCTTAATTTACATTTTAAGCTCACAAACAATGCTTCTTTTATCAGCTCGTTTTATCTTCTGAAAACTGCAAATTAAATTCAATTATGTTTTTCGATATCTTTACCATCCTGCTGTTAGCCCAAGGGTATGGTACACAACAACGGATTGATTCATAAAATTTTAAGCATTCAACCATTTCATCCCTAAGTTGTACAGCCTTTATTGCAAATGAATAATTAAACATAAACCACAAGCAGCCCTCTTGAAATTATGCTGGCAGCTGTCAATTTTACTGGCCACAATAATTGGTTATTGGCCACTTGCTTCACGCTTCACGGTCCTCTAGACATCCTTACCCTTGGCAGGTAAGCGGACCTATACTGCCCACATGTGTTGCTTTTTGTATAGTATTGTACTCCTGTTTTGCTGCCAGCAAATTATTTTAATGTATTTGTGTCAGATGTGTTACACGTTAACTGATAAGCAAACAGCAAATTTCATTCTAATACATCAACAGCTGGAGAATTATGTCATAGCCTTGATAAAAAATGTATTCAAAACATAAAAAGAAATCTGTTCAAATATATGGCTGTACTTTAGAAAGCAAAACTATGCAAATGGGGTTTCCTAATATTTTGGTGGCATCCGTTAGCCTTTTAATGACCTGGCTGGAACTGGGCTTCGTCAGATCTTCTGTAGAAGAAAATTTTCAAACTACTTAATAATTATGTAAACTGTCATGCTTTAAATAAAGAAAAATAAATTGTTGAAGGCTTATGGGCAGGTATCCAGCGTAAAAGGGATGTTTTGACTTTCCCTTGTCCTACCTGCCCCAGGCTTTTTGACAATAGGAAAAACAAGAGAAGTTGAGTGAATATTTTTTCTTGAACCAACAAAAGAATAAAAAATACTGTACAGGTGGACAGCATGTTTAGTTACATTTCCTAAGTAAGAGTCACCTACAACTTGAGGCCATTTTCATTTGTCAGGGCTCGCTAGCCATATAAGTACACTAGAATAAAGGATGTCCCATTTGGAAGGCCAAGCTCTACAAATTCTTTGAAATGGCACATTGTGTACATGTACATGTAGTTCTGGAAAATATTCATACCTCCCCTCTCAACATAGCCTGTGAAGACAACTGCCCCTCATGGGGAGCAACGAGAGGCGGCTGTATTCACGTGCGGCCCTCAACATGGAAGGGATTTTTCTAAGACCCTCCCTCCAACCCACCCCTCTGGATATTTCATTTTAGCTCCATAGATTTCATTAAATTTTAGTAGCCTTTAGATCCCCCACCCCCACCTGGAATTTCCAATCCTTTCTGTACATGTGTGCTTTTTTTTTTGGTGGGGGGGAGGGTGTTTTCTGGGACAACACATTCTAAAGATGGTATACACAATTTTGAAGGACTTTGAAGCACTGGAGCAAAACCTTTTGTTCAAATGCACCAAAATTTGTTAGGTTCAGATTTTTAAATGTACGTGTAGCTCACGACCTGAACATTAACAGGACTTTCAAGAAACAGGCCCCTGACCAGTTTTGCTGGCCAGCTTTGAGAAATGCCAGGTACAACTATAGATTGTACTTTGGTCAGGTGAATTCACACAGGCACACTATTCACACTTGTATTAATTTTTAATGATAAGATCATGATGATTGTTTTGTAGGCCTCACTTTCTGGACAGTAGCGAGACCTTGGACAGCGATGACAGCCAGATTAATCTACTCATTATGGGAAGTGCAGGCTTTGCCCAAGCAATGGAGACTGAAATTCGGGTGGGTACCATGGCAATGCAGGGATGTGGCTAAGAAAAACCTCAGTCGGCTCATTAATAAACCCAGCAAGCTCTTTTAGACTGTGCACCTTTAAAATTGGCCTCAACAATATTATTCGTCTTCTTTTGAAATTTCAGCCAGTGATAAGATCTCTTGAAATTCGCTGGTACCCAACTCTTAGTGACATCCCTGGCAATAAATAACCTTTTAATTCTTATGATAAAGTGGTTACTCACTTAACAGTCACAAGCGCAAGTGTAAGAAAAGAAAACTTTTCTTTTCTTACTTTTTCTTTTTAATTTATACATGTAGCTGAAGAACTTTATGATAGTTCTCTATATTCAGTGGCCATTTAAAAAGCCAGCAGTAATAGTATGTTAGTGTACCTAGGGTTTATCTTCTGAAGGTATCATCAAATCTCTTTGTAACAGGAACATAGCCTTCCTTGACCAAATGTGCAAATTTTATGCGTGCACAAATATATATTTGTATTTGTGGTAATCCTGCGATGCTGCCCTCTAGAATAAACCTTGTGTACCCTTACAGCTGTAAATGGATAGTACATGTACATTGGGCTTTTGACCCGAGTGTCAATAGGTAAAGCCTTATGCCCACCATCACGTTGTTTCTTGAGACAAGAAACTTTGCTCAACATTTTGTCACTTCAGATGTTTAGATGGTTACTGTCCAATGTTTAGTTTGGTGATGGGCTAGCATGGCTTTTAGGGGCACAGCACACACTGTTGACTTGTAATATGTGTATTCCTGGTTGCTTCATGATAAAAAAAATCATGTGATAGTCTAGCTCTTTTGGTGGTCTTTGGTCCAAGTGTGATGCCAGTTGTATCAGCTGACTCCCTTGTAAAAATTAATATTGTTAGCATTAGGCTACAAGATGGATAGAAAACATCATTCACTGGCAACATACATGTATTTTTTACCTGAAGAGCCAGCAACAACATGGCTGATTAACTTTTATCTCAAATATGACATTTCAATTAAAGGTCAATATTTTATTTTGTACAGTATGCCCTCTTACAGACATTTTTTCTGAGAAATTGAATTCATGATTATTTTTTGAAGAGTGTATTCCATAACACTATACTTTAACTAACAAATTTGTGCAACTCTACTACAGTAATCTATCATAAATCGCAAAAGCAACATGGTTTCTCACAATTCCAGATTTTCACAATTCAAACAAAATCATGAAAAACAAAATTTCCTGTGAGTCATAAGATGATTTATTTTAATATGTAATTATTACACTTGCTCAGTACATGTCCTTACATGTAGATACATGAAAATGTACATTCTGAAAGAATGAATTTTGGTGGCTTATAAAGACGTTAGACTCTTGTTGGTGATATTCTGTAATCTTTATCCATTTATTTGATAACATAATAATTGAAGGGCTGAGAGCAGAACCGTCTTATGCCAATTTTTTGGTAGAAATTTTTCGTTTACCCCAAAAGTGCCTGTGTGAATTTTTGGATCTGGCCGTTAATTTAATCAAAGAAGCCACTCTGTGTTTTTTGCTCCAAAGCGTCTGTTGTTTTGCTTTTTTGTTTGTTTTTCTCTCGCTGACTAAATATTTTGGCCTTGGTTTTCTCAAAAGCTAAGCGTAAACCAGAGGAAAATATACAGAGCAAAAATTGGCCCATGCTTTCAGCCCTTCAGTTGTTATAGCAAGTCTTGTTAAATTGTGAAGAGAATTTGATATACACTGTAGATATTGGGAAAAATCTTATCGAGGGGGATATTATTTTGTTTTGTAGACCCAGTGTTCCTACGGAGACGCAGACGGCCTGGAATTTGCTCTTGATGGGCGGATGTATGAGCTGGACTATCAGGTTGTTGATGGGGACGTGGAGCTTCCTGAATATGCTCTGTCAGGGACTGATATGACTTCACAAGGTGATTAACAATTACTTTAGGTTTAGCTTTTTAGCTCAAGCACCAAAGGATATTTTTGTCTGTTACTAGACCCATCCAAAGTAAGAATTTAAACCAAACCAAACCCACAATTTAAGTAAGAAGACAACCTTCCAATTTGTAATCCTTAATGAAGGGTCAAAATTGAAATCTGGGTCATTGTGGGGAGCAATACAGTGTTTATTCCAACCATTCTGTTATTTTAGAGATAACAGGTTTTCATTAGGATTTGAATAGGCAGGTGCCAGGTCGGAGCACCTGGGCAGGATAGTTAACTTAGATACGTTCTTTTATGAATAAAAGTTGGTTGAGACGTTAAATGCAGCCAGGCAAAGATGTCTTCACAGACTGTCAATTTGCCTGGTACCTGCCCATTGACCATTAAAGTTTGTTGCACTTTTAATACCCTGTTCTGTCAATACTGTAGGTTGTTTCTGTGTGTTTGGTTCTCTCGAGTCATTGGATTTCATTCGAGATTGTTTGGATGAACTGAGCGTCAAATCCAAGTATGACAGCATTGATGAGACAAACCCAATGCAGGTTCCTCCTCCAACATTCCTGATCCTTGCTAAGAATCCTAACAACGATGATATTATTCACCAACTGAGGAAGGAAGGACAAGAATTATCTTCCAGGTAGGCATGTTTTACAGCAGAGGTGAAAATAATGGTCATGGAACACCCTCTGACCACATTTCTGAAATTTCAGCCTTTAAAATGTGCCTAGACACGTCAAAAAGGGACCCAGAGTTTGTCTTGAAGTTAAATATCTGTCAAATCTGCTTCTAAAGGCATTTAAAATAAGGAGTCATACTACCCCATGCAATCACCTGTTTCTCTTTTGGCAACAATGATTAAATGGCACTGTGGTCCATTATTGATGTCTGACCAAGTTTCATATTTATGACAAAAGTGAATGAATGTCTGATCAAAAGAAAGATAGCTACACAACAGTTTTGACCCTTAGCTACAATGTGTAAGGCATCTGACATAGATGTATGGTTAATTATCTACATGTAATTGTTTAATTTATTAATTTCTAATGCAAAGCAGAAAAAGTGATGAAAAGACCGACCAGGCTTGATTCTCATTAAGCTATTTTAGCCTCCTCACCCTCCCAATTCTTATGAGTAAGAAACCTGCCAGACCTCAACTCTGATGATGTAGTGCATGTACATGAAATCGAGCATGACCATTGTGTAGTTCCAGAAAATATCCATACCCCCCGTCCCCCCCCCCCAATGGAAGGAATTTTCTCTAAGACCACCCTACCCCTTTGGTTTCACACTTTCCTCCCCCCCCCTCTGGAATTTGACAGTCCCTTCTGGGGGGGGGGGGGGGGGAATAGGGATATTTTCTGGCACTGCACATTCAAATAAAAGCCCTTGAGAAGTGCTCTCTGAGTTGTTTCGTGTTTTTTGCCAACTATGAACATGAGTAATCAGAAGGTCAGTTCAGTTCAGTTCAGTTCCATATACCCCCTGCCGATGGAAGGGATTTTTTCTAAGACCACCCTACCCCTTTGGTTTCACACTTTCCCTCCCCCCCCCCCCCCCACTGGAATTTGACAGTCCCTTCTGGGGAGGGGGGTGGGGGGTATGGTTAAGGATATCAAAGGCTCGACTCCTATTGGGAGAACTTGGATTTGCTCTTTTTGAGTATGCATGTGTCACTTACTGAAAAAATACATCTATCATCCAGGAATGCTTGTCCGGGTCACTCGTGCTAACTGCCAACAGCACCATGTGTACTAATTCACTGTTTTGTGATTTAGGTACAATGCGACATTCATTGACTTGCCAGTGGCTCGCTTCTCTGCTGGCAAGATATTCCATGAAACCCAAGTTGTGGATGCCATGAGAGGACTGCTAGAGAACTTAAAGCAGCAAGCTCGTGCAAATTTATCGACAGAGGATTTGAAGGACAGTGATCCAGATATAAAGTAAGGAAACTACTGCATTTAACGTCATTACAGCAAAAGCACTATTAAAGGGGCACTGTCACGGAGATTTTGCTGTATGTTGTCCAAAACTGCTCAAATATTTGAGAAAAAAGTAGAAGAAGTGGTAGTGCCACCAGTTATGCTCCCAGTCTAAGAATTTGCACTACTTTTCCTTCTTTAAATATCTGAAATAAATCATTCTAATTATTCATTTCAGGATCATGCTGTGTGCAATGTGCGGTGACCCTTACCCTGTTGAGCTAATCCTTGGTCCACTGCTTCATCATCAACACTGTTGGCGCAGTTCCACCAGGCCTGACACGATCATCTTGGAGACGTACCTTGGGTTTGATAAGAGACGAGTTCAAATCACTCTAACCTCCTATCACAGTAAGCAATACTAAATAATTATTATAATTTAAACAAGTTCTGTTAAGAGCTTCATAAAGCATTTATTGGGAACAGTTTTTTTGTGATTAATTCTATGTCTTACAACAAACTAACCAAATTTGCAAGGCACGTATATAATTTTACCACAGTTTTGTTACATGACAAGTTGTATGGCACTTTGTGAACATTACCTTTAGTGATGTTTCCTATTCCAGAAGAATACAGTTATGTAATTTATTACTGCAGCATCACATAATTGGAAACAGATGAATTATTCGTACTGTTTAAAAGTCAATTTAGCAATTGCTTGTACAACAGGTAAATGTACATGTACACTGTCTATAATGCAAGATTAGTGTTACATAATACATGCATGTACATGTACATGTTCAAACCTTACTAAAAGTGCTGAAATTTTCTGAGCAATGTCATTGTCTCTGTGCAAGGTATAAAATTCAAATTTAAAAGTAAAACTTGTTTTGCAGTGCCCTTTAAAGTAGTATTCAGTTGTTTTTTCTTCAAGGTACTCTGGAACTTCAATTTATCGAATTGCCAAGGGAAAAAATTGGAAATTGGTTCGTTGTATCAAGGTTCTGTTCCATACATTTTAATAGGCCAGTTTGTTATACAGAGGTTCGTTAAATTGAGGTTCCACTGTAGTGTATAAAGATAAAGATTTATGACTGTAGAAAATGAAAAATGAAAATGGGAACCAACAATATGTTGTTTATTCCTTGCAGGAGCATACAGTCTTAACTACCAAATGTTCCATGGCTATATCTTGGTGTACTCGGCAATAAGGAAAGCATCACTTGGGACCCTCAGGTAATGCAATGTACTGTATTTATTCGCCTATAAGCTGAGCTATTTTTTTGGGACCTTAAGCTCAGTTTTGGAGAATTTTTTCAGAAGAACAGGTTTCAGCTTATAGCCGATAGTTTTGAATAATTTTCCCCTCAAAGCGTCATTAAGAAATTGAAAATCATCACAGACATTTCTTACTCGGCTTATAGCCAAGTCAGATTCCACAGCACTTAAGGTGGCCGAACACAGTTTGCGCGCGCTTAACAGATGCTGTTAGGTGATGCTATTAAGCTTGCGCTAGGGTTGTGGTAAGCAAATACTATGGATCCCTCGATTTTATACCAAATGGATCACAAAGGTAAGTTTTGCACTTAAAATAACTTAGTTTCTCGTTTGTGAATCCTTCTTCATTTATCGCCGAACAAAGAAAGTGAGTTCACAATGAGCTAAGCCTTTTTGTACGCTTTTCATCTTTGCTGAGAAAACCTAATTAAAAGCCACGCATGCGCATTTGAGCAAAAAATTGTGACTGGTTGTTTTAATGCAAATGAACTGTTTGCTAAGAAACCGCTCGTTAGAATTTCGTGAAATTTGACAAAACAGTAGTTTTCTAAAAGCGTAACTTGCCTACAAACCAAAAACAAAATCTAACAGAGGGTATCTTCAAAAAACATTAAAGTGCAAAACCAACATTTACAGGAGATCTGTCTGTTAAAATTACAAGGAAGCAGCGTCACTATGTCAGTATTTTGTGAGTTTTTCTGGACACAAAAAATGGAAAAAATTTAACGAGTGCATTTTCTAAAAATTAAGAAAAACCATTATTTGTGGACGGTTTAAAGCTTGCTGCGTTGCCATGGCAACGGCACCATGCTCAACAAGAAGTGTCAAAATTTATTCCTTCTTAGTTAATCTTGCACCATGCTAATTTCGGGTACTCAGAAGTATGTGGTTTTCATATAACGTTTACTAACACCTGTGTACTGGAAAACTGTGTTCCGCCATCTTAAAGGACTTCTTTACCATCTCCTCTGGAATCACTTCCCATGTGCTATGCCATTATAGTTTCATAATTTTGTTGTGAATTTTATGTACCCTGGGTAGGCTGAATATATATTTTTTTCATTGATGTTTGGTGTTTGGTTTTGTTGCAGTGGCTTCTCGGGTTTCATTCCTCAAGTTCCAATTCAAGTTCTTGCTGTGACAGGCAGTTCCTCCGGTGCGAGTGTTGTGTTTCACAGTCCTGTGGCTGCCTCCTTATTGGCCGATGGTACCAATCTTGCCAGTAAACTGTTTGCAAAATTCCAAACCACCACTTCACAATTTCAGCACCAAGGTTTGTGGAACTTTCAAACTTTATTTCAGATATGCAGTAACGTGGTGGGCCAGTGTGGGTTTGCTTGCGCGTATGAAATGTGAATAAAGTGGATGTAATGTCTGAATTATTTTAAGTTAATGTACATGTGAGGTTGCTTGCATGGCCTGTGATATCACAATATTATTTTAAGCGGTAGGACTATTGGCTTTCACAGCCAGTGAAACATGTTTTAACCCTTTCCTGCTTAACTTGGTCAATATAAAATTGTGGTCAATTGTCCATAATATTCGTTTGAGATTTAAAATGCTATTTTACAATAAACCCTGAAGATGACTTAAGGACGGTGCCTACTATTGTTACTGCGCATACGTTCTGCGCATCTCGAGATACTCGGGTTTCCTATGGGTGGTGCCTACTAATACAAGGATATTTTTGCGCGATTTAAAACTATACGGAGAAAGCAGAACTCAGCAAATGCTTTTGGTATCTCAAAAGAAAATTGGGGGTAACCATGTATTTTTCAGAGATAGTTAAGCTTCAAGTTAGGAAAAAATCCCATACATTGCTTTATATTTTGGCGTTTTTTAGAGATATTATTGCTTAGTTATCTCTGAAAAATGCATGGTTACCCCCAATTTTCTTTTTGGATTCCAATAGCCCTTGCTAAGATCTGCTTTTCCCACATAGTCATAAACCGCACAAAAATACTTCGGTATTAGTAGGCACCGTCCTTAATTAGTAGAAAACGATTGTATCTTAATCCTTTTTTTAACTTTTTAGCCTTGTAAAATAGTATTTGGTCAATAATTGACCAAATACTATTTTACAAGCAAACTTTTCTTGGAAAGATCTTTGCATTTAAATAAAAAGAAAAAAATGCTTTGCCCTGGTACCTATGATGTGGTGTACCACCCCTATAATTTTTCATTTTTTTTAAACTTTAATTCTCTAACTGACTCTAACACATCTCAGGTGGTTCCATGCATTAAAAGCTGTAAATTAAGTTACAGCTTGGAGGTAGACCTATCACATGTGCCAATCAGTAGATTTTGTAATTTTTAATTTTGACGTTTTAAAACCATTTCTACCAAAGACCTGACTTCCTTCGGTTATCTTGATATCAGGAGTGAGTGTCACTCATCAAGACCTTTGAAATGGGGCATCCCACATGTACATTGTGTGCATTGTGTTTTTGAAAATTGGGCCAAGAAAAGTTAGGTCGGAGAGGGTTGATCTAACTTCTTCACAAAAAGAAAGCATGGTTGAGAAGCTTGAAACGAGGGCAAAATTCCCTTTGCCCGGGGATGAGACCACCACGCTTGATCTTTGCACTTATTTCTTGCTGTTTTTTTTTCTTTGGGTAGCTGGTGCTTTCACTGCATTTTTCAACCAAGTCTGGGAGAAGAAGCGAGACAGTGAGATGGCTTACCAGAAGTTCCTGAATGAGCAACAGTTGCGGCAGTCTCAGAAACAGCAGCAAAATTCAATCCGCCGGAAGCACGATCCTCTGCCTGAACCACCCACCAAGAGACCTGCGAACTTTGAAGACGAGGTCAACAGAAGACGAAGTCTCAGCGACAGGCAGCCTGTCTCTCCAAAATCACACCACCGGCGGTCAGAGGGAACACTGAACGATTCAGAAATTGACCCCTATGCTGTGTTTGTGAAGTCAAAACCTAATGCACCTTACAGTTCCATAGAGGCTGTGAAGAGCTCATTGCAAGCAAGAGATTCAAGAGGAAGTGACGAGCTACAGCCATATGCCACATCAACGCCTAATGCACTGTTCTTAAGTTTGCAGCAGGGAGGTGCTATCCCTAGTAGCACCCCACCCAGTAATGATGTGTGGCAGAAGAGAGACAGCAAGGCTGAGGATCTCTATGCTCAGGTGGATCTCTCACGGAAGCGCTCATTCCGGAAGTCAAAGGAACTAACCATGAATGATAGCGAGGTGAACTTGATTGAGAACACGCTTTATGCCAATGCTAATCTTGTTCAGCAACAAAAAACTGCCCGAGAGACTCCTCCCTTGGGGAAGGAACCTCCACCACCCATCCCCCAAAGGAAATATGACTTAAGAGAGGACTTCCCTCCGGCCGACTCAGGGACAGACACAATGAAGAGCAACTATGATGAGGGCTACAACACATTCAGGACGGAGGATCTTAAGGAAGAAAATCCCTATGCTGCTGTGGATGATCTCCAACCCAGGCCTCCCTCCATCGCAGTGGAAGATCCTTATTCTTTGAGAGTCAAGGAGAAGATTAGCTTCTTTAATAACAAAATGGTTTTGCCAAAGCAGGACGTGTGGGTGAAGATGAGCGTCCGGCAACAGGAGTCTCATTCATCTGTGCCAGATCTGAATAGAAAAGGGTCTGATATAGAGGCACCGCTGGCTCAACAGGAGGTACAGTGTGCATAACTTTTGTAGCTTACATGAAGTGAAGTGTACATATCTCAGTTTGATGCATAGAACTTTTCTTGTACTCAATTCACGTGAATTGTTAGTTTACTGTCTTTACCGTCCTTTTTGCAGAGTAGCAAGTCTATAACTTCTGTAACAGTTTTACATCAGCGATTGAGAAGATGCTACAAAGTATTTTTTTTCTTCACATTTAAAGGAAGACTGCTTACAGTGAACAAATCCAAACAAAATAATAACTGAATTCCTCAAAATTAAGTTGATTTCTCAGATGTAAATTTTGTGGAGCAGTTATTGAAAATAAGAATTCTTCACTAGTGTCAGCAAAACATTGCATTTGTATCTGCTCATGTACATGTAGACATTCTTGATCAGAGTAAAGATGTTCTCTCCGATCATTCTAAGGAGTCTAATAATTACACACACATTTGAATGTGAGGACAATTAGAAGAACAATAATATTGTTTTTTTTTTTTTAGGATGTCAGTGACCCAGAGTATGCCCAAGTACAAGAAGCTTTGAAGACAAAATTAACCATCTCACAGAAATCGCGACCCATTATTCATGCTGTGGCTGTTGTTGAGGAGTCCGCTTCATCAGATAAGAAACCAAAGACCCACGCAAGAGTCACATCAAAAGGATCCCTGAGGCTTGCACACTCTGCTGAAGATGTTAGCACTCTTGAGAGAAAATCACGCCGAGGTAGGGATGATAGGAATTCATAGATATGAATTTTTGATACATAATTGAAGGTATCTAACCAAGAGCGCACTAAAGTAATGACTTTTGGGTCCGTTTTTCTCTCAAAACTTCCTGAATCTTTACGTTACCCTCAATTGACTTGAAGAATATTACCCTGCCCCCTCTCTGTTTTTTTCCACTTTTCTGGACAAAACAATTTCTATAAACCAGGGCTAGACTACAAGTAGTCTCCCTATTTATTTTTCCTTAATAAGCATACTAAACCGTACGAACTAATTATACAAACACGCGCGAAAATTCCCTCCCGCGCGCGACGAACCAATTTTCGCGCGCGCTGGCGTCGTTTGCTCGCTTTTAGTATCACTAAGAAAAAGTAAGGGACAATTCGTAGTCTAGACGGCATCCTTTTCAAAGCCCGAAGCGAAGCAAAAGGAACCTATTAAAGTTTTTGTGTTTTCTTATCAAGAAGCTTTGAGAGGTAACTTGATACGTTGACTTTTGCAGGCACATTTACTTTCTACGTCGACGTTCTAGAGATAATTAACATTATGCTTTTGTTTGCAGACACTTTTGGTCGACCACTCATCGGAAGGCGTGAAAAGAGAGGCGACAGCAACACCTCCGATCAGGGGACTGGGGATGAGGCCACCCTGCCTCGAACTGACGAGCGTCCAGTCAAGAAGAAGAGTGGCATTCGGCGCTCACGGAGCACGCAACGCAGCCAGGCCAACACGCCTAACGTGTCTACTGAGGTACACAAGAAACAGCTGTTCTCTGGACGGAAATCGGGTGAGAATGCTATGAGAATACTTTGTGGTGGGGTGAGGGTAGGGTGAACTCTGTCACCTGCGGAGGCAACAACTTACAGTACGTGAGAAGTCATGACAGGCGTTGTGCTTCGCCACTCCCTCCCCGGTGAGGTCTTGTACCGAAAACTGCTTGTAGTAGGACGGGCAAGGATATGGCTGGGGTGAGGTGGGTAGGACTAGTACGCAGAAACTCGTGTTTCAATAGGGGTAACTTAGTTTAGGACAGGGGTGGAGTGGGTGAGTACCTGTGCCAGAAGCTAAATTCTCAATGGAAGTAGGTCCGCCTAGGACAGGGTTGGGATTAATTTTATTATTTTCACAACTGGTAGCTTTTTTTTTATAAGTAAAGGTTCAGATCTACATAAGCAAGTGGAAATAAACGATAAAAACGAACTTGATAATGGCGTCAACGACACCGAAACGTTGTTCGTTTCAGTTTATCGTTTATTTTCGACAGCTTTTTTGTAGGGGTTAATTAGTCGAGGGGTGGGGTGGGGTTAGTTTCTTGTCGCAAGAGAGCTGTTAAGATGTTTGACTAAAAGAGGTGAAAGTCCAATTTTTCTGACTTATGTGTTCATTAACTTGCAGCCAAGAAAGAATCAAGAAAGGGTGGTACGATGTCTTCAAGCCAGGAAGACGAATCAACTTGGGAAAGGGGCAAGCATAAAGGACCGTTCAGGGTGAGTACATGAAGTCGTGAATGCAAACGCAGGATCTTTGAAAAATCATTTTCATACACAAAACGCTTCGGTGACTAAACGGGCAAACAATGTTTGACCAAACATGGGACAAAGTGAGCCCACATAATGCTTCTTGCGTATCTCCTCGGCTTTCTCCTCGGCTGGCTTTTCCCGCTCAAGATAGCTTTCTTGGCAGGTGTGTTTAAGCGATCAATCGTTTGTAACGCAAAGTGTTGAATGAAATTTTTTGATCTAGATCAAACATGAAAACTATTTAAATGCAATGTTGAAAAAGGCGGCAAAATAATGAAACATTTTGTTCTATCACGATGCTGGACTAACGTTTTTTATCGTTTAGCGGGGGCTTTAGCGTTAAAGCGTTAAACACACATGAATGGTTTGTCAGTACAAGCTCATTCTTTCAAGTACAATGTCTTGTATTCTTCGTAAATTAAGTCGTTTTACCCATTTATTTATTTCAGCCCAATCATTTGGATATACCTCGTCGAGAATCAGATCTTGGAACAGAGGAGGTATGTAGTTTAGAAGTAAGCCTTTCTTTCCATTAAATACCCAAAATCAAAATATACAGAAACAGCAAGAACCCCTAAATGCCTGCGTTGACAGGTTGTGTTCATCTTTGATTTGTTGATTTTGGTGAATTTTTACAGGAGACCGAAGATGACCCGGGTTCACCCATAGGACAAAAACTAAGAAAATCGGTGAGTTCTGCTTTAACCAACAAATATGTACACGTTACAACTTTAATGCGGCGTGCGTTGCCGTTTCTAAATACACCGAGTGTGGGACAGAGAAATGATCCATAGATGAGTCATTCAAGCGGGACGTCATGGATGTAGTCGCTGAAGGGAGGCGGGTGGCTTCTTAGAACAGTTTTCAATTGAGTGTGGAAAGCAATTTCTTGTTTGCTTTGGTTTTGATTTACTGCGCTCGGTGATTGGCTGACAAAACTTGCGCCAACTTGACAACCAATAAGAAGTGAAACCAACAGGCAACCACGACATGCTCGCATTCTTTTTCCCGCGCTTTGCACCGGCTACATGTATTTGCTTCGAATTCTGATTGGCCCATTGTGCTGTTTGCGTCTGTTGTGATTGGCCAGAGTAATTTACTTTGGTTTTGGTTTTACGACATTCGATTGGAAACTGCTCTGATGCAGTGTGTGACTGTAAACTAATTGAAACAGGATTTTGTGAAGGTGATCGTGAAGAAGATGAGTACCAGGGGTTTTTATTTCGTTAATGTGTGGCTAAACCGTGCTAAAGGGATTTTATTATTACTCTCAGTTTTTGTGGATCGACACCAAAACATGCTAGTGCGATTTTTACGTTTGAATATCAGTGATCAGCATCAATTTTCTCCTTGTAATATCAATGCTTATTGATCTCCTGATGTCATGAGAATTAAGGATATGATCACCCGGTACTTTTATAAGAAAATTATGGGGACAAGATAGGAGAATTTGTTCTTTGATATTAGGAGTTTAAGGGTTAACCCATGTTGCTGTTTTAATTTCTTAGCCGTGGTCGTCATCCAAAAAGAAGCCATCACGCGAGGAACGTGAAGCTTTGAAGCAGCGGAAGAAGGAAGAGAAAAAATCTCGAGAAGACGAGAAACGACAGAAACGGGAGGAGAAAAAGAAGAGGAAAGATAAGGAGAAAATCGACAAGTTTTTCGAGAGCAGACAGAAAAGGGTCAACAATTTTACATACTTTGCTCAACCGCTCGATACCATCTGCGAGACTGGATGTTATGTTCCTGTGTTTGTTGACAAGTGCATTGACTTTGTAGAGAGTTCAGGTACGTCACGTAAGCACTGTTTGAAGGTGTGACTCGTCACGCACTGAGAGAGCGTTATTTGTTTCTGCCTTCTGTCATTGTGATTGATTAAAAGAAAATGCTTGTGACATTTTCTCAACCAATTAGAAGTCAAACCACAACCAATCGTGACTTGTCGCACGCGTTTTCCCGTGCAAATGTAATCCCTGTTTTATGACAGAAGAAGCTTGGTCAAAACACTTAACGTCACATTCGGACCTTGGCCTTAAGACGCTGGTATACTGGGCAAATTTTTCTTGCAACCTTTCTCGCGACTTGTGTTGTTGCAACACGAGTCGCACGGATCGTTGCCTAGTGTATTTAACTTGCCCTAAAATGAACTTGTCTCGTAATTGTTTTGTTGCGGCAACCGTTGCGAGAAGTAGAAGTCGTTTCTACTTCATGCAACGGTGACTGCGGCAAAAACGTTGCGAGACACGTTCATTTCAGGGTATGTTACTCTACGCAACGATCCGTCCAACTTGTGTCGCAACGGTGCAACGAGATTACGAGACAAGTTGCAAGAAAAATTGCCCAGTGTAACAGCGCCTTTGGTTTCGGGGAGATTTTTTTTTTTTTTTGCGAATCTTATTATTAAAGTGGATTTTACGTTTTAAAATATATTGGGCTTGACAATAAAAACAGCTTAAGACGCTAAGGTGACGGTTTAACCTAAAGGTCGTCGGGTTTGTTATTGGAAGGATGTTTGCGTCTGAGATTTAGAAATTTTACGGCGTTCAAGAACAGTCAAGATGACTGACGCTAGTCGCATCTCAAGACAAGCAAATAAACAAACAAGCAAACAGAATATGAGATAGAATTTAACCTCAGAATATCGCTCATTGTAGGGAATTGCTTTGGTGCTCGTTTTAGAGTTTTTCGGCATCCATGTAGCCTGTTGTATCATCAGTTATAGTGTGCTTGATCTAACAAGACGTTTTTTTTTTTTTCTTCTCAAGGAATGCAAGTTGAGGGAATTTACAGAGTGAACGGAAATCAAGCAGACATCGGTCTCATTGAGCAGAAAGTTGAGGAGAGTGAGTAACAATCATTTTTCAGTTTCGTACACAGTGAAACATTCCCGGCAATTTTTTTCTTTTCGAATGGCTTTAAAGGCCATTTTCAGGATGGCGTCATTTACTACAACTAACAGAATCCTTCAGTTTGTTGTTTTCTCTTGCAAATTAGGGACATTTTTATCTAAACCTCGATGGGATTACAAAATTTAAATGAGAAAGGAAAAACGAAGAGGATACTGGTAGTTGTAGTAAAATAACGTCATCTTGGAAATCTCCTAGATTCCGCTCAGTATTCGTTAACCTCTCTGTGAAATTTAATCACGCACAATGTTTCGTTGCTAACAACACTCAAGAAGTACATGGGAGATGTAGGGCAGCAGAATGTTGCAACAATTTCGGGTGTGAAAACGCGCTCAGCTGCATTTTCATTGCTCGGAGTATAGCTTGTAACACATGAGGGTTTGAAATTCCTTTCTCTTTACCAGATCACCAAGTTGAGTTGGCCGAGCTGGGGGTTGGGGTGCACGCGGTAACAGGCGCCTTCAAGTCATTCCTCAAGCTACTTCCGGAACCTGTAATCCCGAATTCGTATCAGAGTTCCTTACATGAAGCCATGGGTGAGTATGACCGGCATCTAAATTCTCCTTACAATGCCAGTACTTGACGTAACGCAGAGGTCATGAGAATAAAGGAACTGATCACCAATAAACAAATCCCCCCAACCGGTACAATAAGAAATATTTGGAGAAGAGCGAGTTTGTTCGTCTGGAGAGCAGGAGAAGCTGCAGTTGTGAGAGCACTCACCACGTACCATGGTGTCCTGTTTTTGGTCACATGCTCGTAGATTGACTTTTTGTTGTTGAGTCTTGCCTTGCTCCGAAGGTGTTTAGCTTTACGTTCTACACAAAAACCAACGTTTTCGTAATGCATTTGCATCTAGATATAGACGACTTGTACGAAAACCACCTGCGGGTGATTTCCAGGTTTAAATTTTGCGTCGTATGCTGGGGTTTACCTTCTACATGTTATTTAATCGGCCTTATTTTGTTTCTTGTTTTCAGTTCACGTTGACGCCAACGACCGTTTAGCTCGACTCAAGCAGATTCTACACGAAATTCCACCTCACAACCTGGCTGTGATCAAGCGCATCATGTTTCATCTCAATCGGTACGTTACTTTAACATTCGAATATCCGTTGTATTTTGTTTGTTTTGCTTTTGGCGCCATTATTGTTTAGAAGGAAAGAAAGAATTGATACCTTCTGTAATGTGTAAATTGGCTTCCTTGGAACGTTGCGATCCTGTGAAATTTACGATTGATTTTGATGACTGCAAGTGAACGGGAAAAGGAAATTTTCATGTAGAAACTGGACCCCGATCTATCTGAAAGAATCCACAAGTCTTTTCATTGACTTGAACTAGAAAAACTAACTACATTTATGGCCCCAGCAAAATGCGATCATTCCAATCTTGACTTGAATTTCTGTCTAACAGGGAAGTTAGGTTTCTGTACTAAGCAAAGTCGATCTCGCAAAATTTCGCTTTACTTTATTTAACACCACACCGCGCTTCCTCGCTGTTTGAGAGTTTTGGTAAAGTTGTACGGATTCCTTGGGAAGCTAACATCCGTGAGATCTTTTATGTGGAAGAAGTTCTTTTGTTGCAATATTATTATTTGTTATTTAAATATTTTATTAATTTGTCACACCTTAGAGGAATTGACTCGCATAGACCTTATGCAAAATGGCTGACATTTTAATATTCTGTTCTCTGCATTCAAATTATCCTCGTCGAAGGAAAATATTCTTTTGATTTTTGAACTCAGGAACGGAAAATATTGTTTTGATTTTTGAACTCAAGAACGGAAAATATTCTTTTGATTTTTGAACTCAAGAAGGTTAGTGAGGATAATTTGAATGCAAACAAGAGAATATTAAGATGTCAACCATTTTTGCATGGGGTCTATACGATAATGATGATGATGATGATGATGATATTTTTGTTGTATTTCATTTCAGTGTCACGGAATATTCTAAGGAAAATCTAATGGAATCAAGAAATTTGTCTTTGGTTTTATTCCCAACCATCATTCGGCCAGATTTCACGCGTTTGGAGATGTCCAGTCAAATGTACTTTATTTTATTCATTCAAACGTGTATAGAAAAATGTGATTATCTATTCTCTACGGACGAGAATTGACAGAAGATTAGTTAAAGCGATGGTGAAGATTTTCACAGATAAATGCTGCGACCTCAAGAAAAGAAGATGTTATTGGGAGTATTTTGTTTTTCGTAGCCAAATGAACAATATGGCTTCATGTACATAGCATCGAAAAGGCCGTTTGCGAAAAATACTTGTGAAGAGCAAGGTTTTACTGTAGCCTTGTCAATATACGGGAACACTGCTTTACAACAAAAGAGAATATACTGTTCACAGATGGAAATTCTGCATAATGGTTACAGTCCCGTGCTGCTTTGCGGCCCGCTGCGCATGTCAAGGGCTTGAGTGGAAATTCGTCGAGACGTGTCACCACGTTACTGCGCACAATCAAAACATAGCTTTTTTTGCCACTGTCAGCGTGTGGCTTAATATGTTATCCAGGTTTAAATATCGTTAGCGCCCATACGTGATTTCGATAACATGGAGTGAAATTAGGTCTTACATCCAGCTTTATCGCTACTGATTGTTCAGTCGGGATAAATGAATTTTTTGGTTGAGAATAGAGCTTCCTCACTCGGCGGCCATGTTGAGTCTCAGGGGAATGGAAAGCTTTGTTTTTGCACGGCAAACCTCGCCCACACGCGAATTAGAGCGAGGCTAGCCGTGCATAAACAAAGCTAGCTTTTTATTCTCCTGAGACTCAACATGGCCGCCGAGTGAGAAAGGTCCATTCTCTCAGATGATGAGCACGCAATTTTATTCCCAGACCTCGTTTTCCTATTGACCACGTGGTTTATGTGGAACGGGGCTGTGGGAACGATATTGCTGAGCCCGCGGTTTTGTTTGAGAAGTTGCCAAGCAACACGTGTCCATGGCGATGTGTGACGTCACGTTTCTTCATCTTTTTTTTTTTTTTTTTTTTGGAGTGCTCATCCAGTTTCTTGATTGGGGGAATAGTCAGAAATGGTCTAAAGCGTACTTGTACGAAACTTTGTGAAAGTTACACTTGTTTATCTGACAGAGAGATTATGAATGCTCGTGATGGTTTAGTCAGTTCAAGGCATTTTTGTAAGAAGACGAATTATATTGTTAATAATAAATATGTTATGGTTTAGTCTTCTATTGTACTTCGCCATTATGCCGGATGTCTGTTGCATACAAGCGTTTTACAGTGAATACTTTTGGCGGCGTTACACTGTTAGGTCGCACGACAACATGGTCTTCTGTTACAACGTCAAAAGTCTTCGGTAAAAGTAAGCATTGCAATATTGATTGTAGGATTTTTGTAGATATCATGATGGAAATACCACATCTTTGCTATTTATTTCCCCATCCTTCATGAAGAGAAAAGTTAAATTGTACTCTAATGGATGTTTATATGTAATGAAAATGGGCTTTTTTTTAGACAGAGATAATATGATATAAAAAGAGGGAATGGTCTACCTTTTTCTTTTGGAATCATCGGTAGAATAAATTGATCCTTTCTGCTGTAACTAAGACATTCTCCCTTTTTTCAGCATGAATTTCAGGCGAATGAGACTCGCATAAATTACATAACAGTTGCAAGGCCTTATGACATAGGTTCCTAACGTTTGTATTGCGCATGCCCTTTACTCTCCTAGTAGAAGAAAACTATGATCACATGACTAGGGAAGCGGTCACTCTCTGGACTCTGTGCCCTATTTTTTCTCCCCCCGTCTCCACAACGAACGGGGCCTGAGATCTAGTCTGGTCGAGGTCTAGGTGGTCTGGAGACAAGAATTAACTGCCTTCATAACCGCCAACCAAATACAAAAGAGTCTTCGTCACTTTCTTCTTCCATGAACGCTACGATCATGTCCTTCTTGTTAAATTCTCGAAGTCCGTTGCGCGTTGCACTTTTCTTGTTTCTCGCTTGATCGCTGTGCATGTGCCCCTCGCCCACCCCTCCCACATCTAACCTATCACACCCGCGGTCGTTAGCCCTGTGAGCCGATTGTGCTAGTATTCCTGTACTTTGGCTCAGGGGCTTAAAGATTTCCTCATCACACTTTTCGTGAGTTAAAACAAGATATAGCGTATATCCACTTGAAATAAAGTAAGCTACGATCAACACAACCATAGCACGAGAAACGACGACTACGGCCGCTTGGTCCAAAGATCGACTATTCAGTTCAGATGAACAAATATACAATCCATCTTGCAATTCCTGTTTCAGAAAAGTAGCCCTCTTCTCGCTGGTTGATACAGAATGCTTTGTGTTTGCTGAAATCCGGACAATTCTTTGGAAAGCCGCCATGAGAACGTTCATGAGAGCATTCCTGGCAAACGCAAATAGTGTCGACGCATAACCACTACTCGCTGTTCTTTGAGGAACTGACATTTGTGGTGACAAATGAGCGACGAGCTTTGTTAACAAAATGATTGAAGTCAGACCCCAGCAGATCGCACAAACAACACTCAGGAAAGCAAGGGGAGATTTGCTGCGGTTTCTAAGGGTATAAAACAAAGACAAAATGCTTGTCTGAACCACAGACAGTACTCCAAATAGCATTTGCCACTTCGCAGACTTCTTCATCTTGCAACATTTTGGATTTCTATTCCACCTGTCACTGGAGTTTTCTGCGGAAACTGGAGTCGCTTTGAGGCATGGCAAATTTCCGTGACGGTCTAAAACAAATTCCTCTCCGAACAAGAAGAAAATAGCAACCGAAAGGAGAAAAGACTGTACTAGCCATATAACGATGTTCATTCTCAAAAACCGATGCACTGTCAAATTGTACTTGACAATGTGTAGGTAACGTTTGTGTCGGATACAAGAAACTGCATGGATGCCAACTGAAGATCGTATGTTAATTGACATCATAAATTAGCATGTGGTGTGTTGCACGCAACGGAGGCGCCTAGTTATTGATTATCACGTGACTTGCCACCTGCTTGTCACCTGCTGACCGTTATAGTTAGTGCTGCTTTGTTGGAGTCGATTATCCAATTAGAGTTCGAGAATTAAGCTACTGCGACAAGTGCATTTGAGTTGTTATTTTCTCTCTTGCTTTTTTTTTTTTTGTTTTGTAGCTTTCCCGAGGCCCCATTTGGTGCCAACGAAATCAGGATATTTGGGCAAAATGTAAGAAGCATTGGGATATTTAAGGGAATTATTACAGGCTAGGATTTCATGGATAATCCTAACTATAACAAAATTGTCGAATCTGATTGGCTATCAGTAGCCATGATTTATAATGGTAATAGGACCGAGTGGAGTCCGATTCGGTCTGTAATCATACGAGTGATTAACAAAATCGGATGACCGCCTAGCAGGAGTCCAATTTGTTTTATCACGAGTATGATTACAGACTGAATTGGGCGACACGAAATCCTGTTACCAATTAATCATAACCATTACAATATTCATGGTTCGGAGCCTCTCAAAAGATACTTCTTTAAACCCTGAGTATCGGTGAAATGAATGCCAACATGAATTTTCTCTCCTTCACACAGCCAACACAGTTAAAACACACCAACTGCAAGTAGCTACTTTATTAATGAATTTTTCAAAAGTCGCATATGTAAGGCCGGTGCATAAATTTAATTAAGGTTAAGAACAACTTGGCACTTAACGACATGTTAAAGGACCAGAAATGAGTCGACTTAACTGCTTCAAAAACCGTTCCACGAAAGTCTAATGTGAACTTGACGTTTATACAAATACGAGTGAGAGCACTATCTTCAGTTATAAGAGGTGAAATAAAATCCTACATGTAAAACTTGACGTTTTTTGTAGCCTTAAAGGGGAAGTATCACGCAAATTTGCTGTCATTTCAAAACCCCAAAATGTGTGTCTGTCTGCAGAAACAAAGAAATAATTGTCTAGTTTTGTTGTAAATTATCAACTCAGGTCCTCCAGTGCAATAAAACTGTCGATTAGTGCCTCTTGCCAGAGACAGACTAGGTCGGAATGGATTGAAACTTGAAAAATGTTAGGCTAATGTTTTTCAAGTTCTCGCATTTTTGTTTCCAAAATGCGCTAGAACAGATCACGAGTTGTTCCTTTCAAGAATTGAGTTGATTTCTCTCCTCTCATCATTCTAGAATTATTTGGCAGCTGATTGAAGGTCTTATTTCATCATTTTTAACAAAAGATACCGAAAACCCCATGATACTCCCCCTTTAACAAATTATTTTGCACATCACATGATTAGCTATAGACTGTTTAGATTCCCTGAGACAAAATGATAACATTTCAACAACTGGTGTGTTTCTGTTCTGGAATACGTGTAGAATATCGATCTATAGTATACCTAAAACATCTTTCTCTTTCTATCTATATTAATGCATAACTTTTTCAGTCAACAGTTGTATTAAATTACCTGTATTGATTACCTGATCATGACACATATTATGGTTAATAGCCTCTATTTAATAGAACTATAATACATATATATGTATATTTAATCCATACGCATGCGTAGTGCGTCCTTTAATGCCCCATTCACACCAAGGCTTAAACACGTTTAAAAGTTGTTTTGTTAAACACAGTTTAAAATTGTTTCCTATATAAAAGCCTCTTTTAACTCGGATTTTTGTCGACTACAGATTTAGCCCAAATGAAACCATAAGTTAAAGTTTACTTGAATCATATGTCAAAGCCAATGGTTCAGCTTTCTGTTACCAATTTTCATTTTGTTAAACCTGGTTTAATTAAACATGTTTTGTTGGTGTGAATGGGCCTTAAGACTGTGCTTCATGAAAGGACTTGCCTGGTACCAAAGCTTTCCGCTTATTCTATTAACTTGTACGCCCATGAGAAGACTTGGCCGATTTTGTATTAATTCAGCCGTGTAAGTCCTTTAATCCTCACAAAAAAACTAGAATGTTTTACTCAGACATTTTATACCATACAGTACATTTCGCTAAGTTTTCCATACAATCTTCGTGTTTTGTTTTATTTCTTACAAAATTTTCAAGGCGAAAATTACGTAGAAAAAAAAAAGCTCAACTCTTCCAGTATTGAAAAAGAAACCTACAAGGGGACATACATTGAAAACAGCCGGAAACTATAATGTACGATCTTTGGATAACGAATGGAAGATTTTAAAGATTTTAAGATTATTTGAACATGTCGGCTTTTGAAAGAAAATGTAACTCTGCTCAAGGCAAAGTGCACATATGTGCTTATTCTGGACCAGTTCAGTTTTCTGCAAGCAAACGTTCTAAGACGGCCAGGGGCTCTCCAAATCATGTGTGTCCAAATGAATTCTCCTCTGTTAAAGCCATACACACTTATGTCGCATGCAGACAGCGCCTTTTAATTTCGTCTTTACTAGAAAAGCTGGGATATCGATGTCTGCCAAATGGGGTATGAGTATATTTTGGATCGAGTAAGACGCGTCGCCATTTGTTACATTCTCTTGGTTTTGCCGAAAATCCAGTCTTTTGCTCCTTAGAGCATTAAACTTCGAAAACTGAAAATTAAACTGCTTAAAAAAGCAAAACAAAACAAAAAACTATCCAGCAGTTTTCATATACATAATTACACTTAAAGATTTTATTCATACAATGAAAAGCTTATTATCTGCGTCACAAGATTTGCAGTTTGAGTCTAGGAAAGAAAATGCAGAGTTTAAGTCTGTAACAATGTTCCTTAGTAAGGAAAAAGGTATAGCCTGCCTCACAGGCAACGTGCAGCCACTTTGAGGCTCAGTATGAGGCAGAGGGCCAACAAAAAGGAGGTACGGGGAAATGAGGCTCATACTATCCCTTTTTCACTTGCCCAAAGGATATACCTCGTGGAGGAGCCTAGAAAAGTTGACGTATTTTGATATAAGATGCAAACAACTTCTTGCGCCTTTCATCAAGCACTCTCCATGCGGCTCAAGCTTGCTCTTCCGGTGGACCTTCTGGGGATACCCTTCCTGTGTTTTCTTTCTTCTTCTTACTACAATACCACACGCCAACCGCAACAATGATGATAAGCACTACTCCTCCTATAACACCACCCACAATGGCGCCTGTGTAATCTTTCTCCTCAGCTGGTTTTGCTGCAAGATCAACAAGATGAAAATCAAGAAACAGATCTCATATGGTCCGCCAATCGAACTATTTGAGGTAACCAAAAGCGTGCATTCCAGTAGGCCATTTTCGAGTTGTCATTCAAACGCTCGCCTTGTTTCTGACCCTCCGATCTTCTAATTTTTTAAAGCCAACAGGCAGTTTCCGAGTTGCTGTAAGCCTCATTGTGAAACCGAAAAAATTACTTTGTTTGCATATGAATGAAAAAAAATTTCATAATAAAAACTTTACACTTAGCCTTGCTCGGAAATGGTCCATTAGTTTTGTTTGCATTGATTAAAAATTAATCAATTGTGAAAGAGACGTTAATTTTTTTCTAGATGAGGTAGATTTAACATGACTCCGAAATTGCGCTTATTGTCGATGCAATGTCTTTCTACCGCCTCCCCCACCCCCCTCCATAAAATAATTTCTTACTCGTGCCAGTCTCCTGTCATTTTCAGGGGTGCGCAATTGGTTTTGGTATAACTCTTCCACTAGTCGGTGTTCTATCATGAATTCTGAAATCTGATTAACAACGTCATTTTTTTCTGGGATATTAAGCAAGATTTGTACTTTCATATAGAAATTTAATGCAAATTAACAAAACAAATCGTTATTTTCTTTGAGCCTTAATTTCTGCGACCAAAATAAAGTGGACCGCTAGTTTTCTTGTGTCTGACTCCTGCTATTTCAAATTCCTAGGTAAAGATTACGGTGCAACTGCGGGATTGAGTATGACTACGACTTCCAAATTTGAAACCCAATTTCGTTCACAGGCCTCCAGCTCTTTTCTACGGCGCATGCCTACCAGCAGACAAGGACAAGAGCTCTTTTCTGACAAGTGAAGCCGCCAAAGAAGTCTACTGATCTCGATCGATCGCAGTCTTCCAAAACCCGTTCTAAGGGGCAGAAATCAAGTAACATGAGAGTTCGCTGTTACAAGGGTTGGATTAACATTTTCTTTTCTGACGGCGTTTTGGTTAGAAGTTCGCTCAGTGATACCAACAATTTGAGATAAATTTATACTGTCTGCTATTTTCTTAGAACTTAAGGATTGCAAGGTGCCTGCGTCTTACCTCCTACAGTTGTGATGGGTGAGGCTGTAGTGGTAGCATTAGACGCCGGAGTGGTTTCGTTAGCCTTGGTATCTTTTGACGGAGCGAAGAAAGTTGCATGGGTCGACTCACAAGTTAACTTTCCGTTAACGGGTCCTGTGGCCGTCAAACCGGTTGAAACCCAGGCCTTAGTCGTCTCGTTGAAGAATTTACACGCAGCTTCTTTGTCGTCTGGTACTGTGCCTATGTCGAAGATGAACTTGAGGGGTTGTGCGAGATTTTGGACAGTCAGCTTTTTCTTGTCGACCGGGTCGCCCAATTCAAGACCAACAACCTGTGAAATTGAAATTTAGTTCTCAAAAAGATTACCCAAAGATCCTCACTGCAATCAGTGGCCTTAAAATGTACAGCCTTTACTTGCAACTCTTCCCAAATCCCTTTAATTACACCTTGGTGTTACGAGAACATTACACGCCAACTATTGTGCAATGAAAAGTGGTACACCAAATGATTTATTTAACCGTTTTTATCAACTCTTGCCTTGTGCGTGCACTTCTCTTAACACGCATGACCATCCTCACATAATTATAATTATTGAAAACTGAATCATTGTATAATGCAATTCTTGATATTTGATTAGCTTAGCCATGGTATATGAGCCATTATACCATGCCCGAGAAACAACGACCATTAAATTGTCTACTGGTGGTTCTCGCAAAGCGAAATCAGCAAGATCTATCAATATTTCTTGATTATTTTTAGTAAAAAAAATTATCCCATTCCACTTGTTGCAAACGTTGATGTATGCTGGTAAACACAATAATAAAAAGATCCATACCTGAGAGCTATAAATTTCCACGTCTTGGTTTTGTTTGTTTGGATCCTCTTTAATCAAATTTTTCTTGTACTGCACAAGCTTCAGAATTACTCCACTGCAGGGTTTTCCTCCCCCGCATTGCCGTGGGGTACCAAACTGTTGCGATAGTGCCGCACCCGGGTTAAACCTGGGAGCTCCAGCTTCGCTGCTAATTGCTACTTCTTGTTTTAAGTTAGAGATCCGTACATTAACTACTCCCAGCCTATCGTCCGATACTACCCGAGGCGGATCCCCGAGGACTAACTCAGCTGCAAGGTTATCACCTAGCTCATCAAATACGTCCACCACGTTCTGTAGAAAGGAAATTGTTTGCAGTTGAGTAAATTATTTTTCTCGGGATTGTCTGATTATCTAAGGACGCCTCATTTTTGCATACAATTATTTATTATGCCGGATCTGGAGTTGAACCAGTGAAAATTTAATAAAGAGGAACACTTTATTATTATAAACGAATTATGTATTTTTGTTATTAAAAAAAAATCAATCGGTGTTCGTCACTGCATCTGTCATTATATTACTTTCCTCAAGCCCGACATCTTGTCAAAGTTTCCGTGTGACAATATAAATTTCTTTTTCCGAGTTTCCCCATGTGTCATTACTGAATAATACATCATTCTCATTTGTTCACCAGGCTTAAAATATTACATCACATTTCCTTTTATTGCGCATATGACACTCATTGACATTCCAATCCTAGCAGTATGCAGGATGTTTGTCTCATGAACCTATTGTAGTTTAATGGCCTTAGCTCCCACAAGTCTCCTGTAGCTCAGTGATAGGGCATCCGAACTAGTAATCGAAAGGTCTTAGGTTCGACTCCTGATAGGAGCACTCGGAACTTCTTTTTTCCGAGTTTGCCTGTGTCATTACTGAAAAATACACCATTCTCAATATAAACTTAGTTTTAAAGTATATAAAATGGATTCTTGCCTCTAAGAAACTGTCGTCATCGTCCTCAAATGAGTCGCCCGCAAGGTCGCCCATCCATTTCAGAAAATCCTCTGCCTGGTCATCATTTAGGGATTTGTCTCCAAGTCCGGCTAGGATCTTTACTGCTGCTCCAGCCATGTTGGAACTGAAAAAGTACCCAAGCACAAAAATTAATGTTAAACAAAAGAAAACAAATTTCCCGGCGTGGCCCATGTAGCCTATCTAACCTTTCGGTAATCGATCGAACGTAATCGCGGAACGCAATCGAATTTATGACCGAACGAGTGTCTTTGATTGGGCTTCGAACAAAATCCATCCAAAAACATCGTGTGAGTGCTCGATTGTTTTCAATTTCCGAAACCAATCGAACCCAATCGAACAATTTTAAAATTAGGTAAAATTTAGAAGATATACCCGGAAAACTGAATAAATCCGGAATGAAAGATACTACGTTATTATTGTTCAGGATTGTCAACAATTTTTTCTGTTTCTTATTTTAATTTTTCCGGACTTGTACATAAACGTTACGTATGCTTCGCTGGGAGACATCTTGAAAACGTGGGGGGAAAACAGAAATTGAGCTTATAACACTCGTCAGATTCCTATTCCGCCTCCATTTTCAATCGAATGCAATGAAATGTCGACCAACTTGATGGTAAGTATGCTTTCCATGCTTTGCACGCTTTCCAAGGTCCGGTTGATAAAGCATTTTAAGATAAGTGGTAGTTTTCCGCAGCTGGTACTGCCTTTCAAAGAATTGCTCTCTTTACGTTCCCCCTCGACGTCAGTAAACTGCCCTTAGCCTGTGAAGAAGCTCCCAAGTGGGGTATGGGGCGAAGAGAAAACTCGAGCTCGGCCAATCGACAGAGTGAGTCGCTCCGCTCTCCGTTCCTATCGCCCTATGCCCCACTTTGTGCTTCACAGGCTAATGGCCCTCAGCCAATAAAGCGTTCGAAAAAAATGCCTCGGATGCTTTATGAAATCAAACCCAGGTATGGTGGTTTGTCAAAACTAATATGTTCAAGTTTAATAAAAGCGTTCCGCTTTTTAAACTCGTAGAATAAAATCTAAGTAAGCCATAACCGTACCTGTTGCCTGTAGCTGATGCATTCGTTTTTACTAAAGCTGTGAAAAGCGGGGCAGCATTGTCTTTCCCAACGACAGCAGAGTCCAGGTATTCAAGAATAAAATCCTGGGCCTTCTGAGAAATGTTGCGCTTTAGCTCAGCTGAAATTAGATGTAATATATCAAACACGAGGAAGAGTGTTTCCTGTGATTTCCAAACACCGAGAAATAGGTTAGAAAAACGAGGCGCAGCCGAGTTTTTTTTAACCAACTTCGAGGTGTTTGGAAATAGGAGGAAACACTCCTTCGAGTGCTTGATATAGCTTCTCAAACTATAGATAATTCTTGGAGAAATTCGAAGCAAAAGTTCACAAAATTTTATGATAATTAAGATAACAAACCTCCTTCACGGTAGTGATCTTCTTTGTTTTCTCTTCATGGACTATTAATGAGTTTGAGAAGTA
This sequence comes from Pavona decussata, assembly GCF_977016875.1. Lineage (NCBI taxonomy): Eukaryota > Metazoa > Cnidaria > Anthozoa > Scleractinia > Agariciidae > Pavona > Pavona decussata. The sequence continues at coordinate 1,124,403 of NW_028145657.1, read as the reverse complement.
TCATTTTAAAACTCGCCTGATTTTATTCCAAACAAAACAAATAATTGAGACAAACGAAAGCTAGCCAAACATCATTATAAAGACAACAAAAACGAAGAACAAAAGTAAGTATTCGGGAAGAAATGTTACGTTTTAAGCCTTTTATTTCCAGTCAGTAGCACAGTCATACTCGGAAAAAGGAATCCAAATTCGCCCAAGCTAAGACCATAACGTTATTACATTCTTTTCAATACGCATATCCACTCAGCGACATTCAGACCATTAGTTAAATGACCATAGCTCTCACGAGTCTCCTTTTGTCAGTAGTAGAGCATTCGGGGTCATAGGTTCAACTCCAACCTCGTTCCCAGTGTTTCCCTTGTAAGTTTCCAAGGGAACGCCCTCGAGGGAATGAGGTTGGGTTCGACTCCTGTTAGGAGAACTCGGATTTTCTTTTTCCAATTTGCGTCAAGGTGTGTCAGTGACTGAAAAATATATCAGTCAACCAATATTTGATAACCATAGCTTCAGCAAAATTGTACATTTAATGACACGCTGTAAAAAAAGTAGTAGAAAAGTTAAAAAAGCGATTTAAACCGGTTTCGCCAATCGGTTTATACAACTCTCCCTGCATTTTTCAACCCTGAACCGTTTGACTCTTCTTTAATGTTCTAATTGCTCGAATAGATTAAGTAACGTTGCATAGGTCGACTTGCTTCCGTTCTCTTCATTGACCAAGTAGAACCGTTCAACGTTCAGTGCTAGTTTTCATGATTTGTTTTTTATAGTTGTGGTGATCTGATGACATCGAAACGGATGGCTTCCATCCGGATGCCAACCGTAACATCTATGGCCTTCAGTGTCCTGATATGTGAGATAACTAAGGATGTCTACCTACCTGAGGCGTTGCTGGAGCCTTGCACGGTATCTGCGATGCTACTCATAGCGCCCAATGCCCGATCCGCGTTTCCGCTTCTTAATTGAGCCTCAACGGCACTTGACAATAAGTCATCAACGGCATCTGGACTCAAAGTAGAGGGATTCGAAGTGATGTTAACCTTTGCCATGGCAGATGATTCAAACTTATCTTTGACGATGACGCACAGTGTAAGGATGTTATTAGGGCCTGATCCGGCGGGCATTCTGCCCTTCCATTCTAGATTATTCGAAGGGGGTGCCCAGGGGGTGCACACGTCACCCCTGACAACTTCGCCAAAGGCGTATCGAAGCGGAGTAGCGTCCTTGTCCACAGTCCATTGGGTAGCTACAACATAAATATTAGATAATATTTTATTCGAGCTGTAGATTTCTAAAAATATCACTAGAGAAGGCCGGAGAGCCTTCTACTTGATAAAAATTATCTTTGGAGTTGTAAAAGGGGCTATGCATTTTTATCAGTGATGGTTGACACGGATTAAAATATGAACTCAAATTAAAATTAGGTATTTTTTGTTCAAATCAAAACTAAAACTTTTTCTCGTAAACGAAAGGGCTATCAATTGTTTTTTCCTGTGGAGGAACAAGCCATGATTACTGTTTAGCTTTCTTTTTTTGTATCAGACAAAAGGGAAGATCTTGATCAAATTTTATCCAGTCGTACTCCATCCCCATTCTAGACCATCGTAAAATGTGTTGATCTTAAAACAATGTTTCCGAACACGCACCATTAGAAATTGTGGCCACCAATAAGGGGAGAGTGTGGCATGCTTACCTGACAAGGTAACTTCATCAAACAACGCTTGCACGGGGTTCTTATCAACAGATAACGAACCGGAAGTGGGACCGCTTCTCACTTCCACCACCATTGTTGCTACACCATCTTCACTTCCGTCGTTCACTGTCAACTTGAAGCGATACTTAGATCCCTTGCTGAGACGCCCCGCAGGTACGTTCAGAAAGGCGTACGAATCGTCTGCAGCAATATACTCTTCTATGAGCGTCAAGTTACTTAAATCAACAAAGGCAAAACCTGGCCAAGCAAAGAAAACGTTGATTAGTCATACATTATATTTCAAATGTAATGACGGCTTTAGAGTTCCATCTCTTAATTGTCAAGCCGATATTTCGTGAATTGAATGGGCTATGGGTCAATAGGCCTACCTGGCTGACTTTTGAATTCAGCAACAGTGGGCGCCTACTTCATATACTGACGTCTGGTCTGATAGCAGGTGCAATGTAAAAGCTACTACTACTACTACTACTACTACTACTACTACTACTACTACTACTACTACTACTACTACTACTACTACTACTACTACTACTACTACTACTACTACTACTACTACTACTACAACTACTACTCTACTACGTACTTATCACTTTCTATTGCTAAGCCCACAAAATTTGAACTGTTGTCTCCAAACAGATACGAAGGTGTAGGGTAGGGTCATGCAGCAACTCAGATGGATAGGACTAAAATAAATCCAACCCACCTTGTTCTCGCACGCAGCTCCATTCCACCTTAGCTGGCTGTACAGTCGTTTTAAAATATCCCTCCAACGTAACTCTGTCGCCTGCCACAATTTTCTTTTTCGCTTCTCCCACCCAAACATCGGGAGGATTACCCTTCACCACAGTCAGTAATATGGATGTTGAGGCCTTCCGTTTACCTTTGGTAACCTCCACACTAGAAAGAGAAATTATGAAGGAACTTACAAAGAAGAAACGTCACGGAAAGATTGTTCCTCTTTTGCACGCCCACGCAAAATTTTGCTTGAGCCACTGTTCAGAAAAAACTTCAGAAATATTTTGTACCCTCTCAGAAGAAAATTTATCTCCGGAAAAAAAGTTTCCAGCTGCTTGCGCCAGTGGGAAAACGTTTTCGGTGCCTGCAACTTGTATTTTGTTTTACGGGAACATTAAATATGAACACGACTATAGCGCAGCATAACATTTCGTTGGATGTATTTTAAACGGTAGGCCTGAGCATGCCGGAGTAGTCTGCGAGAGAGGTCGGACGAAACAGCAATCTGGTCCTCCACACATCACAAAGCACTATTAAGATTACTGAAACCAAGTTTTTTTTGGTCAAAACAAACCTGATTGTATAAGTCTTTCCTGCTGCAAAGTGGTTGCTCTGCACCGACAATTTGCACCCAGACAATAAAGAAAATATTAGCGTTCCTATCTGCGCGGCTGAATAACAAGAATCATCATTTTCGTCTCGACACCCCCACTTGCATATTAAGGCGTGGTTGGAATTATCTGGATCCACAGTCTGGATTTCAGCGTCTAGAGTAATGTTTCCACTGCCATCGCCAATCTGTCTATCACCTAAAACAGTAAAAGCAACGACAATCTATATTTTTACCTTGGACAGAATCAGATTTCTATATGAATTGCGCTAATGCGTTTAACTGTTACGGGGTTAAGAATCCGCAAGCGTACGGCAAAATTGGATGGATCGATGAACTTTACCAAGTAAAGCATTCGAATTGCTTTAAGATATCCGTACAAAAAACTTAAGTAAAAAAAAAAAAAACAAACATAGTTCTTATGCCAAAAGTACGTACACTGAACAAAAGCAAATCTTCATCGGCAAACTGTGAGGTTCAGTTATGCTCTATAATAGGACATTTTCACTATGGCGTCATTTGACTTCAACTACCAGAATCCTTTAGTTTTTTGTTTTCTCATGCTAATTAGAGCTTTTGCTCTTTGCTTTCCACTGGGATTACAAAATTTGAATTTGGAAAGGAAAACGAAATGAATTCTGGTAGTTGTAGTCAAATGACGCCATCATGAAAATGGCGTATTATGATCGGGAGTCGAAAGCAAGTAACGCTATTTTCAATTCATTGTTGTGGATAAGCTTTAGCGGAGTAAATTTTGAGATCTGAATAAAACACATAATAAGGATTGTTAAAGGAATAACACCGCTCCGAGGGCATTGTTGAGTTTAAACATTCGGGAAATGAACACAATAAAAGTACAAGAAGGGGACTCATTATATTTTCTATTGTTTGCAGCTAAAGCATTAAACAAAACCAAAGACGTAAATCTCCATAACCTCCAGCAATGGCAGGTTCAAGAGGTGAAGGAAGGGCTTTGATGTCTACTGCCACAGAACTTTTCACAATCGGATTGTAGTTCATGCTTCCAGTCACGTTGAACTTGCAGGTAACGTCACCAGTCAGTACTCCTTTCGTTATGCTCAGAGTGGCCTTCGTTCTAGTGTTCTGAAATGAAGAGCTGTCCTCCACTTTCTGCTGTGCTTGGAGAACAGGGCAGCTCACAGTCCAAAGGAAGTTCACTTTAGTGTCGTTTACACAAGGTGCAACCTATAAAAACGGTGCGGAAGTCTGTATTAAAATTGAGAAGAAGAAGAAGAAGAAGAAGAAGAAGAAGAAGAAGAAGAAGAAGAAGAAGAAGAAGAAGAAGAAGAAGAAGAAGAAGAAGATGAAGAAGAAGGAGATGAAGAAAAAGGAGGACGAGGAGGAGGAGAAGAAGAAGAAGAAGAAGAAGAAGAAGAAGAAGAAGAAGAAGAAGAAGAAGAAGAAGACGAAGAAGAAGAAGAAGGAGGAGGAGGAGGAGGAGGAGGAGGAGGAGAGAAAGAAGCAAAAGAAGAAGAGTGACAACAACCACCACAACAACAAGACAAACAAACAAATAAGATGCAAAAGGAAGAATATACGAAGGGTGAAGGATCGACGACACTTACAACTGCTGTGACTTTAATGGACAGGTCTTCTGAAACATAGACTTCTCCCTCATCAAGATCGATAGAAGAACTCAGCGACAAGAAAGGAACAGGATCGGCAGCTTTTACCACTGAATGCGTCACGTTTTGAAAGGATGACGGGTTAAGAAAATTAGCCACTCCTAGCTGGAATACGTATGTCTTTCCAGCTTCCAGTATTGTCCCTGGAATATGAATTCGGTCAGCATCTGTGCCAAGCCCGCTGAGGATGTTGTTTATGGCAGTTAAGTCTGCTCCACTGGTGGGTGAATTTAAAGACCACGTGAAATTCAGAGGACGACCACCACCACCAATGGACTGGAAACCAGAAAGAGTAAGATTTCCACAAGAAGAGAGCGTCTCTGGGCCTTCAAACAAAACAAAGAAAATTTAAAAATTGTCCAAATATTTCAAAAGTTATTGAAAACGAAGATAGGGAAAGGAAAGTATATTCCACTACAGGATAATATTCAAATTGCTGGAAGAAAATTAAGGTAAATCAGTTGAAGAAAAGTGCGATACTGCCATTTATTTTGAAAAGACGGACTTTCCAAACAAGGTTGTGGTGGTATATTGCCTTATTTGCCTTCAGTACGGAATCAGTCAGATTGCCGAAAACTCCAATATCCTGTGGTGAATGTATTTTAATATCTGCTGCTCGAGTGGTACAGAGCCAATGGTAAGAGTAGGGGTACTCAAACGACAACAATTTCAGAAAAATATGAAGATGCAGTTTTCTGTTTCCCAGCACAGGGTTTCTTAGATCTGTTAGGAATATGATAAATATTCAAGCGACCGAAAATTTTGGCCAGCGGAATCTTATTTCAGAATTTCCATGCTGGCCTTGGGTTTCCGAAAATTTCAACTGGACTTACGCCATTTTTGCTCCTCTGAAAACAAAAGGAATTGTAACTACCTTGTTACGAAATTTTGAGGTAATATTTCACAAAAGAAAACGCTTCTTTTTCGTCATAACGAAATCCGAAAATCTGAGGCAATCTCAGGCTCTTTGGCCAGCGGTTGGTCGCCAGGAGAAACTCTGGATAATTCGAAAAAAAAAATTTATTAGCTTACCCCAGAATCTCTCCTGGTGAACAACCGCTGGCCAAAGAGGCTGAGGACTCTGGGTACGAGATTGCCTTTACAGCAGACCGTTGGCCGTCAACTATTTGACTATCCGCTGACCGGAGAATCCGTGGACTCTGGTCTCGAGATTTTGGCCGAGGTAAGAATGATAATTTTTCAAGCGGCTTGGTGAAAATGATCATGGGTCACAAAACTGCACTAATTTGACAATTTAATTGGTAGGACAAGGAACGTTTGAACAGTGTTAATGTACACGGTAAGATCAATAGCGAATCCTTTCGTCCCTAAGGTGTAAGGAGTCGTTTGGAATAGCTTCGATGAGAGAGTGTGTGTTGTCTCCCTCTGTCTCGAAAGACAATAAACTGCGCCAGATATGTCAGTTCGTTGTATTGGGGTACAGTTGCTGGATATGTTGCTGGATATGTACGGTGTTGGTAGCGAGGGCACGGAAGTGTGAGAGAGAGCGTAAGAAACATAAATTGGGAGTACAAGATCGTTTCGAGTACAGGGAATGGATGCACAACAGCTCTACTAAGACTACTAAGTTACAATTACACTTCCTTATGCAGTCAGGCTCGGGTTTCACGTACCTGTTATCTCAGGTACAGGCGTCAATGGACTGTCAGGGGAGCTGACTGTTGACGAACCATTCGTCAGATACTTGCTGTACAGTTCACCGCGGGTTTTGAACACGTTATTGTTAAACACCAAGTTGTCACCGACCAAGATAGTGGCGCTACTTCCCAGCAGTATCTCTAACTCCTGGGTGGTTTTCAGACGACATTTCGGACTTTCCCCAAGCTTGGTAACCGTTGCACTGTCAAAGAACGCGCCACATGTTTCTTCACCATCAAACTCGACTTCTTTTTCAAAAGAAACCAAAATTTCAGCGGCCGTCTCGCTAAACTTAGCTGCTGTTACGTTTGGTGCCCGAGCGAACACAGTCAGGTTCGCATAGCCAACTCTTTTGAGTCCACCATCCATTGAAAGTGACAGAGAGAACAGGGTTGAGGTGTTAACTGCAGAGATCTTAAAAAGGAGGAAAAAGAAGGCCTGATAAGAGTTCGTTCAGACAGTACCTGAATTCAGGGATCCTTCCTCACTTCTATCTTAGCATGTGTTATGCACACTGTAATCTCATTTGACTTCCTAGGTGCAATTAAAATTAAATTAAAGCTGACAGGTATGAGTACATTTCGTCTCAGGACACTAGATGACTGGAATGGTCCAATCTGTCCGTTGGAACCTTGAAATCAGCCGTCAACGCCCACCTCGCGTCATTTTTAAATTTCTGTTTTCAATTCACCCTACACCTTTTACCTGCACCCACCGGTATTATACTACTAGCGCCTACACATGCGCAGTGATGGGCCTGGTATAGTCCGTTGGGGAGAGTCACACATTAAGATTAAAAAAATGTAATTTTATGTATCGGATGGAACAGCGTTACTTTTATTTTATGTGTGAAATTAAATAAGATGTTATCCTAGAGAAGTCTTCGGTCAAGTCTCGTAAAACTAAGACCGAGGTACAATAACTCTAACCAATCACAACAGAGGTAAACAGCAAAAAATGATAAACCAATCAGATCAGAACTCAAGGGAAAAACAAGTAAATAGAGCCGTCAATCGCGGGAGAACGCATGTAATCAGGCTAATTAGATAAGAAAATGGGCGAGTGTTTTTTTTCTCAAAACTTAGTAAAGCAAAATTACATTGAACACTAATTTGAAAACCGCTCTGGGCAATCGGGAATACTGTACTGGTAACCACGTACTTTGCAACGAAGTTTATTGGCATCAACAAAGACGACGTCGGTGGTGCTTTGGGAGCCATAGTAGCACACTGTCTCTACCCAATCAAAGAAACCACTGCCCGACAAGTTTACGTATCGCGGGAGTTCATCGATTAGAACGTCGCTGGGTGAAGCACTTGTCAGAGTGAGGTTTGAGCACGAATAGTAATACACTTGAAGTGACGTGTTTGTTTTCACGTTGGATTTGTCGTTATGGACCACTGTGACGGACAAGTTATACACGCCCGCGGTGTAGTTGACCCACGATGAGAAATTACATAGAGCATGCGTGAGATTCCTTGATGTTGCTAAAATAGGATCGGAATGACAAAGAATGAAACAAGGAAAAGAAGCTTATACAAATTACAAGACTCTCCACTCAGTGGCAGATCTACGGGAGACCCCTCCCCGTTATTTTTTATGACCAAAGCAAGGCCTGCAGGCCGAGGCGCGGAGACTTTTTTCACGAAGATAAGAAAGCGTTTGAGAGCGCGTACCCCGTTTACCTAAAGTTTTCGATCTGCCACTGCTACGATTCGTTGAATGTTAAGGAATACAGATTTGTAACTCGTCATTATTATTGTCTCTACCTATTAATACTTATGTTAATATTTTGCTAGGTAAATTCCTTGACTATTAATTATCAAAAGAGTTAAGGGTGACACTTTTACTTCAGGGTCGAGTTATAGAGGGCCAGCAAAGAACTCTATGTACAGTGTACAGTGGCCACTACAGGCAAATTGATTGGTCGTTGTAGAAAGGTACGCCTTTACTGAGATGTTTCAAAAAAAATATTTGACGGATTAATCGTCGGCGAATTGCACAAGAAAACATGACATTTGTGTGGTGGTAGCCAGTTTTTATGCCCTTGCATGTTCTTAGCTTAGGATAACATGAATAAAAAGAAAAATTAATGAAATAAATAAAGACAATTTCTTTGCATTTACCAGTTGTATTGACTACCAGATGTCCATTGTCCTTATCATACAACCCACACACTGTTTCATCTCCACCATTAAGTCCAGCTCCAAATACCAAAACACTCGGTCGACAGCTCGCAATTGTTCTTGGCTCAGTTTTCATGATGTCAGTGCACGTTGATCCATTACCACCGCATATCTGGCAGGCGTCATTTACCTTACCGCTGTTTGGGACGCCATCGCAGCCGACGCAGGTTGAGTTGGTTCCATTGCAGACACCTGCAGTTTAGATAAGAAAATGTTATTAATTATTTCATTTTCATTTCAAGCCTGGAACATATTGGAGCTCAAAAACTAAGCACAGGCAAAAACTCCGGGCTGGGGCGTTTTGGTATTACTCAGTTTAAACAAGTCGAGACCATTTCTCGATAGCACGTGTCAAATAACGTCATTGTTGCCATGTTGGCACACGATCAACGAAATGTTTCTCATCAAATTCTTTTGTTATCGCACCAGCATGACCACTACGTCATTGTTATTTGTATCTCCAGGGATTGGTTGCATACGCCCCATTGCAATATCGATGCGCATTTCAGAGATTTGTCTGGGAAAGTGATTCTAGCCCCACATTGATCCGCACATTGGTCATTAGCGTTTTATTATATAATTTTAAACTTATTCCTTGTAAAACAAGAAAATTAAGAGTAACGTTATTGACATTTCAATGTATCCAACATCATGGAAAAACGTTAACGTCAAAGTTGTTAAAAGAGTTGACAGGCAACTGACCATCCGATCCTTTTAGAACAACCAAGTTATGATCTCTGTTCAGGAGCCTCTATCTGTACTGATTCATACCTTGAGCTAACCCTTTAGATTTATTTTTTACTGCTTTTTCCGCGAAAAGGTATGACGTATGACAATTTAATTGTCATTGGTCTTCTTTGGTTGACCCGTTCTAAAAATAAATCTATCCAGGAAAGGGTCAACTCCAAGGCATAGTATGAGAGATACAGGCTCCTAGCTACGGGCTCCTACTCTGTATCCAAAGCCCGCGAACCTTTTGGTCCGTGTCAAGGATCCTTGAGGATCAAATGATCGCGGGCGCTGAGCACGAGAACACTAATGCCCGATTCTGCACCAAGGCTTAAACACGTTTAAAAGCTGTTAAGTTAAACACAGATTAAAATTGTTTCCTTCATAAAAGCAGCTGCTTTCGGACTTTTGTCGAGTACAGATTTAGCACAAATGAAAGCATAAGTTAAAGTTTAGTTTCCCACTGAGAGAACGAACATACCACAGGCATCCTTCGAATAATTTGCCACCAATCCTGTGTTGCCACCCGTACACACTCCGCATTGATCGCGCTTTGCAGTTCCTCTGCATGTGTTGGTGCAATCCAGTAATGGGTCGCGTGCACCTGGGCGCAAACACACACCACAGCTGGAGTTTGCAGCACTACCATTGCAGACGTTCTCACAATCCCGGAATGACGAGACATTGGTATTTCCCTTCAAAGAATTTAACAAATATCTGGAATAAGTTTACATCGCGTTAAAGGGAGCACTGAGTTTACGAAAGGGCTCAACATTAAAATAAAACATAATAAATTTGCGGGCGGTCATGGGTTCCTGACACAGGCAAATTTTGGGTAGCGATATTTTACACTACCGACCATATTTGCTGTGCCAGTTTCAAGGCGATTTAACAGCCATTTTGTTGGGAGAAGTGGGGGGGGGGGGGGGGGGGAAAGGGGGCGGAGGAGAGAGATCTAGCGCATACGATGTCAGAATGAAGGGTGACTTGATGTTTTTTTTGCGTTTTTTTTTTGCCATGCGAATATCGCATGTACCCTGCTTCATTGCAGGAACATTAGCTGGGTAGGCTACGTACAGAAGCAATTTGAAATTGTACTAAAAAATCTCCGCAAAAATCGTGGCTGAAATCGTATTTAAAATCGCGTACGAAATAGCCCCACTCCACATGAAACATTACCGGGGAACATTTCTCAAGGAAACTTTCCACAGAACATTCTGGGCCTTGAAATATTTCCATAAATCAGAAGGAGCACAGTGATGTAAGTTCAGGAAGATCTGTTAGTGGAATATGTCCAGAAATGCACGAAAGAACAAAAATGACAAATTTGACTACATCTCACCACCAGTTTGGACAAAAAGCATAATTGAGGTAATTTGGCAAAAACGACAAATTTGACCACTGTTGACGATATTTTGTCGAAGGCAGAGATTCCAGTGAATGTGCTCAAGAGGAAGGTAACTCGAAAATTAGTGTGGCCATTTGACGAAATTTTTCCAAATTGACGTCACATTCGCCAAATTCTCCAAAATTGTCAAATTCCTCATCATTGCTGGCTTCAATGTGTTTAACCAATTCAAATTAGTCTGGTGACCGCTTTAATCTGCATAAGTTTGATAATTTTAGGAAATTTGGCCAAATTGCCAAATCCGCCATTGCGTACATTTCGGGACATAAGTGGACGTTCTAGTTTCGGAAAAGTGATTTCCATCTCACCTCAATACAGACATCACAATCCATGTATGCTCTCCCACCACAGACACCTTGCGTTAAAATTGAACAAGAACCAGAATAAAAGATTAAACGTACAGGAAAATTTAAGAAGTCCGCAAATTTCGAAACTGCTAGCGAATGTAAATATAATCGGGAGAGTCATTCGGCCAGATCAGCCCTTTAAGTCAGTGAATGAACTAGTTAGACAGTGAGTAAGATATTTAGCCCATCGCAGGGTGCATGGTCGATTGTTTAAATGATCAGCTAGAGAGGGAGTCGTTTATTAGTCAATGCATCTTTCCAACAGTCATTCTTTTGGCGGCTGAGTGGTCATTTAGCCACTCATTCAATTCAGCCGCCTATTGTTGTATTAATAGGTCAGCTGGTCAGCTAACAAACCAGCCAGCTGATCCTTCAGTCAGTCAGTCAGTCAGTCAGTCAGTCAGTCAGTCAGTCAGTCAGTCAGTCTGTCAGCCAGTCAGCCAGCCAGTCAGTCAGTCAGTCAGTCAGTCAGTCAGTCAGTCAGTTAAACATTCAATCAGTTAGATGGTCATTTAGACGTCTGTGAGTTGGTCAGTCATTCAGTCCGTCAGGCAGCCGTTTAGGGAATCATTATAGCGATGCAAATGGATGATCATCACGAGAGAGAAAGGCGAAGATATTGCGAAGGAATTCTACTGATTAACTCAATTTCGGGCTGTCAATTGCCCTATTAAACAATCAAGGAAAGATGTAACCTTTCGCTTCAAGGCGTTCCATCCAACTTAAATCTCGAATGATACTTCATGTAGGTGGTGCTTGAAAACGTACTTAGCGTTGTTATCCACTAACTAGTTTGTAACTTCTTTTAATTTGCCGTAGTCGAAGAACAAACAAACACCAACATATGTTTTTTTTAACAGGGAAATCTATGTGAGATGTTTTCGACACGTACCGTTGCAGTCCACTGCTGCTTGGCACGCGGGCTGTGTTGGCGCGACCGAAGAGGACACAGTTGAAGAGAGCGAAGGGGAGATAGCGGCGGTGTAAGGAGTCATTGGTGTATGTGGAGAACCTGAAAATGGACAAATTTCTGTTGTTACTTGATCTAACTAGGCGCAAAGAACAAAGAGACTGTAGACATCATAGGCTACCCATCAGAGGATGTATTTCTTTTTTTGGAGGTCTTTGCAGTTGGATTTAGTAAAGGGAGAATCAAATTAAAGTAGTCAATCAGAACAAACGATCAGCCAATAAGGAGAAAGTAGACTAAAATGTGGGAAATTGGTACGTGGGAGCAAGTCACTATTGGTTTGACTTCGTATTGGTTGAGGAAGCGGTGCGACTCTCAAAAGCCAATCATATATTTCATAGTTTTTGAAAATTTTTAATGCGCCTGTCTTTACAGTGGAAACGTTTGTTTTTAATCGTCAATTTAACAAATGGAATATGGTTTGGCGTTGTCTGTACTCTTATCGACAACGATATTCGTCATCACAGTGGTCAAAACGTTGTGGACTCACGAGGCGCAGCCTCGTGAGTCCACAATATCAACGTCAAACAAAATTTTTACAATAACTGTCAAAATTTCCTCGCGCTGATTGACGCGAGCAGCGTTGTCTAGACTCTTTTCGACAACAGAAAATTAGCCAATCAGATTATGAGATTAGAAACAATTGTGGTAAAAATGCCATTTCATATGATATTTTGAATTTTTTTAGGGCCCACGCTGATAACTTAAGTGGCTATCATCATCATCATCATCATCATCATCATCATCATCATCATCATCATCATCATCATCATCATCATCATCATCGTTATTGTTATTACTAGAGTGTAGGAAAGTAAAACTAAATCAAACGCGTAATACTTTGGCCAGTGAATTGAAAACTGCTCTAAAAGGTGAACTTACGAGTCCTGCACTCCACCTCCACCCAGCAATTTGCCATGGAGCAAACAAACGGTGCTGAAATCGAAGGACTCGCTGTGGGCCATACTGAAGAGTTGTAGTTCATTGCTGTGGCATTTGCGCTCGTTTTGTTCATGACTGAAGAGTTGTTGCTCACTGGTGTGGCTGTTATGCTCGCTGTATCGCTCACCGGTGTGGCTGTTATGCTCGCTGTGTATGGCATGCTGCCGTTGGAGGGAGAATGGGGCGTTATGACGACATTCGGCGATGACGTCATATTTGATGACGCTGTCATTTCCAGGCTATGAGTCGCACTTTGTGACATGTTGTATGCCATCGAAACTGTGGAGTTTACTACAAGATTTGAAGGAAGTTAGGAGTTTAATGTTCAACAGAATAGAAGGTTGTTCAATGGGTGTAAAATTACATGACCTAACTAGTTTTACAGTTGTGTGCTCATTGACCTGGCCTTTGAATGGAAGCGAGGCTGGAGTGACTTTGTTTTGATACAAACCTCAACGCTTCTCACGTGTAAAAGCAACTAGTTCGCGTAACGACATGATTTATACATTAAAAGCAGTGAGTTTTGTACCCAAACAAAGCAAATCCAGCCCGGCTTCTACTAAAAGGTCAGGTCACTTAGCAACAACTTTAAAATGAGCTATTTGGCAGCGGTCGCTGAATTTGCTCTCACATACATTTACTAGTGCCGAATTGCCTACCAAGGAAGTAAGGCTACCTCTCATCCCCAATTTTGTATACAGCTGTTTCGACAAAGGTTGTCCAAAAAATATCGTAAAAGCGTACGCGACGATGCCGAAAGGTAGTCTGGGTAATACCCAATAAATTTCAACGAAAGCTCTTAATTCCATTCGAGTTCTGTGCCTGGTCGTGTCAAAGACTGTTTGAAGTTTCTCTCCGGATTGGTGGTGGCAAGCGCAAACACGCTCAACTTCGCTTCCTCTAGTAAATTAGCTCCACTGAGAAATGCAATGGACTGCTAGCTGTTCTTGGAAAGCCAACTAAATTAAATTTCATAAGCATTAAACTACAACCAATGTTGCATCTATTGTCATTATTGTTTTAAAGCATTTAGAGCATTTAATTTAATCCATTTTCGTAGCATAGAAATCTAGAATTAGAATACTGAACGAAAAGGCAACATATTTCGAGCCAGCGACCCTAAAATATTTAAACGCCCAAACTCACCCATTCTGGAATGGTTACACACGCAAACGTGATAACAGTTGGACGGCAGAGGGGTAGCCATAGAAGATGATACACTCTCATTGACAATCACTGTGGAGTTCACTTGAGCTGTGTGGCTCGCGCTGATAGTCATCGTGGTGAAAACTTCGCTCACATTAATGGAGTGCGTCTGGTTTACAATTTCCGTACTGGAATGCGCTATGCTCGTGGAATTAAGCGAAGAGGTGACTAAGGAACGAAAGAACAATTTAAAAAGTACAGAGTGCAAAACTTAGAATGTTAAGCATAAAGGGTGGATAGATAGAGATAGATTCTGGGAATAGCTACATGTAAGAACAAATAAGTAAGTGTTGACTTAAACTCACGGATGAAGAGCATCTCAATTAATATCGGGCAGTCGAGCTTGAGCTGACATTTCTTCAGGATTTTGAAGTTTGGCGGAATGTTGTCCTTATTTCTCTTCTCGGCTCATATTGTTTTAAAAACTGAAAATGTTCGGTGGCAACTATCAGCCGATTCGTCCCAATAGCAATAGACGATAGCAAATTGATCATATTTATCAAATTGAAACACGACTAAGCGTTGAATCCACAATTTTTCTCTTTGCCATCAATGTTAGTTTGATTTCCACACGATAAAGTTTTCCTTGACAATTTTGCTCAGTTTGACAAGTTGTCGTGTACACAGCAAAATTGGCAAATCAGTTCGGTATTGAACTAGAAAACATTTCAACAAAACTTGTAAAAAACTTGCTTTTATAGCAAAGCGCACGCGCTTCCCTATCTAATTTTTTTCCCCTATCTTATTCCTATTGGCGTCATTATTGCCTGATTTCATACCGTGGGGGTCTGGGTACGAGTCTGTGTATTATGGGTTATGGGACTCAAAACCCACATAGCCGGAAAGAGCACATCGAACTTTACAACATCCTCAAGTTTGGTGTCAATCAAGCTAATATTAGGCGAGATACAGCCATTCAAAAACTCCAAATTTTACTAAGAAATGTATGGAACGCCGGATGTGTCCGGCGTTCCATACATTTCTTAGTAAAATTTGGAGTTTTTGAATGGGTGTATCTTTCCTAATATTAGCTTGATTAACACCAAACTTGGAAATGTTGTAAAGTGCGGTGTGCTCTTTCCGGCTATGTGGGTGTTGAGTCCCATAACCCATAATACACAGACTCGTACCCAGACCCCCACGGTATGAAATCAGGCAATGGTACATTTCTCAACATACGCACGGCCGTGCGTCCATAAAATGGCGTGTGCAACTTGCAGACAAACTCGGGTTTCCGTCGCTTAGTTTTAGTTTTACAAAGTAATTCAAAGAAGCAAATTGGCATTGACAATTTTAGATGAAAGATTCTCGTTCAGACCATACCATTATGGCGTGTTTGTAAACAGCTGATAACAACCTTTGTTTTTCGGTACAGGGCATTGAGAGAATTTTGTAGTCAATCACAAATAAAACCTGTTTTCCGCGTAGTACTTTTCGATATATCGAGTTATATCGAGTTATGGATGCACTTGAGAAGTTTGGAGAGCACTCAAGAAGCTAGAATCTGTTGTGCTATCCAAACTTCCCGCGTGCATCCATAAATCGATATACGCACGCTAAGCATGAACCAATTTTTAAGTGTGCAAAAGATTGTCAAGTTTCGTTTGTCCTTTGAATGGACAAATAAAACTTGCCAAGGATAGCTCATCACGGAAACTAATTTACCTTATACAGAACAGTAAGAGAATATTTACAATAACCTTGTCAAGGAAAACATCAGTTCCCGTTAAAAAGACCTCAGTCTGGTACAGCCAGCGGAGAATACTTTTCTCCAGACTAATTAATTTGAGAATCTAGAGAATCTAATTCTCATCCAATCAGAATTTTAGGCACTCACAATTTGCCTGTTGATATTTCCTATTCTTGTGAAAGGAAAGGATCTAGGATCGGGGTAACGGGTATATTACGAACTCACAAAATGAGCTTCCATTTGCCGTGCTTTTCGCGGTCATGTTCAGTGGTAGCGGAGATAATGTATGAGTTCGAACATCGTTGAAGCCTGAGTTTTTTGAAGCTTTCGATTCAGTTGCGTTCACAACTTGTGATGGGCTCTCTGTTCTAATTAAATCTTACAGCTCATTTGAATGAGATTTTACTTTCGGGTTAGCATGTTCCAATATCACACAAATAAAAGCATTCCAAATGATGTTTAGACTTTGTAATACTTCTCCTGTTCGATCAATGAGTTCAAACTTTCCGGCCTTGAAACCATGGCCAGTTACGTCTTAATTGTCGGGTTCCTTAATGTCTAATTGTTAGCGAAACTATTCATCAGAACTCGTCAGCGAAGTTTTTCACTTTTTCTTCCTTATTCGACATGATAGGTTATCTCCAGTTCAGTTCATTTTTTATTCACACCTCGATGTTTTAATTAATAAATTAACAAAGTATATGCTTCAGTAATAAAACAATAAAGAAGAAAGACTGATATGGTTTTGGGGGGAGGTGTGCGGTGGTTAGCGGAGGACTAGCTTTTGAGCTAACCAACGCACACTTGAATTTAAAGATTAAGGTATATTAAGTGCCCCGGCTTTCTCCGTCTAACACTTCGGAAATAGTGTAATCGACATCTGCGTTAAAAATCATAATAAATGGGATAACAATGTTTAGCCGGTATGGCAAAAGATAATTTGCCTTCACAATAGATCATAAAAAATAAAAATAAAAGAAAACCGCGATAAAAAGTATTTGTGAAAGATCGGGAATAACCATAAGATGCTTGTGATTTGGTGATTATCTCCATCAAATTAAGGTCAGTTTAACGACAATATTTAATACACGATTCTGCGAACGTTAGTAAACTATACTTCTAACTGGCGCAAACAGTCAAAACACAGAACCAACTGTGTTTTGTAATAATATAAGCTAGTCAACAAGACAAAGAATTAATCACCATTTTAATCACTTGGTATTAAACGAGAAAAAAACTCCGTCATGAACATCAAATATCGATACGCCGTTATTTCTAGACTTATACTACACATCTATATGTATTCAATTCAGTTGTGCTTATTCGGGAAATTGAAACGGATTGAAAATACATATGGCCATAAGAAGCGAATGATGTGTTATTCAGTAAATGACACAGGCATATTCGGAAAAAAAAAAAATTCGAGTGCTCCTATCAGGAGTCGAACCTAAGACCTTCCGATTACTAGTTCAAATGCTCTACCACTGAGCTAAAGGAGACGCGTGGGAGCTAAGGCCATTAAACTAGGTTCACGGGACAAATATCCTGCATACTGCTTGGATTGGAATGTCATGTGTGACATACGCGCAATAGAATAAATATGATGGAATATTTTAAGCCTGGTGAATAAATGGCAATGATGTATTATTCAGTTAATAAAAGTCAATGGTTATGAAGCCTGACGAGCTTCTTTGTTATATGTTTTTGTTAGCTGTTTTGGCCTTGACCCTGCGCAGACCAAAATAGATTTTGAAACGTGTTGGAGCAACTGACCAATAGAAACGCTCCTGTTAAGATATTCAACTGTAGTGTGAATGTTAAAACAAAGGAGTGTACCGGTTCCAACATAAATTGCAGCACCATTGTTTTCATGACAAGGTTTCATAACCAATCTCTCAATTAACTATGATAGCATGGCATCAGAAAAAATCAGAAGACTTTTGGTAGCTACAGTAGGTCACCTTAAACATCGCGTTTCCCTTTCCGACTAAATGCTAGGGTATATAAATATATTTTTTAACAAATTTGAATTTTTTGCACATTGTTAGCAGTGTTAGCCGCTGTGCTAGACTCGCTACAAACGCCTACTTCAAGCAACAATTCCAAATTCTAAAAATGTAGTGAATTATGTCATGGCTTCTTGGGGAATGCCAAAAATCACGGTGTAATATTGAAGTGGTCTTTCAATGGAATCGATGTGATTTTTTTCGAGCCCAAGTTCAACATCTGTGAGAGGTCTATTTTTAATTCCGCTCTCAATTACTCAGGCAATTGTTTATCTTTCTCAACACATGACATTTTCCTTTAAAATGAAACCACACATCGTTACAATTCATAAAACTAGTGATCAAAGATTAGGGAGTGCGTCCGATGAACCGTGGAGGGGGAGGCCCCCCCCCCCCCCCCACTTTTTGGATGGTTAAAGAAAATATTTTGTTTTATTTTACTTAACCATATCCATCACTTACAGAAAAAAAATTACCTTACATATTTGTATTAAGTATATTAAGGTTTTCTCCGACTAACCCGACAATTTCAGACAGTTTGGACGGTCGTAAGTTTTGCTGCTGAACGGACGACTAAATTTCAACCGTGAAAAAATAGAATTTCAGCCGTTGTTTCCATTTTCTTTCGTTCTTGGATCGATGTTTCAAGAAGATAAAGTTTCATCACTGAATAAGTTCGAGGGAGGTTCTGCACAAAGGCATTCATTTATGAGGGACTCTGTAAACTGAGGGATTCTCCTGAGGGACTCTGTTAACAAACTATTTGTCCCGTTTCCGCGAACTTATTTCATGAAAAACAGCTTTACTTATAGCGGAGCAGTTCTCTGGAACAGCCTGCCCTGTCATGTGAGAGAGGCTAAATCTCTTAGTCAATTCAAAAGATTAGTTAATGATCATTTTCAATGTTAGAGTACTAGTATACACGGCATTCATGAAAAACAGGTTTTAGTTAGATTAGTTGCAGTTAGGTATTGAATTTTGTTTAGGATAGTTAGGTTATTTCTAATTTTTATACTTCTGATGGATTTTACCGTGTTTAAATAAAGATTTATTGATTATTATTTATGAAAGCTACTTATCGCCCTAGCGCGTAAACATTTGAAACGGATAGTATGTACAGGCACGGTCATTCTAGATCGTTCAACACAGAAACACAAACAACGAAACTGGGTCTTCACAAGCTGCTGGCTTTGACAAGTAAACACTTCGAAAATTTCTGCCTCATCAGCGTGATGTGTTGGTCAAATGTAATTAGGGTGAGACTGAAGCATCGACTCCTTTCTTCAAAAAAAAAAAAGGAAAGCATTTTTGGCTGATACCATTAAGGATTTAGATTAGTGTTGACAGTTTTTTTTATGCATTTCTAGCCACTTCAGAAGACGTAAGTTTAAAATTTTCCCGGGGGAGCCTGCCCCCGGACCCCCCTAGTTGTCTCACACGAACACGTTTACTGTGCCCCCCACTCCAAAAACCGCCCCGCGGGCCCTGCTTTGCCAAGTTGGTGATGATGTCGTCCGCCCCCGCGAAATCTGCGGGGGATGGCAGATACGCGTCCCAAGCAAGATCCACTCATTTGTTGATTTTCCCATACAATCTCGACTCCAAACGTAATTAGGAGTGCTTTGTTTATACGTCGAACAGTGAAAGTGTCAGACTGCAAAGGTCAGTGAAAAAAATGGCAGGTCTTTGTCTCTTGTCAATGTCTGCCCGCGGTTAAAAAAAATAAAACCTAAAAAGTATCATCTAAGTTAACTGGAATAAGGCCAATACGAGTCAAAAATCAAGCCAATTTCCATTCTTTTAATATACTCGTTTTAGCCAAATGCATTCTCAGTTCAACACTAAGTTTCTGTCTGCGTGCAATTATTTTTCTTTTGGTTGCGTTAACTAAGCATTTTTTTTACGTTTCTCCACAAAATGTTAACCAATCATTCAGTTAGTTTTAACCAATCATTGAACTGTTTTGTTGCTAAGGCCTTCAAATGCATTTGTATATGTGACTTATGTATTGGGAAAAGCTTGTCAGTTCCATTGAATATGATGAAGTGTGTACAGCTGTACTAGCAATTATGACATTGCTGAATATGATGAAGTGTGTACAGCTGAACTAGCAATTATGAATAAAATCGTCGTTTAAAAAAGTTATAAAGTTGTAATTCTAATGGCCAAAGGCAGTAAATAAACTGTCATGAAAATCACGAAACTCAGGGAAAATTGCAAAATTGTTGGTTGAGTGAACTACAAGATTCGACGGTAAACGGTGGACAAGCCAAGACGAGCAAATGAAACAAAGGAAATTACATGAATACTGTATTACAAATATATTTTATGACGGACGACCGAAATGACAAGAAATGTATCGAATATTTCGCCAGAAATGATATTTTGTTCCAGTCGAGAGCGATTTTGTTTTCAATAGAAGCTTATATTCAGGAACATAAGAAAGAAGCACACGAATCCAGAAATTGAAATTGTTTTTTCTTAGCTGTCATATATACGCTGATTAGGGCTTTTCATGCCAAGCCCGCGTAAAATTTTAATGAATGCTTGAGACGTTAATAAGGGAACGCAATTTATCTTCTGGAGAAAATGTTCGATCCATCAAGAGCTTTTCTCGATGATGATATATTAACCTGTATCCGACTTTGAAACAAAAAATCAACAAATTGCCATTTATCACATGCATGCAGTAAGCATGTGCTTTCAATCAGGGAAGTGTTTAACATCTAAGTTGCGACTTTTTGCCCAGGGGGCCGATGTCTCTGAAAAGATATGGTTGTCCGAGGAAGAGAAAACTTTGTCGATTTTACATAACAAAAGAGACACTCATGAAATTACGCCTCTTTTGGGCAGTTTCCAAGGGATGTTTTGATAAACTCCCTCGTTGCTAAGGCGTCCACATTTGTACAATAGCCATAAAGGGTAGCGTAAATGAAAATTCAAGATCTTATGCTTATGCTTGAAAATATTAATGCCTGGTGGTTTCAAGTGAGACCGTATCAAATCCAAATTCAGACCACAGCTTAATATAAGAAAAATAATTTCCGGTGACAAACGGCGTGTAGAATTTAATCAAATATAACCCCGGCAGCCAAGCAGTAGTAAACTATATATACTTCGGTCAACATTCTCTACTTTAGACAACTCAATGGACACTAATTTTTGCGTACCACGAGCCAGTGTATAAGTCAACATTTCCACCCATTCTTCTTACTGTAAGGAAATTTGCAGACTTCTGACGTGCTAAAATAACGTGTCCCCACCAATCATCTTCTCCGCGAGGTATTCATTAAACATCAGCTACGCCGCCCTCAAAGTCAATTTATAGAGCGACGAAAATTGATTCTCTCAAAAATGTAACGATTGAAATGTGATCAGCGTTAAAAATCGTCATATTTAACAGTTCCGCAGCATGCAAACTTGAGAAATATAATATTCGTGTCATTTTTCGATGAAAGTTCAAATCATCTGCATCTACTACCGATTAGAACATTTGCCTTAAGCTAAATTCGACTTCATGAAAATAAAATGTATGCTCAAGAAGCTTGCTAGCAGAAAAAAAGTTCCTAAATATAAAATAATAAAAAACCTTGGACTGTTATCCTCCATGATAATTGACTCTCGCCGATGACGATTCTTAACTGATTAATCTGGATGTAGACCGTTCAAAACGCTATAAAACTGGATAAAAAACAGCGTGATATCATAATGTAAATGTACCTACCTTGACTACTGCCGTATGAAATCGACACGAGGGAGAGAAATACCGGTAGCCATATTTGCCAGGCAGATTTTCTAAACCCTATATGGAAGAGTAAAATCAATAGATGTAGATTAAACAAGTGTACGTATAAAATTAATCTTCCAAGCGATTCAAGACTTGTGTGCTAACATCGTAAACAGTTATAGAACGCCTAACCATCAGACTTAATCCCTAAAATTGAAAACAAGGAAAAAGGAAACGGCTAGAAATACATCTATTGTATAGGGATAGATTTGAAGATGTGAACGCATACTCGTAAATCATCACTATTACCCAACATCGCGTCTTCACGTCCTGTTCTCTGCGCGTTAGATAAAATTACTTTTTTCACGTATTTTGTCGGTCGTGTTTTAAAAATCTGATACAACAGCAGAAAGCGACAAAAGACTTAGAAATGGCTTCCTTCACGATTTCACGATCGCGTACGTCTTTCTGAAATACTGCGATTAGTAATTTACAAGTTGCCTGGGAGGGATTTGCGTACATGCAGATTGCAGCCTCTGTCTCAGTGTTTATTTGCATCAATTGTGATTACAACCAAGGCAACAGTACATTACAAATTAAAATCCGAAGTCGTATTAAGTTAAACAATAAGTCAATAATGTAATGCGTTTTGTGTAACGATTGTACCTGCGATTTTGGATATTTATTATTAAAGATGTTACTAGAAATAGTGAGTAAATGACAACTGAGTTGTCGAACTGGTAAAACAAGTTTCAGTACTTTGTGCATTCAATGGACGGTTGTCATAGAACCATTCAAGAAACAAAGAAGGGAACTCTGTGTTTAGGTCGCCGGTAAATAAAATTTGATATAACCTATTTGCTTTTCTCCGATAGGTAAATATTTTTTTTTTATTAAAATATAGGGTTTAATTTTTAAATTAACATTTACGTTATTCTCAGTAGATAGTTAATTTAGTTAATTGGAAAAGTAAACCAAAATGGCTATAGTAAAACGTTAAACCGTTACGAAAAAAATGATAATTTAGATTAGAAAATACGAAATGAATTACAACATTTCGGTTGCTGTAACACCAAGGTTGTAAGCTTTAAGCCTTATAATTCACCAGCTCCCCGCCGCCGGGGCCTAAACACACGGGCAAAAACAGTTGCCAACATAATTACCTCAAGCCTCTGAAAATACAAGGCGTAGTCCAAGGTCATTTCTAAAATTGGTTCTATTTGAATGTGAATAGAATGGAATGGACGCAAGTTAAATTAAAGTTCAACTAATTTATTTCAAAATAGCCTGGCTTGTCACAAGAAATACAACAGTTAGGTTATGTGGTAAGCTTTTAATAATCTGAGAAGAGGATTTGGTCTCCCTTTTAGAATTTAAGGGATTAGGTGGATAGCTATGGCTTAAAATGAGAACCTAGCACACGATAAATAATCGACCGTAATTAATATTTCAATTAACTTACATGCGTATTAAAAGGTGACCCCATTTTATATTAGATCAAAAAAGAACCGTAATATATATTGGCAATCCAAAAATACCGCGGATCCATACACCAAATAGCTTATTGCTAACATATTTTAAAGTCACGACCGTTCAGTGCGACTTGTGTACATAGTTACGACTTTTATAATATGGTCTTCTGTTGACATAGAACTCTTGAGCAAAAAGCAATGCGAAAAAAAAAGAAAGAAAGAAAGAAAGAAAAGAGCAGAAGAAGAAATAAAAATAAAGGGGAAAGAAAAAGAGAGAAAAAGAATAAAAAAACTTAATAGAATAGTAACTCGGTCTGACGAAGGGCTGGCGCTTAAAACCTCAGCTCTCGAATGTCTTCACGGTGGCCAATTTACCAATGCTGTTGATAAAACCAAATATTCCTGCCGAGTTAGAGTTCGATTCCTGGTAGAATGGATGTCCTTAAAGACAAAGTTTGTACTAAAGCAAAGGACATATACGTCATGTGTGCACGTACAGGGAACAAGTTAAGACTAATGTGTAAAATTGCCCGCATAGTTTACCCTCCTGTTCAACGTTCCGTCCTTATATTGCTGGGGCGCCATCGAGTTCCTTGGAAAGGTTCCTAGCTTTGCTGCGCACGCGCAAATATGCTTAGTGCTCTAGATAGATCCCGCGCTTGACTGGGGCGCGTTCAGATTGTTTAGGGTGAAGGGATGGTGTTCAATGAAGAATAATTTTCACAGCTATTACAAGCGTAAGTGAAATACGACTATTCAGAGGCTTTCACCCTGAAGAGCTCATATTAAAGGTGCATTCTTGTTGTTTACTTAGTAACTACTATTCATAACTCATCACAGCTTTGTCCTCAGTCCTCGACTTGCTTCGCCACCGAAGCCAACAACCTTGGAGGCATGGAGCCGAGCATCATAGTGGACATCTAAGCCCCTAAATCGAACCCACAACCTCGTGTAAACCCATGGGCGTAGACTTTTTCACAGGAACGCTCAATGTTTCAAATCCACCAGCCCCCTGCCCCTCGCCCCCCGGCCCTGAAGCGAAGAATTGGTTCGAGTTTGCGGTAGTTTCGGGTTATCGAAAGTTCGAGAAGTCGGGGGTAAAATGAAAATGTTTGAGTGAAGCAAATCCAATGGAAACAACCTCTTCAGTTGGAGTTAACCGAAGGTCTGGCTAATCAAGAGTTCGAAAAATTGGGATTCAGGCATTGTATCACTGTAGGTTAAAGTTTTTGGTTTGCTTGTTTTTTCTTTCAATTATTTCCTCAATTTTAGATATTGTTCATGTACCCACGCGCGTCCGGCGTACAGGTATATCTATGCCCTTGACATTGATGCTCTCTAACTGACCAATCAGCTAAGGGGAGACTCGTTACAAGGCCATTCACTAGCTTCACATGTGCGAAATTAAGTGAAAAAAAAAAACACGCTTTGTGACTTTTCAAGAGCCAATCCCACCAGTTTGTTAAAATAATCATTACAGGACAGGATTAATAATTTACTTATAACAGAAATTATGAAAGTTTTTTTTTTGTTATCAAGACTGAAAAAAATAAAAAGTCTTTCCTAGAAGAATATGGCATATTGTAAAGAAATTTTCAAAACAACTGATGTGCCAAAAAAAAAAAAAAAAAAGTAAAATTTTTTACGGTGTTGTTATCAAGATAACCTTACAATTGCACCTTCTTGAAAACAAGAACACCTGCAGAAGCAGATGATTTCCTAGAACATTTTGACTCAAGTGGAATGAACTAAATTATATTTATGCTTGTTTTTTACTCTTTTGTTCCCGCCAGGGAGCAATCGTTGAAAAAAAGGTTGTTGTTTTGTTAGATACATTTAACTAACAAAATTTAATCCAAGATCTTGTGGGAACTTCAGATTCAAGTAAAGACCAGCGGAAATTTTGACATTTAAGACGGGGCAGTTGACGTAATTAATGATGGAGTGAGAATGCAACGTGTTAATTATTTGACTGCGGTTGTATAATTCTCCATCAAAGCAACAGTTCGCAACTTCACTTACAACTACCATATGTTGCAGTTTTATTTCGGAAATTATAGGCTTCTGGAAGGCAGTCACTGTGTTGGTAAACAGAATGAGATAAAGCAATTACTCCCACAACGCCACGAGCACCCACAGGCAAATCTATTAATTAGGACGCATTGTCTTGGGAAAATTCAGTCTACCAATTGTTACAAATGATGAAGCAGAGAATTCACTCTGTACTGTAAGTTAATGTGCTTAAGTGAATCCATGAATTTCCCCTGAGCTTTAGCTCTAGTAAGGAAATGGGAGATCGCACGAGGCAAAGAAAAAAATTTCCGACCTCGGCGCGAATCGTACCGACGACCTCCGGGTTTGATCGACTTAGCTACGAGGCCAGGCGAGAGCAAATCGTAATTGCGGCAATGTGAATGTAAATTGTTATCAGTATTGTTATCCCGGTTTAGAAATGACAGAATATAAGAAGAATGTCAGTTCCCATAAGGGTTCAATTTCACCTATTACCATAAACCTGAAAAAGAGCCCAATTCCTGTTATTTTCAGTAAACCTATTCCGTTTATTCCTATTCCGGAATAGTTCCAAAAGAGCTCATCCTTCGACAAGCCAAAGAATACGGAAATATGATAGTGGCGCTTCATCGGTGAGGGGGTGGAAATGAATATTTGATTTTATCAACCGGGTACAGTTTGTAAGGTAATTTGGAGACCGTAAAGAGTTTTGAGAGCTGTTGTTTGGTTAACCCAGTTGATAAAACCAAACCATCGTAACTAAATATAGTGACCCACATCCATGATACTAGCACCAGAATGAGTTAGAACTGCGATTAAAAGCGTTTTCGTTGCGTTGTCATAACTTGCTCAGAAAACATGAAATGTTTTTTCGGTTTTGGCATTAGACAAAGACATCTTATACGTCACTACTGACGCAGAAGAATTTTCCAGACTCATGTCTAGTTAGTTAGATCTACGTAAGTAAATCAATCATTCTGTCTGCTTTCAATGGCTCCAATTTATAAAACGAAAATACAAAAGCTGGCAAAATGCTTTTTTTTTAATATTTCCTTTTTCACGCACTATGGTGCCGAAGTGTCTTTAATGTGAACAATAAGATTTCAACAATTAGTAGTGGACTCAAACGTTTGTATTGCTGGCCGTGAGACTTAACTCTACATTTTTTACACTATTGCAATCAAGTTAGGGTCATCTTTATTGACTGCCTGTAAATCTGACAATGAAAGTGCTAAAGCTAAGATATAACTGATATTGGCGTTTTGTACTCTAGCAAGTTTTGCAAGGGCTTGATTTTCCGGCAAGAAAACTATTTTTCATATATTCATGATCCTTCCAATTATTTACGCACCCCTTTGATTTTGATCTTTTCACTTGTATCAAGCGTCCCTCCATTTTGTTATTTTAACGTATGCAAATAAAGATTAATTGCAAAAGAAGTTTTTTATTCGTTTACATTTGATGGCAGACCAATGAAAGGTTTAAAATGACGGAATGAAAACGGTTTTGAGAGCATAAAAACAAGTTATATTGTGTTTGTAATGCGATGCAAGATTATATTTCTGGGATATTTATGAGGGTAATCTAAACTTAAGACCTACACGAGGGCCCTCTTACTGCTAAAACAAAGACTTCTGCATTCCTTATTGGCAAGAGGACGTTATCTTATTGGCTCAAAGTTTTAATTTGTTCAGCTTTTTATCGCAGTTGTTTGATATTTTCGTATTTCAAGTTGCCTTGGTTGTTAATTACTATCCATATTTTGTAAGACACAGTCAGTGGTATTGTTAGATGACACGCGTCATAACATCACTTGTTTTGAAGGCGAAATACTTTCGGGAAAATTCGTTCAATTCTGACCGCTACGTTAGTCAAGTAGTCGGAAACTTTAATTTCACTTCTCTCGTGCCTTGGCATTCACGCACGTTTTGTTTTCCTCTATTGAGCGTTCAGGGAAAAAGCAGCAAGTTAATTTGCAATTGCAAAAGTGAAATTAAAAAAAGTTAAAAAAGGAAAACAATTTTCCAAAAAAACAAAGTTTCAATGGCGCGCAATGGAAGACAAACGAAAGGTAAGTTCAATGTTTATCGATTACCACTTGTACAAATGATATTCACGGACGAGTAAGTGAATGCTTTTGATTTTAAAATCCTTGATAAGTAAAGAAGATTTAAAGCAGATTTAGTTTAAGGCTTGGAATCACCTAGTAACATGGAGTCTTAATTAAGACAATTATTTGTTTCCGAGCCGAAGGGCGTTCGTCATTTAGTTACATAGTTTCAAAATGTTGCACAAATTTTATTTCTCAAAGAAAAATTGGGGAAACTATCGAACTTAACGTTGTCTCGAAATGCAAAAATTCCCTATCAATTCTACCTCAAGAGCTCTGAATCTTTGTTAGTATTGTTTGTTCAAGCGATTTCATCAGCGGAGTTAAACTTTATTCATAGTTTCAAGAGTGAGACAGGTGCAAACAAAGTTACTACCAATCGGAAACAAGGCGTTAGACATAATGGAGAATGCGAGAGAATTTAAAGGCGTGTTTAAACGTTATTACGCTCGCATTTGAAAAGCGGTAGCTTATTTCTCCTTTTTTTTAATGAAATCACACAAAGGACATGGTCGAAAAGCTGGAGCGAGATTACGAGACTCGAAATCTGGAGTCTTGTAATCTTCGCTGTGATGATTCAAATGAACCTTTTGTGCTCTCCTCTCTCAGGTGGTGCTTTTTTCAGTTGTTTATGATATTGAGTTAAGAGCGGCTGACTGAGGATATCGAGAACTCGCGGTCAAAACTGAAATTTCGGATTTCCTCATATTTTAGAAGCAAAGACTTAGAAAAACATTTGACTATAAAAAATTGCGATATTATATTATATATCATATTTTGTCAGAAGAATCCCTTTGGAGAACTATTTACGAAAATAACAGTAAAACTTTGCAAAGATTTTTCGTTTTCGAGAATTCCGGCACAATATATGTGAAATGCCGTGATCACGTTGCACTCACTCCGGTGTTAAATTTTGGCGAGATTTGGTGCATTTTCAAATCGCTCGGGAAGGAAGACGGCTTAGCGTGTGAAAACGATCTTTTGAAGTAAAGTTAGGCATCCTTCTGAGAATACGGTCTTATGAAAACATTGCTGGAGGATTCTTATTTACATGTAGTTTTCAAAGTCCGAAGAATCCTACTTTCAGCATTTTTTTTTTGACACTTGAAATTGTGGAAACTTTGCGGACAAAATTTTTTTCCTGGTACATCGAAATTTACAATGAAAGTTACATTAAAGAAAAGCTCTATTCTTGTGCTGAAACATATAAAACATTCAGCTTGAGTAATTTAAAAGCCAGCCTTTGACGGAATAAAACACATAGGGAATTTTTGACATATTTTTTCAAAAAATTCCAGTGGTCACGCAAGGACAAGATGACATGTTTCAATAAATTATTGTTTGTTATGTTATTTTTACCGGAGAATTATAAAATTCTTGTTCCAAAACTAAATCTAATGATCTAATAACTTCTGTATTGTTTTTATATATACCTTAAATAAAATAAGTCTAACTAGGGAGTGAGATGTAACCCCAAATTTGAAAAGGTCCAAGTGTCATGTCACCTTTCTGCTCGTCCAGATCTCAACCTCAGTTTTTTTCATTGCCACAAGGTGCATCAAGAACCAAGTATTTATGATATATCTTACTAAATAAGAACTTGTTTCAATAATAAAGCTAATTACAGGCGTTAAAATCACTTTTGGGTTTGTGAAGCTGTGCAAAGCAGGCACGTTTTCTAGATCACAGTCTGCCAGTTGAACTCAGGCTCGCACGTGAACACTTGAAAATAAGGAAATAATTCAAGGCAAAATCTTGTCCTAGTACATCAAAACTTACCCTAACAGGTATGCTTGAGTTACGATTTTTTATTTTACTGCAACATGTAAGAAATCTAATTTGGGTATAACATTTATAGTCAAGTGTTAACAAAATTTAACATAAGGGAATTTTTTGTGTATTTTCTTCGAAATATCGCAGTGGTCACGCAAGTACTAGTTAACACATTTAAAATACATTTAGTTTGTGTAATATATTTTCCCGAGAGAATGACAAAGTTATCGCTACAATACAAAATGTAATACTCTAAACAGTTTTTCGTTGCTGAATATTCCTATACAAAAAAGTTATCCACAGTTAGAGTGAGTGATAACTAATGCCACAGCAAAATTCGTAAAGGCCGATTGCCGTGGCATGTTTTCCGATAACGCAACGTCAGAATGATCGACAAATTTCATTATTGTACTTCACGTAGCTAGTACGTTTTTCACTAAACAGAAGAGTGACAATTTGTTCACTTCTTAAATGAAGCTGTACGATTACTAGTAATCAGAAGGTCTTAGGTTCGACTCCTGATAGGAGCACTCGGATTTCTTTTTTCCGAGTATGCTTGCGTCACTTTCTGGAATAATACATCATTCTCATTCATTCACCAGGCTTGAAATATACCATCACATTTATTTCATATACTACACATTCGACATTCAAATCCTAGCTGTATGCAGGATGTTTGTCCAGGAGCTTATAAGGACCTGGTTTGTCCCATGAACCTAGTTTAATGGCCTTAGCTCCCACGAGTCTCCTGTAGCTCAATGGTAGAGCATCCGAACTGGTAATCGGAAGGTCTTAAGTTCGACTCCTGATAGGAGTACTCGGATTTCTTTTCTCCGAGTATGCCTGCGTAACTTTCTGGAATGTAATACATCATTCTCATTTATTCACCAGGCCGGAAATATACCATCACATTTATTTCAGGACGGTGAATGTAGTTAATGCGGGGAGAAGAGGAAGCGAGGAAACTATTGTTTTATCTAAGAGGGGGGTACCATGTGGTATAGAGAGACAATAGTCTGGTCTTGGAACGAAAGGTGACTGATAAAACTTAAACAAAAAAAGAGAAAATAATATTCAAAAACTGCAATGGTCTCAACAATCATTCTATCACTGTGGCTACTTTAATTTGAATGAAGTTTGAATCTCCTTCAGTACACATATACCCCTGCACGTAAAAGGTATTCAACAATTATCCGAAGTATTTCTGCACTACAGTCATTTAATAGTAACTGCAGGTTTCTCATGTTCACAAAATAGCAAAGCAACATGCCCTACCTCTAAGGCCTTTATTCGATTCACCGATGATGATGATGATGACGATAATGGCGATGGTGATGATGATGATGATGATAATGATGATGATGATTTTAGGGCTTATCCAGGCATATCTGGGTTTCGCAAGCGCGAAGACAAGCAACTTGCGGAATGCTAGTCACGCCGATTTTCTCCCTCTCGACACCTTCCGACTAAATTAGACGTCTAAATTAGATGTCTACGGTCTTCGTTGACGGTAGCCTCCCACGCAGTCGTTTTGAGGGGACTCAGGGAGGATGTACTACGAGTCCCCTAAAAACGACTGCGTGGGAGGCTACTGCCAACGAAGACCGTAGACATCTCGACGGCACGGGCAGATGGTCAGATTGTTATTCGAGCTCATCCTTTCAGAATATCAAATTCCATTAATGTTAAGACTTTTGTTCTTGGGTCATCGCAGTTTGATCAGAAATATCATCGCTGTTTGTATTCCATCAATATAAAGTCAGTTAACTTAACTTCATATGTTCAATCAACAACATCAGATGATCGATAACTTTACTAACATGTGCGCGCGAGGATTAATTACATTTCACTGTCAGTTTTGTCGTCAGCAAACACCTTCCTGGCGTTGGCACCTGGATGACTGGAGATATCTTTTTGGCA
Organism: Pavona decussata; assembly: GCF_977016875.1. Classification (NCBI taxonomy): domain Eukaryota; kingdom Metazoa; phylum Cnidaria; class Anthozoa; order Scleractinia; family Agariciidae; genus Pavona; species Pavona decussata. The sequence goes on along the minus strand of NW_028145657.1, from coordinate 1,093,543 downwards.
TTCACCCAAAGAAACGGTTGCTGTAATAGTATGAATAGGGTCTTTCGGATTATGCTCGTAAAATAGAGTATTATGCTTTTGGGCGTCACCCGTGAAAGCAGGGTATTATGCTCAAAATTATGCTCGGCTGGAGGTGCTCAAATTATGCGGGACTAAAATGACACTTCCACCCCACCCCCCATAGGACTGTACCCATTATTAAACATTCCTAGTCTGTCTGAATTATCTGATCCTTCCATGATGCAAATCCACGAACACTGTACAAGCTTGGAGCTTGGACGTCTGGCATAAAGTGGTAACCACGCCTTCGATTATACCAGTCTAAGGAATTTAGTTTCTAAAATATTCCTGCTGTTATCAACTTTGTACATTCTAGCTGGAGTTGGTGGCAAAATTTGCATACACTTTTCACAGTTTTCAGAAACAACAGCATTATGCTGCAAAATACATTAGTATTATGCCAGCATTATGCCTGATGCTCCAGATAGAGTATTATTCTCAAAATTATGCCGGCATAATCCGACAGACCCTAGGTACGAACTTTGACCGCAACCGGACTCGTCGTCTATCAAGGACGAAAATGAGCACGAAGCCATAAATGCAACCGAAAATATATAGAAACTGCAAAATATGACATCGCGGAAGAAGAAATACAGTCCACTCCAAACCAAGAACGCACATTGCTATTTATAACCATTTTGCGTCATTTTTTATAAATAGCAAGTTTAAAATAGCTATGTACACAGTGATGGCCATAATATGCAAACAACCTTGGTTATTTTCTGGTGCTCTTCTATCCGGATCGGACTGAGAAGGGTGGACTATTGCTCGCATTAATGGGCGGATGGTTCATTAAATGCCTATTTTGCAGGCATTGGAACGGTAAGTGCTAATTCAAATATATGTATAGCCGTGTAGCTGTTGAAGATAATATTATGGCCAGCCTTGCACTAAAGTGAAAGCATGATTTTTTCTACCCGCTCTGATATCTCAGTTCTGTTTATGATATATAGTCTAGGACCTGCAAATTGAAAACACAGATACCTTGTTCTTCAGCTTATTCTCGTCTTCGCTTGTCCAGCTCAATGTAGTGCCTGACTCACGACATTTTATTGGTAGTGAAGATGAGATGCATCTTTGACAAACCCAGGATTTATAAAAACTGCAACTTTTGCGCAACTTTTCTGAACCAAAGGCGTTTTTCATGCAAGTCGATTAGTAATTTAATGAAACATTATCGTCTGTCGGGGGTTTCAGATACACTTTGATGTGAAATATTTATTGATTTTGTTTCGTATGACGCTGGCGTACCGAGGAAAGCGTGACTCAACACCTGAACAATTCATTCTTTCGTTTGCGATCGGTGATCATCTACTAGGAATGAAATTAATTTTTATAGGGATAAACCCATCAACACATGAGGTTTTGTTTCCGAATAACAACTTAGTTTTATTCCACCCGAAATGAAACATAAACAATAAATTTATTTTAAACTTATTAACTTGTCCTTGCGTAACCACTGCCATTTTTGAAATATATCATATCAGAATTTCCTATCATGTGTTTACTTCCGTCAACGGTTGGATTTTAAATTACCCAAGCTGGATTTTTTATATATTGCAGTACGTGTATAGAGCTTTCCTAAAGTATAATAATTGCTACAAATTTCGATGTACCAGGACACGGTATTTGTCCGCAAAGTTTCCACAATTTCCAGTGTTAACGAAAATACTGAAAATAGGAATCTTCGGACTTTAAAAACTGCATGTAAATAAGAATCCTCCAGCAATATTTTCCCTAAGACCGTATTCTCGAAAGGATGCCTAACTTAACTTCAAAAGATCGTTTTCATACGCTAAGCCGTCTTCCTTCCTGAGCGATTTAAAAATGCACCAAATCTCGCCAAAATTTAACGCCGGCTGCGACGCGATCACGGCATTTCACATTATGCCGGAATTCTCGAGAACGAAAAATCTTTGGAAAGTTTTATTGTTATTTTCGTAAATAGTTCTATAATAGTTCTCTGACAAAATGTGAGGAAATCCGAAATTTCAGTTTTGACCGCGAGTTCTCGATATTCTCAGGCAGCCGCTCGTAAGAATGAAAATTTTCACTCCTTGACTCAGATTCCTCCGCCGGACGTTCGTAATGTTATAGATCAGATATCAACTTTATCCATCTGTAATCAATTCCATGCTTTACATTTTATTCTGATCTTGTTTGACATATTTAGTGCTGGACATGAGTTGGGGATTCAGTCCAGTCTCATGCGCCCTGAGGGTATGGATAATCATCTCCTTCGTGTCGATTGCACATGGCAACAGCAGCAGCAGCAGCAGTGGCAGCATCAGTAGCAGCAGCAACAGCAGCAGCAGCAGCAGCAGCAGCAGTAGCAGCAACAGCAGCAGCAGCAGCAGCAGCAGTAGCAGCAACAGCGGCAGCAGCAGCAGCAGCAGCAGCAGTTTCATCAGTATTACTAGCAGCAGCCAAGGTAGACCGACTGAAGTGCAGTGAACTAATATTTGGGTTCCCCTTTTTAACGAATCACTTCTCGTATAACAAAGTTTAATTAATTTGTGTGGTCGTCATAAACTCACTCAAAAATCACATTTTAATACACGTTTACAATACTCCGGAAAATCACTGTTAAAACGGAACTTTTTTTCCGCTTTGGTCTCCTGTCCACACTAAAATGACGCTTTCGGTCACCAATAACGGACTTTTTTCGCCAATAACGCCATTTTCGTGGTGTAGTGTGGGAGTACCCAATTCATGGTTAGATGCATTTCTGGACATAAGTGTAGTGTGGACGAGAAAACGAGAATTTCAAATTGTTTTGGTCAGCTAAAGGAAAACAGTAAGTACATTTTCTCAGAACAGAGAAGACGTCAGGCGATTTTCGCAAAGGGAGAGCAAAACAAAATGAGTTTTAGTGTTTTCTCCCGGCCAGAAGCCCGAGTAGGGGATACTTGAAACAAAATGGATCACTGAATACATTTCCATACTTACCTGGCATCGGAAACTAAATGACAATTCGACAAAACTGAGCTATGTTCAGTATAACAGCCGCCATATTAAACAAAAGAAAATTTCGAATAACCCTAGATCATTACTATCAAGCCGTAAAACAAATATCAAATATGTCTACTTGAATACGCTTAATTGAGGATCGACTTCTTTTATCGCCCGTGGATTCTATTAAATTCGACGTAATCAGTACTGAATTTCATGAATAGTGTATGATTTTCCCAAAACCTTGGAGATTTATTAACCTGACTAAATGCTGGTAAAAATGCTGAGACGAATTGGTGCTCTTGAGAGCGATTGAAAAAATTTCGAATTGAGATCTAAATGTCTTTCAAGACGAGATTGACCACCATGGAAACATCAAATCCCTTGGACAAACATGGACTAATCAAATTGCTCACCATCCTCAGCTCCGAGGATGATTGACAACGTTTTTTTAAGGATTTTTTAAGAGAAAACGGGATGAAAATGTTTATGCCAATCGAATTTTTAGTGCATAGTTTCGCTCAAAGTTAAAGCCAAGTTATTACACCGACCAGTCAAATTTTATAATTCATCCCTAGCAATTAATGACAATAGGAAATAGCCGAGCTCACCACGATTCTCCAAGCAGCGCAGGGGGTTGAGCATTCGACCACTGTACGAAGATCATGAGTTCGACTCCCTCTCAAGACTTGATCCATAAACATGACGTGTTAAATACTGGACTTCTCTTAATACTAGTATAATAAACGTCAAAAATGTCCAATGAAAGTTTCAACAAAATCAGTGTTGGTGCACCTGTAACGAGACACTTGAACAATGACAGCTCTGCAAAAGCATGATCGTGGATTAAGTCATCATCAAAAGGGCACACGCCCGTGATTGTATTCGTCAACTAGGTCACAGCGTAATTTACGTCTTTCTGGAGGAATAAAAATCGTCAGAAGACCTTGGAATACAAGGCTGAAAACTATTAACAGATTCATCCTAAAAAAACTACTCTTCGGTAGGAATGAACTGGGAAGTCAATGGTGGGGTGTAAGTGCTCTCATCAAGGAGTAGCCCCTGCTCCTTCTCAGCCTTTTAACCGATTTTTTCTTCCTCTACAAATCCTGTTTTGTTTTTTTCCTTGCCAGTCATCGTCAGTTCCTCAAACATCTTAAACATCTCCTCGTTCAGTACCATGACCAGCTCTGTCAGTTCAACCAATAATACAGCCATATTGGCCAGCAGCTCCTCCCTCTTGTTCTCCTCGTCGCCACTACCTTCCAGTTGCTACTATGTGTGCAAATGTAGCCCTTCTGTTGGTGAGTGAACTATTCTTTGTCAACTTGGGTCTGGTTTCACCTTATCATCTTATTGTTTTCGTTTCGTTGGCTCAGAACACCAAAGTCGCAACCATCAAAGAATTCTTTATAACAGGTATCATGAAAAGGCCGACTTTTAAAAGTCTGCCAACGGTCGTCGCGTTGGTAATTTCAGGTTAGTGTGTGCAGAGGTAGAAAAACAAACAAACAAACAAACAAACAAAAACACACACTGTGCCACGCGCAAGAAGAAAATATGCCAATCTGGAAGGTGATTGTTGACAACTGTCCTTGCAAACGTTCGTTGTGAATTCAAATCAGTCAGCATGAAATTAAGTTAATTGACTTCAGATTATTAATTTCCATTAGATGTCAATTTTATACCACCTGCAGAAAAACAGTGCTAGTCTAGGCAAATAATAAAAAGTATTAGTATGTGCTTACAATACGTTAACCTACCTGAAAAATTAGAGCACGATATTAAACTGAAAGGGTAAGGAAAAAAATGTTAGCCGACATTTGCGAGTACTTTAATGAGGATGTTGCATGTTACTCAGTATGACTTCGAGGATGTCTTGTTGACTCCTCTTACCTGGGCCCTACAGTGCTGTTTTACTCTGCGTCAAATTGTTCACAGTGAATTGAAAGCATTGTTGAGGACCTTCTCTTTAATGTTACAAGGTTCAGTTGTGGCCGGAAAGGTCAGTACACAATTAATTAACCAAATAACCCAATATTTTTTACTCCATCATTGCCAATTTCAAGCTACAGTTAAATAAATGAAGGACCATGACAAATTTTCAGAAACTTTCATTTTAGTTATGTACTTTAATCCAAAATTAAAAGTTATTCCCCTTTAGCCACAACGGTTACTCCTTTGGGTAGAGGACTGCCCTTCGCATCAGTTTAACGTACTTTGCTATTAACTTGTAGGATTCACTCTACCACTTTTAGGTCATTACTCTCAATAGTTTTTCAAGGATCTTATACGTTCACATGAGCCCTTACAGTCTTAACTGTGAACGAAGAAATTCAGTCAGTAACAATGATTTGCTTTACCTTCTTTCAGCGTTCATCGGAACAATTTTTCTTGACCCACTATCTTCTTTGGTTAAGAAGTTCAGTTTCGCATTTTTCTAAGAAGTCTGCTTAGCTTGCCATCATAAAAAAATTGTATCACCAGAAATTATCACCGAACGGAATTCATTAAACCTGAAGTTGCAAAGTTGAGAACAAGAATATTTACAAGGTAGTTTAGGGTGCTTTCCATTATGCCAAACTTTTCAGTTGAACCGGTTAAATTATATGCAAATAGTACGCGCGGATCAGACAGAAATGTTTCGAAACAAACAGGTACTTCACTTTTTCACTAGTTCAAAACCGGCTGAAACAGGAAATTACCGTTTCATTTGCAGAAAAGTTCCATTTCTATTTTGTTGTCTTCTTGCCCAATCTTGCGCCGCCTTAACGTACGTTTTTTGATCTACCAATTAATTCCAATTATCTCCATTTAACAAGGAAAATTTCCGAAATTTCGAACCAAAAACTTGGTATCTTTCTACTAATCCTGTATCTGATTTTCTCGCTTTGCACAGCGAATACGTCATCTTCTAAGATCAGTATGACCTCAACGCCAGTCAACATGACGACGTCATCGTCCGTTAGATCATCATCTGTCGTCGACACAAGCTCTTCTTCTTCGTCTATGAAGTTATCATCCAATAGAATGACGTTATCGCCCCTTAACGCACATTCTGTCGTCAACACGAGCTCTACTTCTTCCTCAATGACGTCGTCATCCAGTAGAATGACGACATCGTCCCTTAACGCGTCATCCGTCGTCGACACGAACTCTTCTTCATCCATCATGACGTCATCGTTGCTTATTACGTCATCTAACTTCACCATGGCTTCTATACCTTCCAGTTCCTCGAGTTCTTCGCAGTTTGGTTGCTCCATTCCATGCAGGAGGGAAGTGGAGTGCGAGGGATGTAAGCATTTTTGTTAATAAACAGGGAAAATTTTATTTTCTAGTGGATTAATTCCTTTGCCCCCTCCATTAGTATATACTGAAACCATTACTAGATTGAGTTCAATTTGAAAATTAAAACTCACGAGTAAATCCTTCAAAGGCTAAAACAGTTAGTCTAGGAAGTGTTTAACCTTAAATTGTCTTCGTTATGATTTACTTTAATTTAATTTTGACTTTGTCACAATTCGGGAGCATTTCTCTTCAATCCAACCAAAATAAATCGTTTTGAACGAAATGAGGTCATGAGTTTCGAGCCAGCAAGGCGCGTATCTCCACCTTAAATTTTGAGTAACTTTTTATGTATATCTATATTTATTAAATTCTCAGCCTCGGATATTGCATTTCTAGCGTTCTGATTGGTTCACTAAATCCCAGTTATCAGCTCATATACCGTAGTTTGACCTTATATGGAAGACGATTGCCCCAGCTGTCGCTAAGCTAAAAAATTTTTTTCGGCGGGAAGCGAAAGTTTGTTCGGAAAAATGGAGAAAAAAAAAAAGAAAAGAAAGAATTGCCAGACAATGCCATCTCAATATAACAACAATTAAAAGCCACAAAGTTCAGTATGACACTGTTTAATGGTACGTGTCTCTGAAGTTTCCTTTAAAATCAGAAAAATTGCACGATTTTACGATTAAGATCACAAAACAACAACAACAATAACAACCGGTTACCTTCAAAAATTTCAGGATGGCTTGCAAATCCTGGTGGTAAGAGGTTAAAACCGATCGAAGAAATTTCTCAAGAAGAGCTTAATGCCTGCCTTTCTATTTCTACGTGTTTACGAGGACTCCAGTTACAAAAGTTCATCTATGAAATCCGTACGAGCGGCGACCATAATGTTTGTTTCAGTCGCTCGGCACCACTCAGCAAGACATTTGTACAAATGTACACAGGTCTTAACGCTTCTCGATAAGCTTGAAGTTTAAAAACTTGCATTGAATGCTTGTCTCAGTGAGGTTGTACCTCGTACACTTAGACTCGGCTTGCCTCAACTGTTTTAGAACGTCTGCGAGGAATTCAGTTTAGCATAAAAAAGCCGCCCTTGATCTGTTTCTTCGCTCGGAACCACACAGCAAAACATTTGCTCAAATGTGCACAACTATTACGCTTCTCGATAAGCTGAAACCTACCTTCAAAAGCACTTGCATGCTTGTCTCAGAAAGGCTTGAACGTTTCTTGAATTTGAAATGTCCGGCTGTGTCTGATCTACTTCGCTTTCGATTTTTCATTCAACTCCGTTCGCAAAGAGCTGCGTTTGTCATGTGATCATTAAGTTTCGCGCGCTTTGGTTGGAAGTTGCCTCAACATCCGGTCGTTTCAATTTGAAAGAAATTTTTACTTAAAAGAAAATTCAGTAAACTTGAACAGCAATATCCAAACGCGGAGAATTTAAAAAAACAATTATTCCATTCGCGCTTGTTGGATATGAGATCGGTTATAGCCAACTCGGCGCTTCGCGCCTCGTTGGCTATTTACCATCTCATATCCAACGCGCGCTCCTGGAATAATTGTTAAATATATATAAATAAGAGGCAGTTACTGCGATCATTCGATTACTTATATCCGGGATTTTGTAGATAGTGAAATTACTTATCTATTATAGTAACATTACTTTGGCAATTTTAGCTTTTATCCTAAACACATGGAATCTGGCAACAGAATCAGCATCTGGAGCTACAGCTGTCGACGTCACTACTGCAACTGTGGTGGCAACCTCAGACACAGCTTCTACAACCATTTCAATATCAACAGCAATTCCTGCTGACGTCACTATCACAGTGACAGCATTTACTTCTGACGTCACTTCTGGTCCGGCAACAACCCCATCCACATCCCCATCATCGTCGCTGACATCCCCTGACATCACTAATACCATGGCAACGTCGTCATTCACAGCCTCTGACGTCACTAATACCGTGGTAACACAGTCATCAACAGCCGCTGACATCACTGATACAATAGCAACATCGTCATCAAGAATATCTGACGTCACCTCTACTGAGGCAAAATCGTCATCGACACCTTCTAACATCGGTAATACCATGGCAACATTGCCATTGACAGCTTCTGACGTCACTAATACCCTGGTAACACCGTCATCAACAACCTCTGACAACCCTGATACTGTGGTAACATCGTCATCGAGAACATTTGACGTCATGGCAACATCGTCACTGGCATTCACTGATGTCTCTACCACCGTGGCAGCATCGCCATCTACAACATCTGACGTCACTACTACTGTGGCATCTGACGTCATTACTACTGTGGCAACATCGTCAGTGACTCCTGCTGACGTCAATATTGCAATTTTGACAACAACTGCAACAACATCTACTGGCGTCACTACTGCAAGTTTTATAACGTCAGCGATTCGTTATGACTTTCCTAGTAGTACCACGACCGGAACAACAACGACAGCTTCCAGCATCGCTACTGATGTGGCAACACCGCGACACTCACTGTCAACTCCAACTGACGTCCATATGTCTACTACGACAGCAGCAACGACAGCTTCTGATGTGACAACTACGACCACTTCAATTTCGTTAGCCACTTATTCTGACGTCACTACTACTACCGTGACATCATCCTCACCATCAACTTCTGACGTCACAATTGCAACAACTCCTGCTGACATTACTGCGCATGCATCAATATCATCAGCAACACCTACTGACATGACAGCACCATCAACAATTACAAATTACGTTACTTTTACTACCGTGACAGCTTCTGACGTCACCGCTACAGCTGTCACAGCATCCAAATCAATTACAGTTACACCACCTGGCGTCAAGTCTTCAACATCGCGAATTGCTCCACAATCTTCTGCAGGCTTAACGATTACTGATATTGCTACTTCAATTTCACCGTCAACCCCAGAGAGATCAGCCGTCCCATCTACAGTATCCCCCAGCCAAGAAGCACCAGATGCTCAAGGTATATGATTGTTTAAATTGCAACCCATTTTACAAACTGAATTTGTTGATTTAAGGGTCGTACACGCCGTTGTTTAATTGCAAGTAGTTACACCGCACTTCTTCAAGCTTCATCTTCATTCTTTTTTTTTAAATTTTAATTCATTTTTTTTATAATTTTTTAGAATTTTTAGAATTTAGTTAGGTGTCCACTATTAGTAGAGGGGACTTCTCCCCTCAGCTACATTTCTTGACACGTTAATAAAGTTATTATTATTATTGTTATTATTATTATTATTATTATTATTATTATTATTATTATTTCAGTGAAGAGCACTCCAGATAGTCCATTTAAATAATAAGAATGACTTTCCTTTTCTCCTTTGTTGCAATAACGTACGGTATTTTTCATTCCAAACTTTAATTAAATATTGTAGCCTATCATATCCACCGCATGCAATCAAATTTGAATTTAGGGCAGTACGCCTTCACCTTTTCAAAGCTCTATTTTCACTGGACCCAGATATTATAAGCTACAGCTCAGCGCATTGTTTTGTACGTTTTTCGTTCTTTTGTCCTCTCTCCCAGTAATGTGAGACGTACGTACAAACGTAGGTCACCCCATTTAGGGATTCGATAGAGATGCGTACAGTGTCGACGATCACTTGCTCGGATGTTTTTGTCGGCGAGGGAGGGAGCTGCATTGATTGGAGGGAGCTGCGTTGATTGGAGGGAGGAGGTTTTGGGTTGGGGAACTCTGTATTTTTTGTTATCAAACATATCATCATAATTCAATTTTTTTTTAAATTTTCTGTTAGGAGCATCAAAGGAGACCTACACGGGCGCCATCATAGGTGGAGTCTTAGGAGGCTTATTATTTTTGCTTCTCATTGGTGTTGCTGTCCTTTGGTTCCTTAAGTTACGAAAGAAACGCTCCGGAGAAATCGGTTCAGTCGATTAGAAACTGTTATCCAGAATCTTTCCGTGGAATTCGTGACAATGCCACGTCTACTGTACATAAGCTGAACTTTTAAGTATTGTGCACGTGGAGTATTTACGACATACTCAATAGAGAGAGTTAGAATCGCGTTTACAGCAAACATTAGATTCACGTTTATGTTCAAATAAGTAAATAGATGAGAATAGTGCAAAATAATTCTGACCTTTGACTGGCTGACACAAAACTATTCAATTTTTCTGAGAAACTGAAAACAGCGAGTGGCAAATGTATGGTAAACATGTTCACGTGGTCATTTCTCCCGTTTGCGGTAAACGTAGTTGAAAATCTCTGTTTTGTTTGTGTCCTTCCAGTGGGGAAAAGTGTATACATAGTTTTGGACGATAAAGCTCTAATGTTCTTTTGTGTTAATGCTGCAATGTTAGATTAGGATGACGTCGGGGGACCCCTCTCAGCCTAATATTAATCGTTTTTGGCAATTATAAACACTGGCTAAACGAACTTATCCATAAAATAGATTTAGGTAAATCAGTCACTTGCAGTAGCCAGTACTTTCACCGGCGTACTCTTCCAGCCTCAAATTTTTAGAACCTGAGGTAAAAGGTACTGTATATCTTTGAGAAATACAGAGACAATTAAAGGCAAATCAAGCTACATTTATTAGCCTGCTCTCTTTATGATCTAAATCTGTTCAAAGATTTGCTGTCTTTCCCAGGACGATCTAGTGAGTCTTTAAAAATTGAACACCATTTTTCGTATTTGTAGCTCGGTTGTATTTGTATTTAACTTGTGAAGCATACACGAAATGCCAATTTTTGTACCTTCATTATTTTCTCAGCTTTTAAATTACAATAAGAACTACAATATGTTTAGAAATAAAGAGATATGGGAACCAGAGTTCTCCTCTGACCCTGATGGGATAGTAGGAACAGCGAAACACGCCGTCACTAGAGCAGGCACTGGTTTCATCTGCGGACACAAAACCAGGAAGTGAGAGGCCTGCTCTGGCTCTCACAGGCTACAGATAGCGTGGAGATTCGAAGCTGCAATTTTCTCCTTACGAGGGTGCGTGACTCATTTATCGACTCTTACCGAGTGGCACTACTATCAGTCCAAACTACTCTTTCCCTGTATTAAAGATTTTTAAAATTTGTTCGACAATTTTTCCTAAAATTAAAATGGGGTTTTAATTTTGGGTTGGAAATATCCCCACTTTTACACTTATTTTTACCCCTGAATTTAACGCTAAATGAGGGGTTGAAATGACTTCAATCCTCAGAAACCCCAAATCGAGACATTCGTATTCGTAATAGCTAGAAATATAGTAAATCAGTTTAGCATGAGCATCTTGTGACCCGAGGTTTAAGTCGCCCGTGTGTGATAGGATCATATTTCAGCATCCTGACGTTTTTTTTTTGTTTCGTTGAACCACTGTTTGGTGTGAACCCCTTGTCGTATTTCAACGACGTGAAAGCGATACAATTTTTCGACTATTTATCTGTCATGTTTAATTATACTATTTCTCTCCTATTTCGCCCTTTATCTCCTGATTCGTTCCAAGCTTATCTTGAAAGGGGACGCGCGCCCCTTTTCCAAAGGCCTGATAGGTTTGACATAACCTGCATTAATCTAAAACTGAAACAAGAAAGGCTTAACGTTTCTTCTGTTTGCTGTTTTCGTTACTTCCTTCGCCTACTGACTGCCTTCATTATCAGAGCATGCAGTCACTTCCAGGTTTTGATAGTAGTTGACTAACTTGGGAATTTTCAATGTTCGCTGACCGTTCTTCCCTTATTGGCATGCCGTTATTTTGAAACTATTAAAATCGCCTCTGACCTCAATAATGTCTAAGCACTAAACAAATCTCATTCACTATTCATGATACAGTAATAACCCACGTATAAGAACCTGAATTTTTCAATTTAGCCTAAATAGGTTCTTATATAAATGGTACTTAAAGCAAATTTAGGCTACCAAGGTTCTTATTCTTATATTTTCATATGAAATTGATCTGAATATAATTTTACATAGGATCACTGTAATGACCTGTTATATCAAAGGAACAGAGTAACTTAACGTGAAAAAGCAAGATATAACGTACTATGTGAAAATGTGGTTCACCGGGAGGATTTCCTGCGGTCAAAATCACGTTCGGAGAACTCAGGCATTTTACTGTTTTCGGCGCGTTGACGGAAATTTCCGAGCAATTCCGAACATAATAACCTCGGGATAGACGACCGAGCCAAAATTATTCAAAATGGCCGCCGCTCGAAGGAAAGGGAGATTCAATACAACTAGCTAGAAAGGTAATGAAAGTGTTATTTTACTACGCAGCTGCAGTTGACTCCCGATAACTCGAACCTTCAAGGAAAAATAGTGTTTTGGGGATAAATCGGCTTATGGCGATCAGCTGTGGCCTGAGTCACGATTCACGCAACTTCAGTCAAGTTCGAGTCAGCTTCCGTTTCTTTTATTTTCTTTTCTCCTTTTGTTTCGTTTATGTCTTGCTATCTTTGATTGTGATTCTCTCTTTCATAACGATGCGCCAACTGCTGTTCTCAAACTCATTAATAATTCGTTAAGAGAAAACAAAGGAAATCACTACCGTGACCGTAATTTGGATATGTGATCCTAATTGCCATGAAATTTTGCCAACTTTAGCCTTGAATTTCTCCAAGAATTATTGATCATTTAAGAAGCCATATCAAACACTCGAAAGTGTGTTTCATCAGATATCCAAACACCTCGAAGTGGTTTAAAAAACACTCGGCTGCGCCTCGTTTTTTCAACGGGTCTTGACAATCTGCGAGCCAGCGAGCCAAACGAGGCACTCAGGTTAGTCTGAAAAACACTCCGGTTAGCCTAAAAAGCACTCCGGTTAGCCTAAATAGCACTCAGGTTAGCTTAAATAGCTCCCCGGTTAGCTTAACGGTTAGCAGGTTGTTCATGCCTCGCACGGTTGCCTCGCATGCTTGATCGCATGTTTTGTTCATGCCTCGCATGCCTCGCTGGCTCGCATATTGTCGGCTTATTCTACTTTGCGAAACGAAACGAAACGAAATGAAACGAAATGTGCTGCAATAGGTGACAATCGGCATGAATGTCTTAATAACGTGATTTCAAGACGAAATGGCTGCCTTTGCAAGCTTATTTGATGACAATTAACGCCATTTCGCAAAGTAGTAATTTTACAATGGCTGCATGAGGTCACACTAGAGGCTTTACCATGGTAAAAATTGCTTTACCAAGGTAAATTGCACAACCACCCAGTTACCGTAGTAAAGCTGTCAAAGTCATAAAAAATAGATTTGACGCTTTCCATGTACACTTTTTCGCATGATCAGTTAACTTATACGTGACGAGTACACTACATGTTGACATGTCGCATGAGTTCATATCGGCGGTAAGTTACTGAACTGTGACTTAGCGCGTAATAAAATTATGGATCAACAAGAGAGAGTTGCATTTTCAATTGTTCCCATTTTGCTTTTAATTCTGCTGCTTAGGCGAGCACGTAGAATTCACTTCTTTCTTACATACAACTATTTAGATCTTGGGACCAAAGAAAGTGCAGCGGTTTCGTTAATTAACCGTAGACGGCAAAGACACAGACATGTAGGCAAGCCTGGGTTTACCCTCGACCACAGGGATGGTTTGAGGAAAGGTATTATAACCGGCTCCTTCGAGCCCTTTGGAAAGACCATTTCAGGTTAACAAGGGAAACATTCGACTTCATTTGCCAGCTCGTTGAAAGGGACTCAAACACACGCGCGAATGAGCGGGAAAATAAATTTCATGTTTATAAAATATGAATCCACAAATGTATTGTAATTACTGCGTTTGTCCAAAAAGATGACAAACTGTCAACAAAATAAGCATGGTTTAGATAGACAAGAGATGTACCCACCTATTTTTTTTGGTAACTAGATTCTTATCTGGGGTCAAGTCAACTTTGTTCTTGCCGCTGTTGTCAGGGCAACTTACCAGAGTTAGGTTTACCATGGTAAACTGAAAATTGGGGGTCACACTTGCCGTGCTGTTAACCATGGTAAACTTGAGTTTACCATGGTTAACTTTCTCCAGTGTGACCTCAACCATTATTATTACTATTTTGCGAAACGGCTTCTAAATTACCTTTTAACCCAAGTTAACCATCTATGCGCTTAAAATATCAACCTAAGTTGTCTGTTGGACATTTTCCATTTCCCTTTTTGCTCTTAAACCTTGTCCTGGCGATAAAGAAGCTCGTTTCACAAAATAGTAATTTTGCTAAAAATTACTATTTTGCGAAACGGCTTCTAAATTACCTTTTAAAAACAAGTTGACCATCCATGGGCTTAAAATATCAACCTAAGTTGTCTGTTATACATTTTCCATTTCCCTTTTCGCTCTTAAACCTTGTCCTGGCGATAAAGAAGCTCATTTTGCAAAATAGTAATTTTGCTAAAAATTACTATTTTGCGAAACGGCTTCTAAATTACCTTTTAACCCAAGTTTACCATCTATCAGTGCGCTTAAAATAGGGTTGTTCAAAACCCGATAAAAGATAATCCACGATTAAAAGATAATTGAGGTTTTCACTGCGCTCGTTAAAAATATTTTTAGTCCAAATATTAAGTTAATGGTAAGGAAACGTCAAAGGCAAAGATGAGGGACAAAATCTTTTTTTACAAAAATCTTTATTGTTTAGTAATTAAACTCGAATCAAAGTTCTTGTTAATGAGTGTATACAATATGCGAGCCAGCGAGGCATGCGAGGCCCTTCCAACATAAACTGCAGCACCATTGTTTTCATGAGGTTTCATAACCAGTCCATCAAGTAACTATGCACGAGCCAATCAACGGCTAAATGATCACTTAACCTCAAAGGGGATGCACAATCTGCGAGCCAGCGAGGCATGCGAGGCATTCGAGGCAGATGTGCGAGGCACTCAGGTTAGCCTAAAAAGCACTCCGGTTAGCCTAAAAAGCACTCAGGTTAGCTTAAATAGCTCCCCCGGTTAACGTAACGGTTAGCATTTGTGTTGGGGGTTGTTCATACCTCGTACCTCGCATGCCTCGCATGCCTCGCTGGCTCGTAGATTGTGCATCCCCCTTGTTAATCCAGGATTAGCTTAATCGGGCTTTGAACAACTAGGCCCAGGTTGACAGTGTGTCTTATTAAAGCTCGAAGATGTAGTGGGTGATATAATGGAAGCTGATAGCTTTCAGCATTTTAAATCTAAGCTCAAAATGTAATTAAATATTTGACTGCAAAGATATTGATTTATAGGGCTAACCTCTAAACTTCCTTTTCTAGAAGTACGTTTCTTCTTAATTTTTTATTTGTTTATATAGTCTGCTTCTGGAATAAATAAAGTATGTAATTGTATGTATGTATGTATGTATGTATGTATGTATGTATTGCTGGGATAAAGCAGTTCCGTTTTCTGTTGAATCCACATGTATACAGTTATTGTGGAGCGTAATCGTATGAAGTAACCCAACTTGAAAAAACATGGCTGTCAATGTTTTGCTCGCAAAGGGTAGAGGCTGTATTCCATATCATCTTGGGTGTCCTGTGGACTCAACAAGATGGGGCTTGAGTGGCAGGGTGATACTCCTTCATCGCCCGTTTTACCAGGCGCAGAGATGGGATCTCTGCTTCAGGTGTATGGAAATAGAGGTCTTAATCCTCTTAGAAAATTTATGAACAATGGGGGATGTTGCATATCTTTCAACAGATGTAGAGAATCACAGCGTTAATAGTGCTCTAGCGATCGATAATAAAATATGTTGCAAACCAGGCAGTTGATCTTTCTGTTTACCACAGTTGTCACATCATCATGTAAACAAGAATGAAATCCAGAAAACATAAAAAGAAGAGAAAAATCCAAAAATAAATGTTGGATCCTGGCTTGAACTTGACTTGGGCTTGAACATGACAATGAGAGAGTCTCAAAATCTCCTGCTGTTTTCAAAATAGCATAACCTGACAGTAAAGCCTCCCAGGAGGACATCTCAGTAATTATTATTATTATTATTATTATTATTATTATTATTATTATGGAAGTAAAAATTTCTGGATACCCAGATATCCTAAACAATGATTGGGCGGCCAGCCCAATGCAATGCAACGACCAAAGTCCTTACAATTAAAATCCCAACTCTGAATCATAAAGATCCTAGTAATTAAATTCTAAAACTATTTACTATCCATTATTTATTATTATTATTATTATTATTATAACCATCATTATTAATTATTATTGTTGCTTTTATTTTTGTTTTCTTTCTTGTTGACTCACATTATTTTGAGAGTAAACCCAATTTTCATCTTTCTTTGTTTTGTTTGTAAATTTGTTTTTGTTAAATCTGTATTGTAAAGTCTAGCAAAATAAAATAAAGGAAAAGAAAATGAAAGAACATTTAATTGATTCTCAAATTAGTCATCAAATATACAGTGAAAACTTTTTGTGTTGTTCACTAAGCACGTGTGTCACTCATTTTCTTTTTAGCTGCAATTCTATGGTTCGCATCATGAGAATAAAAATTGAGTAAGCTCAGAAAGAGTAATAAAACATGGAGAGGACATCAGAGCCGAAAAATCCCAGAGATGGAGCAAGTGTGTTCTCAATCGTGTTCCTCTGGTGGCTACAAGATGTGCTAAGCCTTGGGAACAAGCGACCACTGACTGACAAAGATTTACTTCCCCTTCTAGAAGATTACAAAGCTGAGGTGCTTATAGAAAAAGCTGAGAAATACTGGCTGGATGAATTAAAAAGGAGTCAATTTAAAAACAAGAAGCCACATTTATGGAAAGCATTGATCAGGCTTCTTCCCTGGAGATCAGGTGTTGCAATAGTTATTTTGAGAACGCTGTGCTCTTTGAGTTATGCCTTTCTCCCTTTATGTCTTTGGCTTGTGTTGAAGACATTAAATGATGGGCCAAATATGGACATGACGCTTGCATTTATCTATGTGGCACTTTTGGGAGTAACAAGTGTGATAAAAGCAATATCGACACAACACTATGACTACCTTACAGAGCTCTGGGCTCTGAAGCTGAAGGTGGCAGTAATTGGACTTGTTTACAAGAAGGTAATTAATCTAACTTGTAGTAAATACACGTCTTGAAACGAATACTGTAGTAACTGGCTTTGAGTGACATGTGAACTGGGTGTATTCCAAAATCCTACACACTGTGATCATGTATTTTGACACCCAATGTATGATGCGTGGGCACAGGTCACCAAAGCGTATGTGACACAGGTTACCATGCAAGCGTGATTTAAGAGTTTGTATGGAGTTAAAATTAAATCGAAATTTAGACAACAATTTCCCCTAAAAAGCCCACAAAAAATATATTTAAGTCTGAAAAAGCTTACCCGGTGTGTTTTGCTTTGTTTTCAATGCTTCTCAGTGCTTCCAAACGCTGTTTTGAGCGGTTTATCTCTCAGCAGCTAGTCCGCATACATCACTGTATTATGTTAATGACGAGGTAGGAAACTGCAAGTCGAATTTCAATGAAATATGGCTCTTCATCTAAGGAGAGCACTTCAAAAACCTCGCTAAAATTTGCTTGAAACTTAAGCTCTCGCTTACCTGCCTCAACATATGGCAACAAGGATGATGTGCGGTCCCTCCTGGGTGGCTCATTTACGGAACAGTTCATTTATTGAGACACAGGCCTTCGTTGAAAACAAAGTTCATTTCAAATCGGGTGCCATTTTTGCCGCCGACAGAGCCGCCAAAGCCGCCAAAGGCTTCCCGTGGATTTCCCCGGCTGAGCACATTTTAGTACTCGTGCCTAGGTTTTGACCATGAGTTTGTTCCAGCATTCCAGGGACACGGCTCGGTCGGCGGCAAAAAAGGCACCCGATTTGAAATGAACTTTGTTTTCAACGAAGGTCTGTGTCTCAATAAATGAACTCTTCCGTAAATGAGCTACCCAGGAGGGACCGCACATCATCCTTTTTGCTTAAGTTTCAAGCAAATTTTAGTGAGGTTTTCTAAGTGCCCTCCTTAAATGACGGGCCAAATTTAATTGAAATTCGACTTGTAGTTTCCTACCTTGTCATTAACATAATACAGTGATGCACGTGGACCAGCTGCTGAGAGATAAACCGGTAAAAACAGCGTTTGGAAGCACTGACGAGCATTGAAAACACAGCAAAAAAAACCGGGCAAGCTTTTTTCAGACTTAAGTATATTTTTTGTGGGTTTTTTCAGGGAATATTGTTGTCTAAATTTCGATTTAACTCCATACAAACTCTTAAATCACGCTTGCATGGTAATCTGTGTCACATATGCTTTGGTGACCTGTGGTGTGGGTCCTGAAAATGTCATTCCCTTCCCTCCCCCTCCACCCAGAATATAATTGGAAAGCCTAAGGGGGGAGGGGCCACACATAAGATCACTGGAAAGCCTGATGGGTGGTCGCAAATGTCATGCAACAGTTTTTAGAAGAATGTGAATAGATGCTAGACTGGAATTGAATTTCTGGCGGGTCGGTGCACCCCCTCCCTCCCCCCACCCCTCCCAAAAAATAAACCTATGGGGGTGAGTATGGATATTTTCTGGAACAACACACTGGGCCACCCTATCCCTCTGGAAAGTCTAGCTTGTAAATTTGGTGGTCTTTAAATCCTTCCCCCTTCCACCTGTAATTTCAAATCCCTTCTGTGCATTGGTGTGTGTGTGTGTGTGTGTGGGGGGGGGGGGGGGGGGTGTGGCTATGGGTATTTTCTGGAACTAAAATGCTGTTGGGCTGACACTCTCACAGAACCCATTAAGTCAGTCTAAATTAAGATTCAAAATTGGGGAGCCAACTCATCATCCGAAGCTATCAGGTCAACAAACAAGGCCAACAAATCATAGTAAGTAAAATAATGTGTGAGAGAAAGATATAACATAGTACACTGTAAGTGAAAATGTGGTTTGTGTGAGAGGACTTGAACCCTGGTCTCTTGTATTCAAGGCTGATGTGATAACCACTACACAACAGTGAATTCACAGTAGAATCAGACGAAATACTACAGCTTATTCTTATTGCATTGATCCTATGTAAAAATAATTGGCTGATTCACTTATTCACTTCAGGAAATATTCCTTGTTGTCTGTTTGATGTTTCAACAGATGTAAATTGGCCTTGTGGAACAACGGTTATTGTTAACAAGTCAGTAATGTGTTTTAGTATATTCCAAACCAGTGGAGAGTGTTATTGTGTATGCTCTTTTGGGCTACTGAAACTTCAGAATGGTTGTTGTAATCCACCTCTCAGAACTATCCTGGTCTTTGTGTGGAAGTGTTTTGCCAATTTCTTAGAAAAAAAGTAACCTCAGTAAATTTGGTTATTTGTGCTTAAAGTAAGCATTTGTGTGTGATAAACTAAAAGGTATTTTTGCCTGAATAAAAAAAACAGTTCTTTTTGATCCTCTATCACTCAGAAACCGGACCTATAAAACACTTTTCAAGCGTAAACTGCATGAATTGCTCGTAGAGGTTTTGGAGACTGAGGAGGTGTATGTTGATGTAAACGCTGTTACTCGTATCAATCTTATGTCACTACTTAGTTAGCTTGCATGTAACTTTCTAAATAATAATTAGTCATTTAGATGATTTATTTATTCTTTTATTTCTCTATTTAATTCTTTTTCTCTTTCTTTAATGAATCTATTTTTTGTTGTTAATTTTCTTAGTCTTTTCCTTTTGAGCATGTAAACATCTATCAATGCTACCCACCTCGAATAGCCCTTGCTAATTGTGGGTAACTAATATCATAAAAAGTGTCTTCTCTTATAATAAATTGTTGTAGTTGTCTTTAAAGGCAGTTGGAGGTGAGGTGTGTGTGTGTGGGGGGGGGGGGGGGGAAGGGTTTGGGGGTTGGGGTCCTGTATTAGTAGGCATCACCCATAGGAAACCCGAGTTTCTCGAGATGCGCAGAACGTATGCGCAGTAACAAAAGTAGGCGCCGTCCTTAACCTTGGGTGATCATTTCTTTTATTCTCATCGTAAAAATTTATCTCGCTTTATGGTACTTGAAAATGCATTGTTATGGAAAAGGTAAAAGTGAAAATGATTGGTTGTGTTTGCTGTTAGGTTCTCTCACTAAATCGGTATGGCCTGGAGTCTAAGTTATCTGGAAACATCATCAACCTGGTCTCTAACGATGCACAAAAAGTGGAAAAGTCCTTGAACCAACTGGGAATGGTGCTTTCTGTGCCTTTGGAACTTTCAATCAGCTTGGTAATCCTGTGGTACTTGATTGGCTGGGAAGCGTTCGTTGGTGCATCCCTGTTTTTCCTGTTAGTCACCTTTCAAATCTTCATAGCGAGAAAAGCTGCCAAGCTTAGAAAGAAGGCAGTTGCGTTCACAGATAAACGACTCGTGGTGATGAATGAAATCATCTCTGGAATACGAGCAGTCAAAATGTATGCTTGGGAGTGGAACTTCAGGGACATTTTGTTCGAGTTTCGCAGGTAATGGGGAAAACAATCCAAACAAAGGTATCAAAACAAAATGAAACAAAACAACAACTATGGTTCCGATCGATCGGTTTAAAGAAAAGCGCGTTTTCCCGCGCTTGACACCGTCTCATATTTACTTTAAGTTGATTGGTTCATTGCGCTGTTTACGTCTGTCCTGATTGGTTAGAGTGATTAAATTGGTTTTTGAAAAATTCGGTTACCACTACAGAAACTTAGTTCAATAGAAAACTCTAAGACGACTCCTACTCTCCCCAAGCCTACTGCAGAAAGTTGCACATTTGTACATTTTCCTTTTTCGGTTTGGTTTTGCGTTAATGATTGGTTAAAAAATTCTCAACAAATTACAAGTCAACCAATGATTTGCTTTGACATATTTTCCCTCGTGTGACGACATTTTCTTGTGTTTGTTTCGAGTTTTGACCAAATATAACGGTTTGCCCAGAAAGACATGGAGGCAAAGCAAACTAAGGCTTTTTACCAATTATTCCACGAGCGCGCGTTGCATATGGAATGATAGATAGCCAACGAGGTACGTAGCGCCTCGTTGGCTATCAATCATCTTACTACCCAACAACCGTGAGTGGAATAATTGTTTTATTAAAAACAATAAAGAAATATTGCTACATCTTGTTGATTTTGCTTTTCAAGAACAACCAGGAGACAATTTAATAATCTTATCGTTATTTCTCGGGCATAGTATAATAATGGCTCATATACCGTGGTCGCTAAGCCAATCAAATCCATCGAATTGCATCATACGATGATTCAGTTTTTTGTTAATACTAATATCTATTTTCTTAATTTCTTTGCAGAAATGAGATGACCGTAATTCGCTTCAAAGGCTTCTTCATCTCCATGATTTCTGTTTTGTTCTACACAACACTCCCCCTAGCCGGTCTTATTGCAGTTACAACTCTAGCTTTGACGGGAACGTATTTCTCTTCGTTTACGGTATTCACACTTCTCCTAGGCCTTCTAACGATACGCTTTATATTTTGTATCAACTTGAGTGGATCCGTCTACATGGTCACTGAAGCTAAAGTAGCCCTCGAAAGAATCCAGGCCTTTCTTAAGGACCAGGATGCAACCTATGAACCAACCGTAGAGAACCACGAGAAAAGACCGCTTTTAGTAGAGCAATCGGGTAATCTTGAAGATGATCTTGCGGTTTATTATAAAATTACAAAGGAAAACGAGAATTATAGAAAACGAGATTATCCTACAAACAAGAATTTGAAACCATTTATTTCTGGTGCAGTGTCTGTGAGGAATGATGATATTTCTTTTAGCAACTTTTATAAAGTTTCATCAGAGGCATTTATAGGTCAGTCTACTGGTGGATTAAACCTCAGTGATCAAACTAGTGTGCCAAGCGGCAGCCAACCTTTTCTTTGTATATCTGATGCGAAGTGTTCTTGGAGTCAAAGTTACCTTACCGACACCTTGTGTGGTATAACGTTAACTATCCGTAAAGGTGAGATGTTAGCGATCACGGGTGCAGTCGGAAGTGGAAAATCGTCTTTACTAACGGCTATTCTTAGGGAACTACCTTTACGTAAAGGAACGTTGTCGATTCACGGGAAAGTAGCTCATGTACCTCAAATGCCCTGGGTGTTTTCGGGAACCGTAAGGGAAAATATTTTGTTTGGTTTGCCATTTCACGAGGAGAGATTCAAAAGAGTCGTTCATGTCTGTGGGTTGGTGAAGGATCTCAGTGATTTTGCCAGAGGTGATCTTACCGAAATTGGACAGCGTGGAGTGAGTCTTAGTGGAGGACAAAAAGCACGGGTGGGACTAGCACGTGCCGTGTATTCAAACGCTGACATTTATCTACTTGACGATCCACTAAGCGCGGTGGACACTAAAGTGGGAAGGAAACTATTCGATAGCTGCATCCTCGGGGAATTATCGGGTCGCATTCGTTTGTTGGCCACTCACCAACTGCAGTATTTGAAAAATGTCAATCGCATTGCTGTTATTGAAAAGGGTTCAGTAGCATACCAGGGAAGCTATAATGAGCTTAAAGCGAAGGGAGCATTTGGAGGAATTGTGGAATTATCATCAGAGCCTTCTGAGAATGAAACTGAGGGCGCAGGGAGTGAAGGCAGCAATGAGACCCTAGCGCAAGAATCGTCTGTTGTCTTGGCTCCCATCGAGGAAGGACAAGAAGACCATGACGGCAAAGTGACTTTGTGCAGTGATTTGGAGCTGGAAAAGAATTTAATCATTCCTCCAGCGTCTGAAAGACAAGAGCTGATTAGTAACCAGGAGTTAAATGGGAAAGGAAAGATCGAGGAGACGCTGAATACACCATCTATCTCGCAGGAGTCGTCTGAAAATGGGCACAAAACAGAATCTTTTTTAGGTGGTCCGATGTTGGAAAAGAATTTCATTATTTGCCAGGAAGAGGGTGAGGAATCGGACGATTTTGAGAACTCAAGGAGTAGAAGTCTAAACAAGGTTGGTGAGAAAGGAAAGATCGAGAAGACGTCGGATGAACCAAATATGTCGCCGGTTTCGATTGAACAGGGGCGTGAGAAACGGTCTTTTTCGTGTGATTCGGATTTGGAAAAGAGTTTAGTCATTAGCCAGGAGGAGCTTCTACTGTGTGAAAGGTCTGGAGAAAGTCTCGAGAGCGTTGAAGAAGGTAACGAGAAAGGAATCGTGGAGCTGTCCAGTAGGTCATCCCCTTCACCAGTTTTCTCTGAGAAAAGGCATGCAGACCACGACGACAACCCGCCGTTTATGGATGTGTTTGATTTGCCCAAACTAGAAGGAGACGACGCCTTGGTCCCGGAAATCGTTGGGCTCGAAGCCAAAAATGGCCCCGAAGCTGACCATCGAAAAGTTCTTGACTTGAAGGAATCGGAAGAACATAAGACAACCGGCACGGTGACCTTGGGGCTGTACTGGAGATATTTTAAGGAAGGTCTATCAGTACCATTATTAATCTTTCTCGCATTTTTATTGATATTTGCACAAGGTAAGGTCAGGCAAAAAAAAAGAATCTTTATGTTAAGCTTGGGGCCTTGAAAAGGCTTCATCCAGTTTTAGGGGCAAGAAAGCTCATGGGTCTCTTTTCTTTTGTTATCATTTCATCCTTGTACAACATGACGTCACTATTACGTAAGACGTGGCTATTGGGTCCTTCGTTCTCGTTCTTCAGTGCTTTTTAAGAGTTTAAAATTAACAATTTGATAGCAGGTCAAGCGTTTTCCTGGTTTAAAATGATTTTCGTCTATGTGCCTGCGTATGTCCGGCTTCACCTACCATTTTAGGTGTGACGGAAACGTCCTATTCGGTCACCCACGTTGCGTTTCGTAAAGGTACATTGAAAGTATAAATGCGTAAGCCATCCTATTGTTTCTATAATTTATTGACTAAATTTTCCCTTTCAGTAACCGTAATGTTTTTTTATTCATTACTGCTGAAGGATGAACTCAGATTGTCCACTTACCCCGCGCGCGCATCTCTGTGGTGCTGTACCTATACGTTTTTAAAAGGGCTTTTTAAAAGCAGGTTTAGTGCTAGGGAGTGTAGGAAGGAGTCCTCGAGTGATAAAGTGATTTTTACTGTTGAACGTATCAGGAATAGTTGAACGAAAGCTGTGGATGAGTTCGTTCTCAACAGTGCTGTTTCAGTAATTGTAACAATCACCAGTAGGAGGGCTATCGACTTGTTAGAGTCCATTATTTATACATCGTATTTATGCATTTTTGCTAACCTACCGTGAACATTGTTTCAGTTTGTCTCCTGGCTCCAAACTGGTGGTTGGCCAAAATGGCGGAGATGTCACGTGACGACCAAAAAGCACCAATCACTCAAGTCATTCATGCTTGCCTTGTGGCTGCGTCCATCGTTGCCTTGGCGACATCGTCCTTCTTTTTTTACTACCTCCTTCTGAAAGCGGCTGAAAACCTTCACAACAAAATGACCGAAGCGACTATCAAAGCTCCTGTACTGTTTTTCGACACTAACCCAACAGGGCGTATTTTGAATCGGTTTTCCAAAGATATTGGTTGTATGGACGACGTTTTACCAAATATATTTTTGACAGCTGTATTCCTTTGCCTCTTCTCGTTGTTTGCCGTTTTAGTTCCTGCAGCAACAAATTACTGGCTGTTCTTGGCTCTTCTTCCGATTATTGGAATATATGTTTATTTCGGGCGATATTTCCTAAAGTCTTCCAGAGAGCTGAAGAGAATCGAGGCCATTAGATGCAGTCCTGTGTACTCGCACGTCACGGAAACGGTGAATGGACTTGAAATAGTGCACTCTTCAAATATGAACAGGACTTTTCTAGAGAGACTCCAAAGGTTAGCGTTATGGCTTTTATAGCGCGATTTTCTTTTAACAGAGACTAAACTCTACTGATTTAGTGTAAAACTGGTGGGATAAAAGTCCCCGCGCTGACATCACTGAAACGTAACGTTTTTTATGTTAACATCAAGGTTAAAGCTACTAAACGATGCGACTTTTTCTCACATTTTGAATGGCAAGGTTTTTCGTTGTAACTTATTCATTTGCTTTTACCTCTTGAAGTCACTTTAGCGTTTCTTTATTGCTTTATCCCATTTTTTTGACCTCAAAGAAAACATTTGGTACCAACCTCGTTCCCATGGTCCTCTCTCTTCCATCTTGGGAACGAGGTAGATTTGGTGCTATTTAACCCCAAGGTGTGGTAGCCTTTACGCTCTAGAAGTTTTGTTGTATTTTGAGGGAGATGGGAGTGTTCAGAATCTTATTCTACTTTTCGAGTCATAAAAAGTGTCTTTGTTTACCATACGACATGACGCATAGCACTTATAGTCGTGCTCTACGGGAAACGCCAAGGTACCCGCGTGTGGTACGTGAAATAATCCCGTAAGCTTCACAAAAACTCGCTAAAAGAAAGGCGAAAGACAGAAAACGTCGAAATTTGAGGGGAAAATGGATCAGGTGATTATTTCTGCCATGCGCGTTTCCTTCTAAATCCCTCTTGTTGTGTACAAAAACTGGTAAGGAATTTTATTTGGAGTAACAGTACGTTGTTTCACTACGGTGTTTTTACCGGCAGGTATCAGGATGAGAATACGCAAGCGTTCTTTATGGTGGTGTCGTGCAATCGTTGGTTGGCTGTTCGCCTGGACCTGCTGAACAGTGTTTTTGTCACGGTTGTCGCAGTTGGTGCTATTCTGGTCACAGAAAATCCCGGTGAGTTGGTGAAAGCGTCATCCCTTTCAAACGCTTCACTTCCCTCAATACCAGAATGATTAGGTACAAGATGACGTAAAATGTTTTTGTCGTTTATAAAATTACTCCGGAAAGACGTGGGGTGTTTGAAACCAAGCCGCGGCAAAGTGTTCTTTTAAAAACACGTCATATAATTTGTTCAGTGGTTTGGGGCGGGAGTGGCTTGGCGTCTGCGGAAGCTGACTTAATTCAAATCGACTAGACCAAAAACTCCCTTATGTTTCAATGCGATAATATCGAGGGACATCATGATACTTATAGAGTTAACAATGTGTTGTTGACACCGTCATTTTCCTCAGCCTTAGCGGGACTCGCCCTCACCTACGCGCTTCAAACACTGGACGGAACTCAATATGGCATAAGAATGGCTTCAGAGGTAGAAAACTTGATGACGTCCGTTGAACGTGTCATGGCATACACTGAGATTGAACCTGAACCTGGTTACAGCACAGAATCCAGCCCTTCAGGGTCCTGGCCAAGTGTAGGAAGCTTAGAGGTACGGGACCTCTCTCTGGTGTACTTTGAAGGCGGGCCTTGCGTACTAAAGGACATCAGCTTTTGTGTTCGTAGTAAGGAAAAGGTGGGCGTTGTGGGTCGCACTGTGGCTGGAAAGTCATCTCTGGTATCTGCTTTGTTTCGCATGCCAGAGCCTTTGGGAAAGGTGAGTTAAACGTGGAAAATCAACATAATTTTCGGTATAATTGAAATACCTGAGATGATACAGAAACTTCATTGGAAAATTCGGGTTGCCGCACGCCACGAAAAGAAAAATAGATTTTTAGGATAGGTGAAGTCCCACACGGTCCTTGCATAATCCCTGTTTCTGTACCATGAAGTAATTATGACAATCAATATAATTTCCCCTTGGTTGGGATGCTATTCCATCGCAAGGCTATCCCCCGCATTTTGTTTGGTAGCCGCGGTTTTACAGATATTGTGCTGTAAAATGTCTTCTCCAAGGAAATACCTTGCTTCAATGGGGCTACCTGCAACGTTTTCAACGTCTCATTTTGTCGGTCGAAAGAACAAAAGATAAAACAACAGAACAATGCTCCTGGCTCTAAAAACAGTTGAGCTACCGGTTACCGGGGTCCAGTGAACATAGAGCTTTAGAGCAGGTGCAAGCCTACTGGACTCATCAGCGTAAAGAAAACAAAGTCCAATAAATAAAAGTGGGAAGCCGCGAATCACCGAAGGTCGAAGGGTGCAATGGAGACGTGCTATAATACTGGTCCTGCACATAAGTCGGTATTTTACAATATTTAAATAAACCAAAGATAAATATTCAGGCATGTGAATAAAGTTATTAATTATCAATTTATTTCTTCGCTTTGGTCTTTTTTGCAGGTTTTAATTGATGGTGTTGACATTGCGTCTCTCAATCTCCAAGAGGCACGCCGGGCCATGGCTGTTATCACTCAAGATCCGGTGCTCTTTGGAGGTACTCTTCACAGAAACATGGACCCGTTCTCACAATATACGGATGAAGACCTCTGGACAGCTCTTGACGAGGTACAGTTGAAGACCCTTGTGCAAGATCTCCCAGGACAGCTCAACTTTAAATTGAGAGAAGCCGGATCAAACTTGAGTGTTGGTGAGAGGCAGTTGGTGTGTTTGGCTCGTGCGCTGGTCCAAAAGAGCAAAATCATCATCATGGATGAGGCAACTGCTAATGTGGATTTCAAAACCGATCGCCTGATCCAGGAAGTCATTCGTGACAAGTTCAAAGATTCCACAGTGTTGACTATTGCTCACCGACTCAACACCATCATGGACTATGATAGGGTGCTGGTTCTTGATGGTGGACGAGTGGTGGAGTTCGACAAACCCGAGGTATTGATAAGAAGTGGTGGAGTGTTTGCTGAACTTGTCAGAAGTCACAACAAAAGTGTGAATCACTGAAGACATAAGATCCAAATAGCTATCTCATGGACTGCACAAATCTGCGCATAATTACAGTGAATACGGACTCCATATCAAGTGGACACCTTCTTCTATTAAGCGGATACTAGCTTTGCCCCCTAATTTACTTTAAAATGAACCTGTACTGTGCTGTGCCCTCCATTTGGCGGACGCGGTTACCAAAATTTAGCCATTTTATCATGAAACCTATATTAAGCGTACACTTCAAGTGTTTTTAGAATACATTTTATAGATTTTTGTGGGATTAAGATAATGTTTTTGCTCCTTTTGTGTGCCGCATTTTGTAGACTTTTACAGGTCGGGAATAATGATTACAAGTAACGAATTATGAACTTAAATGTAATGAAGTGTGAAAATGTGGGTATAATAAACGACAAAATCAGTATGAGGGTTTTTTCTCTTAGGTCCCAGCTGGGCATAGGGCTGGAATCAAAGTCCTCCATCTATTTCTGTTCTGTGCTGCCTAGCCTGTCTACACCCGCCCTCTCCCCTCAGGAAAAATCGGGGAGAGAGACTTCTGTGTTTGACCGTTGATTATCGTGTTCAGAAATCACGTGGAAAATTATATGATTGGATGATACTTTCTGATCATTACATCATGCAAATAGCTCATTTTAATTGGTTGACATTTTCGCGGGGGCTTCATAAGCGGCGGGCAACGTGTGCTTCTTCAGTCGTCACCTTCGTGTGCCCAACAGATGAACTTGTGAAATGAGTTGTATTTCGCGTGTTTTTTGTAGAAATAATATTGTCAAGAATACGGATAAAAATCTGGTGCGGAAGAATATCATGTTTATTTTTACAGGGGGCGGCTGTACACAGTGTAGGTTTTCCAAGCAAGGGAAAACATGAGCGATTATTTGTTGTGTTTTTCATCAATCGAAAAATTAGGTGACATTTCGCTCAAGGTAGTTTTCTGGGCATTCTACATCTTGTTTCACAACATCTTGTTACATCTGTAAAAAGCGCCTTCGAAAACTAGACTGAGCGACATCCAAGATCCAAGATTGCAGTTGTAAAGATTTCAAGGCAGAATTCGAATTCCATTAGATAATATTCAGTTTCTTCTTCACCGACCGATCATAACTCGCTGGGGTGCTTTTATCAATTCTTGTCAAAACGACGAGTTTTAGGCTTGTAATTCCAAACAATTCTCATGTTAGACCTGCTATTGCACTGTACGATGAGCCCCCCCCCCCCCCCCCCATTTTTCAAAACGCTCCGCCGCCTCTGTCCTTACAATTTGCTCAGTACTTTGGAACGGAAACATTACTGAAGCAATGCACCTTATTTGTTTTTAAACTAGAATTGTTAAGGTATTATATAAAATTGATATCGATTTTGAAAATCCATGTAGATTTGTCCAGTTGTACTCCGGTATGCTTGTATTATCAATATGAACTACAGGTGTGAACAGCATATAAGAAGGGAAGAGAGGGTTGAAAGATATAACGTACTATGTGGTTCACCAGGAGGAATCTATCTCTTGTGTTACACAAGTGTTTATTGGCAATAGTAATAACATTTAAAGGCCCACTGTCACTTACCGGACGTAATGTTCCACGCATTGAAAAGCGAGTACCAATCACAACAGATAATATAATACACGTCCTAGAAATGATGGCGAAAAATCCCAAAATTTCGCATTAACAGCGGTGAACCTTAAGTCGAAACTCAATTGACGTGAAGCATTGCTCACTAAAATAAATACAGACTAACGTCTCTGATTTTGGATTACCTAATACAAGACGACAGTCTTGCAACCATACCCTGTCTAGGACGGATCCAGGGCAGACTCGTTTGAAATTATATACCCTGTTCAGGACAGAGACGCCAAAAACCATACCCTATCCAGCTGCACGTCCCTGTATAGCCCATATAGGGGAGTACCCCCCCCCCCCCCCGGGACTCGAACCCCGGTTTCCTGCGGTCAGACGTGAACCATCACGTTCGGAGAACTCAAGCATTTTACCACAGGTATCCCAAGCTGTATGAGCGTTAAAATAAAAACCTTTGTTTTGACCTTTGTAATTTGAGTTTCACGATGTTACGCAATGGCGTAAATTATAAGGGTTTGTATGGGAATTTACGAACGTGTTTTGGAATCGAAAATAAATGGCATGAATTGAAAAAAAAAATGGCTTACCTTGTCTCCTCGGTATCTTGCCAGTGTTTTTGTGCCGTACTTTGGCCATTTCAGCGCGATTTAGTGGGTTTTAGGTTAACGGAAATTTCCGAGCAATTCCAAACCTTACAACTTGGGCCCATTCCTCGAGGTAGAGGACCGAGCCGAAATTATTCAAAATGGCCGCCGCTTGAAGAAAAGGGAGATTAATACAAGAAAGGTAATGAAAGTTTTATTTTACCACGCTGCTGCAGTTGACTCCCGATAACTCGAACCTTCAAGGAAAAATAGTGTTTTGGGGATAAAATCGGCTTATGGCGATCAGCTGTGGCCTGAGTCACGATTCACCCAACTTCAATTCAGTCAAGTTCGTGTCAGCTTCCGTTTCTTTTAATCCTTTTGTTTCGTTATGTCTAGCTATCTTTGATTGCGATTCTCACTTTCATAATGATGCGCCAACTGCTGTTCGAACATTTTCCTTGTAGACGTAATCGCGAGTCAGGTCAATTTGTTATTATTAAACATTTATATTATTATTATAATTAATGTTGGTACTAAGGTCGAGGTTTTTTGAAAGAAATTAACCGCTATAATTCCTCATTCATGCATTTTCTTAAAAGCGGTTTGTCGAGTGTTGTTGTCTAGTTATCCACTATGCCTTGTGAATCTGCCCACGTATATGGATACCACCAAAGCTAATGGACAAACCTTTCATGCCAGATTTAGAGGTTGACAGTGTTATCTTATTAAAGCTCGAAGATGGCTACGGATAAAGCAGTTCCGTTTTATGTTGAATCCATATGCATCCAGTTATTGTGGAGCATAGTCGTATGAACAATTCTAACTTGAAAAAACATGGCTGTCAACATTTTGCTCGCGAAGGGTATAGGCTGCATTCCATATCATCTTGGGTGTCCTGTGGACTCAACAAGATGGGGCTTGAGTGGCAGGGTGATACTCCTTCATCGCCCATTTTCCTAGGTGCAGAGATGGGATCTCTGCTTCAGGTGTATGGGTTCTAGAGGTCTTAATCTTCTTAGAAAATTTATAAACAACGGGGGATGTCGCATAACTTTCAACAGAAGTAGAGAATCGCAGCGGTAATAGCGCTCTAGCGATCGATAATGAAATATGTTGCAAACCCGGCAGTTAATCTTTCTGTTTACCACAGTTGTCACATCATCATGTAAACAAGAATGAAATCCAGAAAACTTAAAAAGAAGAGAAAAATCCAAAAATAAATGTTGGATCCTGGCTCGAACTTGACTTGGGCTTGAACATGACAATGAGAGAGTCTCAAAATCTCCTGCTGTTTTCAAAATAGCATAACCTGACAGTAAAGCCTCCATGGAGGACATCTCAGTAATTATTATTATTATTATTATTACTATTAATAATTAACAATTATTTACCAAAGTGGAGGTGAATACTGATGGATATTTACCGAGCCGCGAAGCGGCGAGGTAAATATCCATCACTTTCACCGACACTGAGGTGAATAATTGTTTTAGTATATACCACACAAGCTGAATAAGAAGTGGACCAAAAACTACTTTATTTTTGACAATATACCGACGAATGGTGGGTAGTTTTAGAATCTTGCGCGCCGCGCGGTAAGCGATTTGTTATTGAAGAAAGTTCTATCTCGCTTTCTTGCGGACAAACGAAACTTCTGGAGGCACTTGTTTAGTTGCTATGTGTCTTTTCTTTAATTGTTGTGTGAAATTTGTCCTGTTGTTAAAACCATACTGGAAAACATTACGTTTCATTCTTTACATTGTATTAAATAAAGTTATAGTGCTCGGCAGGTTTCACAAACAATGCATTGTATTTTTATTTTTCGCCTTAGAATATGAGGTTTTGAAAGATTAAATAACTTACCATGCAATACCGTCAAACCAAACTTTGTTGCCATTTTTTTATTTTTTGTAGTAGCTGTCTCTTTTATCGAAATATGTTCCTATTAAGTGACCGTGGTGAAACGGGAAGACATCTTGTTTCTCTTCGGCTGCTCGGAGGTGAATAGTACTTGGCTAATTACCTCCGAGCTAGCCAATCAGCATACGCGAAAAGCACTATTCACTTGTGTGGTATATACTAATAATTATTATTGCTTTTATTTTTGTTTTCTGTCTTGTTGACCCATATTTGTGGTGGGACATTCAATTGTGAATCTTGAGAGTAAACCCAGTTTTCATCTTCCTTTGTTTTGTTTGTAAATTTGTTTTTGTTAAATCTGTATTGTTAAGTCTAGCAAAATGAAATAAAGGAAAAGAAAATGAAAGAACATTTAATTGATTCTCAAATTAGTCATCAAATACACAATGTGAAAAATTTTTGTGTCAATATTCACTAAGCACATGTGCCACTCATTTCCTTTCACAGCAATCCTATGGTTCGCATCATGAGAATAAAAATTGAGTAAGATCAGAAAGAGTAATAAAATATGGAGAGGACATCAGAGCCAAAAAATCCCAGAGATGGAGCAAGTGTGTTCTCAATCGTGTTCCTCTGGTGGCTACAAGATGTGCTAAGCCTTGGGAACAAGCGACCACTGACTGACAAAGATTTGCTTCCCCTTCTAGAAGATTACAAAGCTGAGGTGCTCATTGAAAAAGCTGAGAAATACTGGTTGGATGAATTAAAAAGGAGTCAATTTAAAAACAAGAAGCCACATTTATGGAAAGCACTGATTAGGCTTATTCCCTGGAGGTCAGGTGTTACAATAGTTCTTTTGAGAATGCTGTTGTCTTTGAGCTTTGTCTTTCTCCCTTTATGTCTTTGGCTTGTGTTGAAGAC
Organism: Pavona decussata; assembly: GCF_977016875.1. Taxonomy (NCBI): domain Eukaryota; kingdom Metazoa; phylum Cnidaria; class Anthozoa; order Scleractinia; family Agariciidae; genus Pavona; species Pavona decussata. Next base: position 1,060,765 of record NW_028145657.1, on the reverse strand, counting down.
ATTAAATGATAGGCCAAATATGGACATGAAGCTTGCATTTATCTATGTGGTACTTTTGGGGGTAACAAGTGTGGTAAAAACACTATCAACACAACACTATGACTACCTTACAGAGCTCTGGGCTCTGAAGCTGAAGGTGGCAGTAATTGGACTTGTTTACAAGAAGGTAATTAATCTTGTAGCTTTAAGTAAATACAGTCTTGAAAAGAATACTGTAGTAACTGGCTTTGAGTGACATGTGAACTGGGTGTATTCCAAAATCCTACACACTGTGATTATGTATTTTGACACCCAATGTATGATGTGTGGGTCCTGAAAATATCATCCACACCCCTTCCCCCTCTGCCCAGGAAATAATTGGAAAGCCTAAGGAGGGAGGGGCCATAAATAAGATCACTGGAAAGCCTGATGGGTGCTCTCAAATGTCATTCCAAAGTTTTAGAAGAAAGTGAATAGATGCTAAACTGGAATTTCTTGAGGGTTGGAGTGCCCCCTCTCCTCCCTCCCCCCCCCCCAAAAAAAAAAACCTATGAGGGTGGGTATGGCTATTTTCTGGAACAACATAGTGCCACCCTATCCCTCTGAAAAGTCTAGGTTGCAAATTTGTTGGCCTTTAAATCCCTTCCCCTTCCATCTGGCTATGGGTATTTTCTGGAACAAATCCCATTGGGCTGACAATCTCACAGAACCCATTAAGTCAGTCTAAATTTAGATTCAAAATTGGTAACCGTCAACTCATCATCCGAAGTTGTTAGGTCGACAAACAAGGCCAACAAATGATACTAAGTAAATTAATGTGTAAGAGAAAGATATAACATAGTACACTGTATGTGAAAATGTGGTTTGTGGGAGAGGACTTGAACCCTGGTCTCTTCCATCCAAGGCTGATGTGATAACCGCTACACAACAGCGAATTCACAGTAGAAGTAGACGAAATAGCACAGCTTATTCTTTTTACTGTACATCAGTCACTAATATCTTCAGGTTGCTCACTCAACATGGAGAGTCTGATTTCACTCAGGATTGACTAACAGCTGCAACATGGATATGAATTGCTATGTAACATTCGAACTGATATGTAACATGAAACAGACAGCAAGGAATATTTGTAGTTTACTTGCTTTGTTGGTATCATACAGGGTATCATATAACAGATCATTGCAGTGGCCCTATGTCAAAATAATTGGCTGATTCACTTAATAGTACAGGGAATATTCTTTGCTGTCTGTTTGATGTTACAACAGATCACAACCTGTAAACTGGCCTTGCAGAACAATGGTTATTGTTAACAAGTAATGTGTTTTAGCATATTCCAGACCAGTGGAGAGTGTTATTTTGCATGCTCTTTTGGGCTACTGAAACTTCAGAATGGTAGTTGCCATCCACCTCTCAGAACTATCCAAGTGTTTTGCCAATTTCTCAGAAAAAAAAGTTACCTCAGTAAATTTGGTCACTTGTGCTTAAAGTAAGCATTTGTGTGCAATAAACTAAAAGGCATTTTTGCCTAAGAAACAAAACAGTTCTTTCTGATCCTCTATCAGATCTTGGGAGCACTTCTGATCAGTTTTTAATCTGAAGAACCAGTACAAAATTGAACATGATAGAGATTTGTTTGACGAAATTAGCACTTTAAAAGTGTCCATGTAATCTCAGCTTCCAAAATTTACAACAAAGAGCTAAATTTGGGCATGATGGTCACTTTGTTTGTCAAGCTTGAAGTGTATTGTTCAAGAATGTTCCAGAACGTGCAGTCATTGTAATTTCGGAGGGACCTATGTTTGGAATTTTTACGGTTTGGCTTTTCAAATGCCCCCAGTTAACAGTAATCAGCACATTTGAATATAAATACCAAGCCCAGGGTAAAATGATACGCAAAGAAGAGCTTTCTTCTTAGTAAGTCCCAATGGGTTAGGGGAGCAGGAATGGCGCAGTGGTGAAGACACTCGCTTCCCACCAATGTGGCTCGGCCTCGAATCCCGGACTGGGCGTCATATGTGGATTGAGTTTGTTGTTAGTTCTCATTCTTGCTCCGAGAGGTTCTTCTCCGGGTACTTCCGTTTTCCCCTCTTCAAAAACCAACATTTCCAAATTCCAATTCGATATGGAGAGTGTTCTCAATTAGTTCTCTGCGTTAAATGCACTGACACTTCAATAAACTGGTCGATTTTTTATTTATGTTACGGGCATTTTCTCGTCACTGTTCTTCATACGTACTAACTCACTTGTGAGGATAAAGACATCTAACCTCGGGTTGCCATCGCAAAAATTTAACACACTTTATTACACTTGAAAATGCATCGTTATGGTAAAGGTTACAGTGAAAATGAATTGGTGACTTTAAGTTGTGTTTGCTATTAGGTTCTCTCACTAAATCGGTATGGCCTGGAGTCCAAGTTATCTGGAAACATCATCAACCTGGTCTCTAACGATGCACAAAAAGTGGAAAAGTCCTTGAACCAACTGGGAATGGTGCTTTCTGTGCCTTTGGAACTTTCAATCAGCTTGGTGATCCTGTGGTACTTGATTGGCTGGGAAGCGTTCGTTGGTGCATCCCTGTTTTTCCTGTTAGTCACCTTTCAAATCTTTATAGCGAGAAAAGCTGCCAAAATTAGACAGAAGGCGGCTGCGTTCACAGATAAACGACTCGTGGTGATGAATGAAATCATCTCTGGAATACGAGCAGTCAAAATGTATGCTTGGGAGTGGAACTTCAGGGACATTTTGTTCGAGTTTCGCAGGTAATGAGGAAAACAATCCAAACAAAGGAATCAAAACAAAATGAAACAAAACAACAACTATGGTTCCGATCGATCGGTTAAAAGAAAGGCGCGTTTTCCTGCGCTTGACACCATCTCATATATTTGCTTTGAGTTCGGATTGGTTCATTGCGCTGTTTTCGTCTGTTCTGATTGGTTAGAGTGATTAAATTGGTTTTGGGTTTAAGACACTGAAAAAATTCCGTTACCACTACAGAAACTTGCTTCAACAAAAAATTCTAAGACGACTCCTACTCTCCCTACTGCAGAAAATTGCAAATTTGTATATTTTCCTTTGTCTCTTAAAGCGGTTGTCATTTGACTCTCGAACGTCATTTTACATTTGGTTTGCTTTGCGTTAATGGTTGGTTAAAAATTCTCAACCAATTACTGATTTGGTTGTACACGTTTTCCCGTGTGTAACGACATTTTCTTGTGGTGGTTTTTGACCAAATATAACAGTTTTGTCCCAGAAAGACATGGAGGCAAATCAAACTAGGGCTATTTACCAATTATTCCAGGAGCGTGCGTTGGATATGAAATGATAAACAGTCAACGCGGTACGTAGCGCCTCGTTGGCTATTTATCATCTCATATCCAACAACCGTGAGTGGAATAATTGTTTTATTAAAAGCGATCAAGAAATATTGCTACATTAATTTTGTTTTGCAAGAACAACCAGGAGACGGGTATGGTATAATGGCCCATATACCATGGTCGCTAAGCCAATCAAATCCATCGAATTGCATTATACGATGATGCAGTTTTTAAATACTAATATCTACTTTTCTTAATTTATTTACAGATGGCCGTAATTCGCTTCAAAGCCCTCTTCATTTCCATGATTTCTGTTTTGTTCTTCACAACACTCCCCCTAGCCGGTCTTATTGCAGTTACAACTCTAGCTCTGACAGGAACGCATTTCTCTTCTTTTACGGTATTCACACTTCTCCTAGGCCTTCTAACGATACGCTTTATATTTTGTAACAACTTGAGTGGATCTGTCTACATGGTCACTGAAGCTAAAGTAGCCCTCGACAGAATCCAGGCCTTTCTTAAGGACCAGGATGCAAACTATGAACCAACCCTGGAGAACCACGAGAACAAACCGCTTTTAGTAGAGCAATCGGGTAATCTTGAAGATGATCTTGCGGTTCACTATAAAATAACAAAGAAAAAAGAGAATTACAGAAAACGAGACTATTCTACAGCCAAGAATTTGAAACCATTTATTCTTGGTGCTGTATCTGTGAGGAATGAAGACATTTCTTTTAGCAACTGTTATAAAGTTTCATCGGAAGCATTTATAGGTCGGTCTACTGGTGGATTAAACCTCAGTGATCAAACTAGTGCGCCAAGCCGCAGCCTACCTTTTCTTTCTATATCTGATGCGACTTGTTCTTGGAGTCAAAGCTACCTTACCGACACCTTGTGTGGCATAACGTTAACTATCCGTAAAGGTGAGATGTTAGCGATCACGGGTGTAGTAGGAAGTGGAAAATCGTCTTTACTAACGGCTATTCTTAGGGAACTACCTTTACGTAAAGGAACATTGTCGATTCACGGGAAAGTAGCTTATGTACCTCAAATACCCTGGGTGTTTTCGGGAACCGTAAGGGAAAATATTTTGTTTGGTTTGCCATTTCAGGAAGAGAGGTTCCAAAGAGTCGTTCATGTCTGTGGGTTGGTGAAGGACCTCAGTGATTTTGTCAGAGGTGATCTTACCGAAATTGGACAGCGTGGAGTGAGTCTTAGTGGAGGACAAAAAGCACGGGTGGGGCTAGCACGTGCCGTGTATTCAAACGCTGACATTTACCTGCTCGACGATCCATTAAGTGCGGTGGACACTAAAGTGGGAAGGAAACTATTCGATAGCTGCATCCTCGGGGAATTATCGGGTCGCATTCGTTTGTTGGCCACTCACCAACTGCAGTATTTGAAAAATGTCAATCGCATTGCTGTTATTGAAAAGGGCTCAGTAGCATACCAGGGAAGCTATGATGAGCTTAAAGCGAAGGGAGCATTTGGAGGAATTCTGGAATTATCATCAGAGCCTTCTGAGAATGGAACTGAGGGCGCAGGGAGTGAAGGCAGCAATAAGACCCTGCTACAAGAACCGTCTGTTGTCTCGGCTCCCGTCGAGAAAGTAAAAGAAGAGCATAGTGGCAAAGTGACTTTGTGTAGTGATTTGAAGATGGAAAAGAATTTAATCATTCCTCCAGCGTATGAAAGACAAGAGCTGATTAATAACCAGCAGCTAAATGGGAAAGGAAAGATCGAGGAGGCGCTGAATGGACTATCTATCTCCGAGGTGTCGTCTGAAAATGGGCACAAAACAGAATTTTTTTCAGGCAGTCCGATGTTGGAAAAGAATGCCATTATTTGCCAGGAAGAGGGTGAGAAATCGGACGATTTTGAGAACTCAATGAGTGCAAGTCTAAAGAAGGTTGGTGAGAAAGGAAGCATCGAGAAGACGTCTGATGAACCAAATATGTCGCCGGTTTCGATTGAGCAGGGGCGTGTGAATCGGTCTTTTTCGTGTGATTCGGATTTGGAAAAGAGTTTAGTCATTAGCCAGGAGGAGCTTCAACAGTGTGAAAGCTCTGGAGAAAGTTTCGAAAGCGTTGAAGAGCGTAGTGAGAAAGGGATCGTGAAGCTGTCCAATAGGTTATCCCCTTCACCCGTTTCTTCTGGGAAAAGGCATGCACACCACGAAGACAACTCACTGTTAACTGATGTGTTTGATTTGCCCAAACTAGAAGGAGATGACGCCTTAGTCTCAGAAATCGTTGGGCTCAAAGCCAAAAATGTCCCCGAAGCTGACCATCGGAAAGTTCTTGACTTGAAGGAATCAGAAGAACATAAGACAACTGGCACGGTGACCTGGGGGCTGTATTGGAGATATTTTAAGGAAGGTCTATCAGTACCATTGCTAATCTTCCTGGCATTTTTATTGATATTTGCACAAGGTAAGGTCAGGCAAATAAAGGTATCTTTATGTTAAGCTTGGGGACTTGGAAAGGCTTCATCCAGTTTTAGGGGCAAGGAGGCTCATGGGTCAGTATCTTTATCACATTTATTCTCCTTTGTTTTGTTATCATTTCATCCTTGTGCAAAATGACGTCACCATCACGTAAGACGTGGCTCTCGAGGCCTTCGTTCTCTTTCTTCAGTGTTTTTTAAGAGTTCAAAATTAACAATTTGATAGCAGGTGAAGCTTTTTATCTGGTTTGAAATAATTTTCGTCTATGTGCCTGCGTATGTCCGGCGTTACCTGACATTTTAGGTGTGACGGAAACGTCCCATTCGGTCACCCACCTCGCGTTTCGTAAAGGTACATTGAAAGTATAAATATGTAAGCCATCCTATTGTTTTTATGGTTTATTTACTAAATCTTCACTTTCAGTAACCTTAATGTGTTTAATTCACTATTACTGAAGGATGAGCTCAGATCGTTCACTTACCCCGCGCCCGCATCTCGGCGGTGCTATACCCATTCTTTTAGTCGTGTACCATAGAGCTGTAGTTTCACGTAATTTTGGAAGTGTGAAATTGTTGTTGATGATGGCTCATTGATCGGTGTGATCATTGTATATCTCGTCGTCTCTTGTTTCTTGATCTGGATTTACGCGACATGTTTTTCTCGGGCGTTAAGAAGAAACGTATCTTTGAAAGAGGCAAGTGATATACGGCAGATAATGTATTCTAGTTGCCCGTTCGTTAGGGTTTCACAGATCTGATAAAAAACAAACGTTTTTAAAAGGGCTTTCTGAAAGCAGGTTTAGTGCTAAATAATTCCCTTGATGAGACAGAACGATTACAGATGTTGCAACGCATATCAAAAAGATTGGATTTTTACTGAGTGTAGGAAAGGAGTCCCCGAGTGATAAAGTGATTCTTACTCTTGAGCGTATCAAGAATAGTTAAACGAAAGCTGTGGATGAGTACGTTCTCAACAGTGCTGTTTCCGCAGTATTGTAACAACCACCGGTAGGAGGGCTATCGAGTTGCTAGAGTCCATTATTTATACATCGTGTTTATGCATTTTTGCTAACCTACCGTGAACATTGTTTCAGTTTGTCTCCTGGCTCCAAACTGGTGGTTGGCCAAAATGGCGGAGATGTCACATGACGACCAAAAAGCACCAATCACTCAAGTCATTCATGCTTGCCTTGTGGCTGCGTCCATCGTTGTCTTGGCGACATCGTCCTTCTTTTTTTACTACCTCCTTCTGAAAGCGGCTGAAAACCTTCACAACAAAATGACCGAAGCGACTATCAAAGCTCCTGTACTGTTTTTCGACACTAAACCAGCAGGGCGTATTTTGAATCGGTTTTCCAAAGATATTGGTTGTATGGACGACGTTTTGCCAAAAATATTTGTGACAGCTGTAATCCTTTGCCTCTTGTCGTTGTTTGCCGTTTTAGTTCCTGCAGCAACAAATTACTGGCTGTTCTTGGCTCTTCTTCCGATTATTGGAATATATGTTTATTTTGGGAGATACTTCCTGAAGCCTTCCAGAGAACTGAAGAGAATCGAGGCCATTAGATGCAGTCCTGTGTACTCACACGTCATGGAAACGGTGAATGGACTTGAAATAGTGCACTCTTCAAACATGAACAGGACTTTTCTAGAGAGACTCCAAAGGTAAGCGTTATGGCTTTTATAACGTGGTTTTCTTTTAACAGAGACGAAACTCTGATTTAGTGTGGAACTGGTGGGAAAAAATGTCCCCGCGTTGACATCACTGAAACGTAACGTTTTTGTGTTAACATCAAGGATAAAGCTACTAAACGAAGCGACTTTTCCTCAAATTGTTCGGCAACAATAACATTTTGTATGGTAACGTTTTTCGTTGTAACTTATTTTTTTGCTTTTACGTCTTGTAGTCATTTTAGTGTTTCTTTATTGCTTAATCCCATTTTTTTGACCTCAAAGAAAACATAGAAGTTTTGTTTTATTTTGAGGGAGATGGGAGTGTTCAGAATCTTATTCTACTTTTCGAGTCATAAAAAGTGTCATTGTTTACTATACGACATGACGCATAGTACTGATAGTCGTGCTCCACGGCAAACGGCCAACCTCAACGTAGCCGCGTGTGGCACGCGAAATAATCCCGTAAGCTTCGCAAAACCACGCTAAAACATAGGCGAAAGGAAGAAAACGTGGAAACTGGCGGGAAAAACGGGATCAGGTGATTATTTCTGCCATGCGTGTATCCTTCTAAATCTCTCTTGTTGCGTACAAAAACTCGTAAGGAAGTTTACTTGGAGTAACAGTACGTTGTTTCATTACGGTGTTTTTACCGGCAGGTATCAGGATGAGAATACGCAAGCGTTCTTTATGGTGGTGTCGTGCAATCGTTGGTTGGCTGTTCGCCTAGACCTGCTGTCCAGTGTTTTTGTCACGGTTGTCGCAGTTGGTGCTATTCTGGTCACAGAAAATCCCGGTGAGTTGGTGAAAGCGTTATCCCTTTCAAACGCTTCACTTCCCTGACTACCAGAATGATTAGGTACCTGTTTCTAGCTCAACACTGGAACCATTAATTTCGCAGAAAAACGTTCTGTAAGAAATTGAGGCATGTTTTCTACGTCGTGCTGCAGTTTTCTCAAGCTGGCTCGTTTCTAGCACCATCTGCTGCAAGATTTCAAGTGAAATTCAGTGAAGTTAAATAGCTGTTCTAAAATAAAGAAAGCGAGTCAAAAAACGTAAACAAAAGACAATAAAGAAAGCCCTTACCCAACACGAATGATCCCAAAACAAGATGAAGTAAAATGTATTTCTCGTATATGAATTTAGTCCGGAAAGACGTGGGGTGTTTGAAACCAAGCCACGACAAAGTTTGACATGTCATATAATTTGTTCAGTGGTTTGGCGCGGGAGTAGCTTGGCGTCTGCGGAAGCTGAATTAATTCAAATCGACTAGACCAAAAAACTCCCTAATGTTTCAATGCGATAATATCGAGGGACATCATGATACTTATAGAGTTAACAATGTACTGTTGCCACCGTCATTTTCCTCAGCTTTAGCGGGACTCGCCCTCACGTACGCGCTTCAAACACTGGACGAAACTCAATATGGCGTGAGAATTGCTTCAGAGGTGGAAAACTTGATGACGTCAGTCGAACGTGTCATGGCATACACTGAGATTGAACCTGAACCTGGCTACAGCACAGAATCTATCCCTTCAGGGTCCTGGCCAAGGGAAGGAAGCTTAGATGTACGGGACCTCTCCCTGGTGTACTTTGAAGGCGGGCCTTGCGTACTAAAGAAGATCAGGTTTTGTGTTCGTAGTAAGGAAAAAGTGGGCGTTGTGGGTCGCACGGGGGCTGGAAAGTCATCTCTGGTATCTGCTTTGTTTCGCATGCCAGAGCCTTTGGGAAAGGTGAGTTAAACGTGGAGAATCAAGATAATTTTCGGTATTATTGAAATTCCTGAGATTTTTGTTTTAATTTTTATTAGCATAATGTAACACTACTAATACAATACTAAACACTGCTAACACTGATTTAGACTAATAGCGATAATTACAGTACTGACTGTACTTAAGCATACTATACTATACTATGGTACTAACAAAAACACTAGTTATTCCGGAGATAATACAGAAACTTCAATGGAAAATTCGGGTTGCCACACGCGAGGAAAAGAAAAATGGATTTTTAGGATATGTGAAGTCCCACACATTCCTTGCATAATCCCTGTTTCTGTACCAGAAAGTAGTGATCATAATTAATATAATTTTCCCTTGGTTGGGATGCTAGTCCATCGCAAGGCTATCCCCGCATTTTGTTTGGTAGCCGCGGTTTCAGAGATATTGTGCTGTAAAATGTCTTCTCCAAGGAAATACCTTGCTTCAATGGTGCTACCTGCAACGTTTTCAACGTCTCATTTTATCGGTCGAAGGAACAAAAGATTAGACAACAGAACAATGCTCCTGGCTCTAAAAACAGTTGAGCTACAGGTTACCAGGGTCCAGTGAACATAGAGCTTTAGAGCAGGTGCAAGCCCACTGGACTCATGGTGAAAGCAAAGTCCAATAAATAAAAATGAGAAGCCTCGAATCACGGCCGATGCAATGGAGACGTGCTACAACGCTGTTCCTCCACATAAATCGGTATTTTACAATATTTCAAAAAAACCAAAGATAAATATTTAGGCATGTTAATAAAGTTATTGATTATCAATTCATCTCTTCGCTTTGGTCTATTTTGCAGGTTTTAATTGATGGTGTTGACATTGCGTCTATCAATCTCCAAGAGGCACGCCGGGCCATGGCTGTTATCACTCAAGATCCGGTGCTCTTTGGAGGTACTCTTCACAGAAACATGGACCCGTTCTCACAATATACGGATGAAGACCTCTGGACAGCTCTTGACGAGGTGCAGTTGAAGACCCTTGTGCAAGATCTCCCAGGACAGCTCAACTTTAAATTGAGAGAAGCCGGATCAAACTTGAGCGTTGGTGAGAGGCAGCTGGTGTGTTTGGCTCGTGCGCTGGTCCAAAAGAGCAAAATCATCATCATGGATGAGGCAACTGCTAATGTGGATTTCAAGACTGATCGCCTGATCCAGGAAGTCATTCGTGACAAGTTCAAAGATTCCACAGTGTTGACTATTGCTCACCGACTCAACACCATCATGGACTATGATAGGGTGCTGGTTCTTGATGGTGGACAAGTGGTGGAGTTCGGCAAACCCGAGGTATTGATAAGAAGTGGTGGAGTGTTTGCTGAACTTGTCAGAAGTCACAACAAAAGTGTGAATCACTGAAGTGTTCCCCGCTATCTCATGGACTGCACAGATCTGTGCATAATTACAGTGAATACGGACTCCATATCAAGTGGACACCTTCTATTAAGCGGATACTAGCTTGGCTCCCTAATTTACTTTAAAATGAACCTGTAATGTGCTGTGCCCTCCATTTGGTGGACGCAGTTACCAAAATTAAGCCATTTTGTCATGAAACCTATATTAAGCGTACACTTCAAGTGTTTTTAGAATACATTTCATAGATTTTTGTGGGATTAACATAATGTTTTTACGCCTTTTGTGAGCTGCATTTTTCAGACTTTTACAGTTCGGGAATAATGATTACAAGTAACGAATTATGAACTCAAATGTAATGAAATGTGGTAATGTGGGTATAATAAACGAGGAAAGCAGTATGAGGGTTCTTTCTCTTAGCTCCCAGCTGGGCAAAAGGCTGATATCAAAGCCCTCCATCTATTTCTGTTCTGTGCTGCCTAGCCTGTCTACAGCCGCCCCCTCCCCTCAGGAAAAATCGGGGAGAGAGCCCTCTGTGTTTGACCGTTGATTATCGTGTTCAGAAATCACGTGGAAAATTATATGATTGGCTGATACTTTCTGATCATTACATCATGCAAATAGCTCATTTTAATTGGTTGACATTTTCGCGGGGGCTTCATAAGAGGCGCACAACGTGTGCTTCTTCAGCCGTCAGTCGTCACCTTCGTGTGCCCAACAGATGAACTGGTGAAATGAGTTGTATTTCGTGTGTTTTTTGTAGAAATAATATTGTCAAGAGTACTAATTAAAAATCTGGTGCGGAAGAATACCATGTTTATTTTTACAGGGGGCTGCTGTACACAGGGTAGGTTTTCCAAGCAAGTCAAAACATGAGCGATTATTTGTTGTGTTTTTCATCAATCGAAAAATTAGGCGACAGTTCGCACAAGGTCGTGGAACATTTAATGTCTACAATCAGTTTTCTAGGCATCCTACATCTTGTTGCACAGCATTAATTTGTCACATCTGTAAAAAGCGCCTTCGAAAACTACAGAAGGGACATAGCCGGCCTTTGCCAAAAATTAGACACGGGAATTATCCAAGATAGCAGTTGTAAAGATTTCAAGGCAGAATTCGAATTCCATTAGATAATATTCAGTTTCTTCTTCACCGACCGATCATAACTCGCTGGGTTGCTTTCTTTAATTCTTGTCAAAACCACGAGTTTTACGCTTGTAATTTGAAACAATTCTCATGTTAGACCTGCTATTGCATGAGTGGCTGATGGGGCTGCTCGACTCAAAACCCGCTCCGCAGGCTGGAATAGAGCTGGCTGGGAACTGAATACATTAGACGGTAAACTGTCTGGAACATTTCCAAATATCTAGTTTGCTGAGATTTTTTTCACTACTGGCCCTAGCTGGCCCTAGCTGGGTAAAAGACGTCTCGTTTGTTTTTCCTGCCTGTCAGGACCCCTGTCAGGCTCGTAAAAAATCGTATTTGACTTTTCGCTTGAACACCGTCTTTGCCAATCAAATTTTCTATCTCTATATCACGCTGTTTCCCTGAGATTTTTCCGATGTTTTTTGAATCTTGTACACCTAAGGCTTGCAATCCTCCCTGCGCGTAAATATATTGATCGATATTATCCCGGGGGGATGGGGGATACTTCCTTATAAGAGGCTAATGGGGATGTGCCGCTGGATGGGGTTGCATTTTTACGACCCGGATTGACTAGAATGGGGTTGCATTTTCAATAGAGTTACTAGAATGGGGTCGCACATTTTCGGATTTTTGGGGTAAGAAAATTCTATTTAAGTAGCAATTCAAAATGGTCTTGGTTAAAAAGTTCAGAAAGTTGTTTTTTATTAAATGTAACAATCACATCGGTACGTTTGTAAATATTTACGGTTAGTAAACGTACCAGAATGCTTGTACTGTAGGTGAAAAGTAGAGTCTTCTTCATTCAATTTAAAAAAATGTTTCAATTCATTTAACAATTGATTCATGCGTCAGCGTGCTTCATCGAGATATGAAGCACGCGGGAAGTTTGGAGAGCACGAGAGAAGCGTAAGAGTTGCTCCAAACTTCCCACGTGCTTCATATCTCGATGAATGCACAGCTGACGCATGAATCAATTGTTTTATAACATTTTCAACGCGGTAGTTTTTAAACCCGTTGATTCTAGGTTGGCCAGAGGTTTCCCAAGCATTCAGCCAATGTGCAAAATGGCAATAAACAACCCCATGTTCGGTAAAAATACACATCTTACAGGGTAAAAAAGGCAACACCCCTTTGGTCTACAGTAGTTAAACTTTCTAATTATGGAATAAAATACGCTGGTTGCTAATTGAAAATTTTCCAGAAAACAAACTTAAAAATTTGATCCTCGCGTTACATGGGAGAATTCTTTCCGCTTGCGAGGACATGTCGGTTTGTTTACGCAAGATTTACGCAGTTGTCACGTCTCAAGAATGAAAATAGAAAGAAAACAGACAACTGAAGCTTCCCTAAATGAAAAATTTATTCAATTAAGTCTTTGTTCTAAGAAGCAAAGGCGTACAATTTTTAATCCGAGACGATGAACGCGAAAGAATTGAAGGAACTGCAAGTCCATTTTGAAGTGAATTTATCGAACCGTGTGCACGGTTTTCAAAAATTTCGCAACAAAACTGTTAAGAATACGAAGAAGCTTTCAATTAGAAAAGTATTTAAGTACAAATTCACAATCAAACCTGTAATTTCTTGTGAATTGAATTCCCACAAGTACTCGAACGTTACCAAGAAAGTTCGTGGCGTATAATCAGTAAATAATGATCTGAAATGTCCGCTTACTGGTCGTCGGCTGGATAAAACAACAATATCTCCTTGAAGCACAATTTCTTCGCCGTTAATTATCGGATTTCCGGTTTTGAAACTATCGAGTGTTCCTTAGCAGTCTTTCTTTCAGTTTATCGTTTCGAAAAGGTGTCTTTTCCCTCTGAGAAAGCGAAATTGGCGCCTGAAAATTAATAGTTTTGCGAGACACGATGTCACGGGCCTTGTTCTCTTTTTCCTTTCTTTAGGTTTTTTTCGGGAGTTAAAAACTCCAATCCCGAAGAAAAAGTGGGAAGAGCTTCTTCATCAGCTGGTTTCCTTGTTGTCATCTGTAGTTAAACGTTTTGCTGAAGATTTCTCCCGTTTTTGAATGCAAAATGGAGAAAGTCGCTCACCGAGTTCTCGAGGCATTTGTTTGCTGACGTCATCAGCGTGCACAATAGGAATATGAAGCACGCTCGCGCAATTGAATTTGATTGCACGAATTTACTAGCTATGTTATAATTTAGGATGACCTATTTAAAGGATTGATAAAGTAGATGCATAAATAGAAAGTGACTTTTTTTTTAATAGAAAGTGACTTAGTTGGGATCGCGAAAATTACATTTTCCCAAAAGTGACTGAGTTGGGGTCTATAAAGGACCACAAAATAGACTACAATGGGGCAGGGGCTCTGAGAGGCCAGCGGCACATACCCAGCAAAACTGAACCCAAGTACCCCCGGGGATGTTTAACAGGCTGATTTAGCAACAGAACGGGAAAGTCATTTGAGGACGTGAGAGCGCGCGGAATAGTCTGGACGCTAGTTTATTTCGACTATATGGGCATTCTTGATGCGCGCGCCGTTGTCAACTGACGTTCCCGTTCTGTTGCTAAATCAGCCTATTATTTTCAAGGGAACGTGTTTAATGTGCGGAATACCCGTCGCAAATTTGACAAGGACATAACAAGGGACATGAACAGTGAAACGCGAGTCAGGCGACTTGCAAGCCTTAATATGACTAATACAGTATATTAACTTACAGGATTCACTCTACCACTTTTAGGTCATTACTCTTCAAGGATCTCGTCCGTTTTCATGAGCTCTTACAGTCTTAACATGAACAAAGAAATTCAGCCAGTAACAATGATTTGCTTTACCTTCTTTCCAAGTTCATCGGAACAATTTTCAGTTGACCCACCACAGGTATCCCAAGCTGTATGAGCATTAAAATAAAGACCTTTGTTTTGACCTTTGTAATTTGAGTGTCACGATGAGTGTTACGCAATGGCGTAAGTTATAAGGGTTTGTATGGGAATTTACGAACGTGTTTTGGAATCGAAAATAAAGGGCATGAATTGGAAAAAAAATGGCTTACCTTGTCTCCTCGGTATCTTGCCAGTGTTTGTGTGCCGTATTTTGGCCATTTCAGCGCGATTTAGTGGGTTTTAGGTTTGCCGATTTCCTCTCCATATATAATCTCCCCAAGGTAGGTTACTGCAACGCGAGGCTCGGCAGATCTCCGAATAATAAAACAGCCGTTAATTCGCCCCAAAAGCTCCAATCGTCTCGAAATTCCACATAGAGCTCGCACCATAGCTCCTCTAACCACTCGCTTCCTTCATTGGACGAAAACGTCCGCGGAACGGGAATTTCACCCGGCAAGACCCAAGACGCTTTTCCATCACAGACCTTCAAAACATGCTTGATTCATATGTTCCGTGCACCGACGGTTGGAAAATCGCCTTAGCAGCCAGGCCTCCAGGTTCAAATCACTTGCCCACCCGGTGGGACAGCGGCCAATTCTCGACCACAACAATAACACTCTCCCTCCGGGCCCTGCCAAGAGCGGATTGTCTCCATTGTGTTACGTTCACCAATCGGAGTAAAGCAATATTTAAATAGAGGATTTTCTCGTCGTTGGAATTGAAAAGGAGAAAGCGATTTAACATGCATACGTACGGCGAACATCTCTATTGAAGATGCTTTCAAAACATCGCGACCGCAATCGAGGCGGCGAAAATTTCGACAAAGCGCCGAAACAAGTCAAAGCGTGCGGGTATTCACCAGAGTGGAAGTTATATTTATATTTAAGAAAACTGAGTTTATATTTATATTTAAGAAAACTGACTGGGGGTATTGGCAAAGGCATAAACAAAAACTGAGATCTGAGACAGAAATTAATTCGCATCTGCACTATGTGTCACGAGTTTAAAATATTTGCGGCGACAGTTGCGCTGCTCTACGACTTCCCGCCAGCGCGAAGGATTTTCACATGTAAACTGAACTGTTTGTGTTGCTGATGACAAGCGGTGAACTTCTCACGACTCTGTCGTGCTCCGATTGGTGAATGTAACACAATGGAGACAATCCGCTCTTGGCAGGGCCCGGAGGGAGAGTGTTATTGTTGTGGTCGAGAATTGACCGCTGTCCCACCGGGTGGGCAAGTGATTTGAACCTGGAGGCCTGGCTGCTAAGGCGATTTTCCAACCGTCGGTGCACGGAACATATGAATCAAGCATGTTTCGAAGGTCTGTGATGGACAAGCGTCTTGAGTTTTGCCGGGTGAAATTCCCGTTCCGCGGACGTTTTCGTCCAATGAAGGAAGCGAGTGGTTAGAGGAGCTATGGTGCGAGCTCTATGTGGAAGTTCGAGACGATTGGAGCTTTTGGGGCGAATTAACGGCTGTTTTATTATTCGGAGATCTGCCGAGCCTCGCGTTGCAGTAACCTACCTTGGGGAGATTATATATAGAGAGGAAATCGGCAAACCTAAAACCCACTAAATCGCGCTGAAATGGCCAAAATACGGCACACAAACACTGGCAAGATACCAAGGAGACAAGGTAAGCCATTTTTTTCCAATTCATGCCCTTTATTTTCGATTCCAAAACACGTTCGTAAATTCCCATACAAACCCTTATAATTTACGCCATTGCGTAACACTCATCGTGACACTCAAATTACAAAGGTCAAAACAAAGGTCTTTATTTTAACGCTCATACAGCTTGGGATACCTGTGGACCCACTATCTTCTTTGGCGATAAGAAGTTCAGTTTTGCATTTCCTTAAGAAGTCTGCTTGATCATAAAAATTGATATCACCAGAAATTATCACCGGACGGAATTCATTAAACCTGAAGTCGTAAAGTTGAGAACAAGAATATTTACAACGTAGTCTAGGGTGCTTTCCATTAAGCCAAAATTTTCGGTTAAACCAGTTGAATTATTAATATGGCAAGGTAGTCTTGAGGTAAATCCACGCGTTCTGATTGGTTCGTTCTTGGTCGGGATTTTACCATACGGACCGTTTCCGTGGAAACGGTCATAAGCCGTGTATTTTTGTTTACGGCAAATTTGAAAATTTTCAGCTAAAACTGCGAAAAGAAAATCTGAAAATACTTTCATTCTTTGCAAAGAAACTACCCAAAAGACTGATTCCAACATGGACGAAAAAGAATATCATTTACAAAGCAAATTTTACTATCCCAAAGATCGCGGAGGCCACGCGAAGCCATTAACGATTTCGTAAACAAACAGAGAAGTGAAAACACAAAAGGAAGACGTCTACTAATATGATCACGCTACTCAGTTTTATTGAAGCTAATGGCTTAAATAGTCAAACAATTGAAAGCCTACCTGCGTCCAAGCTTGACCACCTTTCGTCAATTTCTTTTATGAACGTACGGCAGGAAAAGGTGAATACGAGCCAGCAACATTTTCCAGTTTTCAGCGCAATATACAGCGATACTTATCTGAGAAGAAATATCCATTCAACATACTCAAGGACAATGAGTTTGAAAAATCGAGAAGAGTTCTAGCTGCAAATCACAAGTCACTAGTTCACAACTGAACACGACAGAAAAAACAAGCTGCAAGCCGCTCAGGCGATTGACGAAAACGAAGAAGATGCTCCTTTTGAGGCAGGAGAATTCGGCGACTCCAATACAGTTGCACCTCAAAGAACTGTGTTGTGGTTTTTATCCCTACACTTGGGTTTCCAAGCCATAGATGAGAGCGATGAGGACGATAGACTTAATGCTGCTTCTTTTAAAGTTGAATGTCATTTTCACAGCAACCTTTTCTTGATCCGTACTTTGTGATGGGCTAGTATTAAGTTTCGACGAAACAAGTTTTGTCAGTTTCAAAAACAAACTGCAGCTGTTAAGATTTTCGTCAAATTCTGCCACAAATCGTTCTTGAAGTCTTTTCTATAATCAACATGATTACATGTAAACGTTCAGTAAATTGGTTTTCAAACTCGTGGTACCGTAGCTTGTTCTTTCTGGGTTGCTCGTGTCATCACAAACACGTCACGCAAAAACACAAAAAAAAACACGTCACGCGGGAAACCCTTTGAATTCAAGTGACCGGAAATGCGTTTTTATAAATAAACAAGTTTGCTCCGAGTGCCATATAATAAACTACTTACTAACCTAGCTTGCTCGAGCCGTACTGGGGAATATTGGCCCTCGGTCGTTTTTGCACGGACCTCGCTGCGCTCGGTCCGTACTGCCACGACCTCGGGCCAATATTCCCCAGTACGGCCCTCGCGCTCGGTTAGTAAGAGGTTATTATAATGCAAATAATACGCGCGGATCCGGACAGAAATCTTTCGAAACAAACAGGCAACCTTTGAAGGTACCTTACTTTTTCAGTTCAAAACCGGTTGAAACAGGAAATTACTGTTTCATTTGCAGAAAAGTTCCATTTCCATTTTGTTGTCTTCTTGCCCAATCTTGCGCTGCCTTCACGTACGTTTTTTGATCTACCAATTAATTCCAAGTTTGCAACAACTGGCAAAAAAGTTTCTCCATTTGACACGGAAAATTTCCGAAATTTCGAACCAAAAATTTGGTATCTTTCTACTAACTAACCCTGTATCTGATTTTATGGTCTATAAGAGTATAGACCATAGAAAACTGCCGTCGATTTAGTAATCTTCTTCTTTCATCATGACGTCATCATCCAATAAAATGGCGTTAAGACGACTCGGACTCTCCCTAAGCCTACTGCAGAAAATTGCAAATTTTTATATTTTCCTTTGTCTCTAAAGCGGTTTTCATTTGACTCTCGAAAGTCATTTCACATTTGGTTTGGTTTTGCGTTAACGGCGGGTTAAAAAATTCTCAACCAATTACAAGTCAACCAATGATTTGCTTGTACACACTTTCCCGCGTGTGACGACATTTTCTTGTGTTTATTTTGAGTTTTGACCAAATATAACAGCTTCGTCCCAGAAAGACATGGAGGCAAATTAAACTAAGGCTATTTACTAATTATTCCACGAGCGCGCACACCTACCCATCACAGTGTCTGTGTTAAGGATTCGGCCATCTTTGAACAATGTTCGGTTTGTCAATCTAGATAAAATCTGCCGAGTATCCTCGGAGAATACTCAGAGTATCTCCAGTCGCTGATCAATCACCATTACAAACAGACTCTTCGGAGGCTGGTCAATCTTTGGAAAATCTTGGTAGTTTCTTCGGAGTATTTTCGGTTGCTGATCAATCAACTTTGAATATTAAAGTCACGGATTTTTGGATAATCTTCGATAATCTTCGGAGTGCCCTCGGGAATATGGGAAAAAACTTCGGAGTTTCTTCGGAGATATTCGGAAGATCTTCGGAGTTTCTTTGGTCAATCAATCACTTTGAAATAAAAAAAACCGAATCCGCAAGGTTTTTTTCTTTTGCAGTACTGTTAGAGACGTCAGCACCACAGAACACTCACTAAAATAACTATAGGAAATAGCAAGGGGTGACAGGCCTGCACGACTTCTAACAATGGAAACATTTTAAAAGTGTAACCGTCTATTCTTGGTTTTCACATGACGTCATAAAAAACTGAAATTCATAACTAAACACAATTTTGGGTTTTTATCTTCATCACATATAAGAAAATCTAAATTTCCATCGGCTTGCTTGTTTTTCAGCAGGATAGCATTCTTTGTTTTGAAAATAGAGCAGTTTGAATTTTAGATTTTTGCGTAGACTTGCTTACAAGTCGAGCTTAGAGAGCGCGAAGCGCGATCGTCAGAGCTCGAGAGAGCGAGCGCGGAGCGCGAGCGAGCGAGAGCTCGACTTGTTTCCCTTGCTGGAAATCGAATCAAGTGACGTCATTTTGGCGCGAACTTTTCAGGGTGCGAAGTTCAAACTGTCAACTCAATGCATTCTTGACATTTCAGTCATTTCAACGCATCTTTGGAAACGCCGACAATTGCATTGGAAAACTTTCTCCATGCGTTTCAAAACATTGGGAATGTTTCCGAACGAAACCAAAATACGTTGAAAATCATTTAAAAATTGGGCCAACGCATTTGCAAAACATTTTTCAAATGTTGACAACGCATTTGAACAGTGAAAGGACAAGTCATTTTCTTTATCAGCCCCGCGAAACGACAGTATCGTACTACACACTGTTCATGCGAAGATTTTGTTTACATTTTGATGACTGCAGAAATTATGTCGATTCGCTTCGCGAAGATTTTTAAAATGCTTTACTTCGAATGTGCGAGTAATAATAATAATACCGGCTACTGCTAGCGCTGCTACTGCAATAATAAATTTTAAAATGAAAGCACTACACAGCATGACATGCAGAGTGCTGTCTTGACGGGAAAACCTGGAAAACAACATAAAATGTATCGGCTCTAATGGGTTTCCTATTATATACCGAACGAAATTCGGCCGTTAACTCGTTTGGGACAACGGCCGAATCCGTATCGGTTTATAACAACCGAACAAGTTAACGGCCGAAAAATGCTTGCTATATACCGAACAAGGTTGAAGCTTATCTCGTTATTATCAAAACACTCATTAAAAATGCAGCATATAACTCGGTCAGTATAAGCCACAAAATACCGATCGATCGCCTCTTGATGTTGATGTCCGTTTAACCGGAACCAAGCAAACGGACATAACATCTTTTCTTTCGCCGTGATGTAGAAAATCGAAAACGAATGGGGCCACCTCAAAGGTCAAGCTTTTTACCCGATCATCCTGTAGGCGCCGATAAAAACACGTCCTTTCCACAACAGTGACTTTCGATTACTTTGCGCTGATGTTCGCGGACATCTCTGTACTTTGCTTTTTGCAACCCATACACGAATTTTGTCGTTAAATGAACGTGTAATCAGTGCGAGGAATTTAGAAGTTCTTGGTCGTAGACCGAAATAACAATCGCTATCGAAGAGCTAGTGTTGTATGTTCGAACTGCTTTGCGCGTGATCTGGTTATGACCTGGCTTGATTGACGTGTACTTTCATATCGCTGGTTCTGATTGGATAATGCTACAGGAGGAAAATTCCTCCTGTAAATTTGGCGCGCTGCAAGTGATAAAAGTCGCTCGCGCCAGGTCCATTCAAAGAGAAGCTTTGAGAAAGTCTAATTTTTGCGCAGTGCGTGACAGAATGATTGCTGCTCTAAACATGTCACGTACATGAAAACATCGATTCGCCTCGTGTTTTTTTTAGGTCTGATCAGCTAACATGTAATAGAAGCGTTGATGTCAATGTGTGAAAGTTCAGCAGAGAGAAGAAAGGCTTTGAAATAGCCAAAGGTAAACTCCAGATGTTTTTGCTGGTTTCTGGCCGCCATGTTGGTGCCCATCAGACGGGGCACCAACATGGCGTCCCATACTAATCTCTGTAATTTTCCGTGATACATTTTCTCGAATAACTCGATTAGGAGATATCGCACAGCCCTGTGGCTTTCACACGTTGTTTATGTATCACTCTTCTACAACATATCAATTTCTTGACTTTATCTATTGAATGGTTGAGGATTTTATTTTTTCACTTGCGTGACGATGTGTGAGGTGAAAACCACCTATATAATTTTACTCTGACAAGCATGTCATTTAGAGATTTTCCTTTTTTGAAAGGAAATTAGTGGTGGCTCTTTGAAGATTTCTCGTAAAAAAGCCTGGTTTTGTATTAAGTGTCATTTTCGCATTAAAACATGTTTGAGGCTGGGCACTGATGGTTGATATTGTGTTACCAAAAACAATATTCGTTTGGGGGTGTTGTCTTATTGCTTCAAGGTCGATGACCTTTCTGTAAATTTGACGTCTGATAAAATTTTTTTAATCAGGTTATTTGGGTAATCTCTAGCAAGGAGTCGTGATTTAAATTTTTTAATATTTTCCTCAAATCACAGGCGGCCCAAGCGAGGAATAAATGACACGTACGCGAACGTGACTCTTGCCTTCGAGCGGTGTTGTGTTACAAGGATTCGATTTACAAAGGTTTGTATGGGAATTTTACGGGTTTGATATAAAAACCTAAAATTTAATGTTCTGTGAATAAAACTGCCTTGCCTTGTATCCGTGTTGTACTCTTTGTTGTTTCCCGGCGTTTTCAGCGAGTGCTGCCATACATACATACATAGACACGGTAAAAACATCAGTTACAAGATAAAAACTTAAAAATAAAACTGATTTACATATTTGCCGTGTGGGAGTACGAGGAGGACAATTGGCGATCTATCTCATTTCTAAAATTAGTAAAAGATCTAATGGCTCTGACGTAAGATGAAAGGCTGTTCTACAAATGTGCCCTACTGTAGCAGAAACTATGTTTCAAAACACCGGTACGAGGCTTAGGCAGAGCTAATTTGTTATCACTATTCCTAAGTCCATAGTCCGTGCTGAAGGGCTTAAATAAGCCTTTCAGGTACTCCGGAGACTGATCATTTAATGATCTTTCTTTGTAGCCCTCTTGCAAACTCTTACGCGGCAGCTGAAGGTTGCGGAAGGCTGCAGGCGAAACAGTGGTGGTAAAAATTTCCCGCGCTGCGTTGTGCTTCTCTTTCCTTTTTCCTTTGTGCCTCTTCGCTCTCGCAAGACTTGTTCTCTTATGCTATATCCACGGGCTTTAATCCTTACGTTTTCGCTTTCTTCGCCACTCGACATGCTAATCATTGCCATCACCTTTTTGTTCTAACGACTCCAGAACCCTCTCTGCGCTAAAGGAAACTGTTCACGAACGCTTCACAGCCGAGGCCAAATGTTTTGATTCGAAAGAATAGTGACTCGCAGAATTCATCGGGGAGCTATGGAAACGAGAAAAAATGAGGGAGTTCGGGGCCCTCTCTTCCTCTTCCCCGATTACTTAACTCGGCGCCTCACGGCCTGAGTACTAAGAACGCGACCGAGAACTTAACTCGTGCCCCGAAGTCTTATGCGTTATCTCTCGGACAATCGCGACGTAAAGAAAAAAAATAAGAGAGAACGCGACCGAAACTTAAATCGCGCCGCCTTAAGGCCCGAGTAACAAGAAAGACTTAACGTTTCTTCTGTTTGCTGTTTTCGTTACTTCCTTCTCCTACTGACTGCCTTCATTATCAGAGCATGCAGTCACTTCCAGGTTTTGATAGTAGCTGACTAACTTGGGAAATTTCAATGTTCACTGACCGTACTTCCCTTATTGGCATGGTTGTCCACAGTTATTAAAAAAATCCTGGGTAATCACCCCTGGCCTCAATAATCTCTAATGACTAAACAAAACTTATTCACTAGACATCGTATCTCATTTCTTCTCATTTCTTTTCAGTTCCCATTCCCCATTCCTTCCGTCAGCAGGGAATATTCGCACTAAGTGTATCCGCCATATTTTCACACAGGATCAACTGTAATAACCTGTTAGATTAAAGGAACAAAGTAACTAAACATGAAAAAGCAAGATATAACGTACTATATGAGAATGTGGTTCACCAGGAGGACTCGAACCCCGGTTCCAGCGGTCAAGGCAGACATGAATCGATGACATTATATTATGTATTACATATTATGCACGTATCAGCAGCCAGCCCAGGGGGCCGATCCCCGGGAAACCCACGGGCTTGGTAGGGTATTTGCAGCAAAAATTTGCCCCGGAGACAGGGGCATTAAAGTGCTTTCGCCATTTTGGCAAAAATCCCCGGAAATCTACCCACGGGATTTGCTAATGCTCTGCTGTCACGAGGTCCAGCGGTAATTATTCCGTGGCGTGGCAAAACCCCCGGGGATCCTCCCACGGGATTTGCACATCGTCTGCTGTCACGAGGTTCAGCGGTAAATATATCGGGTGAGAGCTCAACTGCATTTCGAAGTCTTCGCTTTCTGAGGTGAGTAAATTTTATTATCATTCAAATTTGCAAGTATAATTCATCCATCATTCTTATTCAATTTACGTTTCCACCAAAATGAACTCGCAGAGATCCCATTAAATGCGTGAAATTTCACTACAATCTGCGATTTGTTGACCATCCCTACAACTTTTGAACCTACTTCCTCATATATTTGGTTGCAATGTATATTACACTTTAGTTTAGGGGTATACCTAACATGAGACTGCTTATGTTTTTTCATATCAAAACAGGAACTTCCTTCTTATTTGTAGTATGAGACTTTAAGGGTTAAGTTGTGTTTTAGTTAAAGAAGCTGTTAAGAGTAAATTTCAGTAAAAATCAAGGAAATTGTGACCACGGTCAAAAAATCGATTTCGCTCATACTTTGTCAGTCTGAAGGCCTAGGTAAGTTAGTGAAGAATATGAGGTTAGTTTTTTGAAATATTCCATATAACGGCAGAAAACCATGAAAAACGGTTACCCTACCGGAAGCTCGGATTTCACCACGAGAGAACTCGAAATTTTACACTTTTCAGGTTTTCGCTGCACAGACATTTATACAGCTATGCATCTTTTTTTAGCATAATTTAATACATTGATTCTTCCTCAGTCAAAACATAGTAATTATTTTCATCTCTGCTCGTTTGTGAGCGAACTGAGCTCGTATGAAGTAGACACACTTTTCTCTATCACGCAAAAGTCTAAAATAATTCAAAATCAGCGAGAAAAAAAGCTGACCGGTAGTTTCTCAAATCCTCTGATATTTTGACAAAAGACAGTTTAGTCATTTATTTTTAGGTGTACGGTTTTAAATCTTCAGGATCCAGCAAAACTTTTGCACGAACGCAGATCACAGTTTGACAAAATTACAATTCAGCGCCATTGAAATCTACAACTCTACATAACAAGGCATAACAGAATAAATTAACTCCTCGGCCAAAGTTTGTATAAAAAAGGCTTTTAATTATTTTCAACCCTTAAAACGTTTTAAAATATACGTATTGATGTTAAGTATTGTCTACACGGGTACAACAAACCAACAAACACCAAAATAACCGCAAGGTAAAGTTAAATCTCATTCGGCTAAAATCTGTGTCACGCACGAGCGACTTGGCTTTAATAACAAACAGATATTTATATCCCTTGATTTAAAATAAGTCATATTTTAAAAATATCTTACTTAACGATGTGCCAGATTTCCCGGTTAACTTGGTGAAGAAATAGAAAATAACATGATAGCAATACAACCTGGAACAATTAAAATTAATTATATTAAGGATGAGAAGCTTTGTCATCCTTTCTTTGATTCCCACGAAATGCAAATATTGCATCGTTCTCTAAATAAACAGATCTACTTATCCATATCTCTGAAACGTTAAACTAGATTTTGTTGTTAGACAAGTTCACAGACATACAGAGCAACGATGTTTTGTTCGCTTTTGAGTATTGTCGGTGGGATTTGCGCGAGGATTTGCGGCGAAGACGAATGCACTAGCTCCTCAACTTCCGTCAGACCACTCAGCTCAAGCAGTGTGACAAGCTATCAGTATTTTACGATGGCTCATAAGTGCCACGCAATAATTGTGATTTTTTAAATCGTTTTAGCAACTTTTTAGCGATATTGTTAGCGACTTTTTTAGCAACTTTTTTTCCAATTCAATGGAAAGAACTACGTCCAAATCCATGGTACAGCCATGGGCACAAAAATGGCCGTTGCTTTTGCAAACATTTTTATGGCCGACATTGAAACACAGATTGTTAGCCAAAGCGTCGTCAAACCTACAGTTTGGAAACGAACAAACTCCTCAAAAACAACATTTGAGGATAATATTAAAAAATTTAAATCACGACTCCTTGCTAGAGGCTACCCAAATAATCTGATTGAAAATATTTTATCAGATGTCAAATTTACAGAAAGGTCATCGGACATTGAAGCAAAAAGACAACACCCCCAAACGAATATTGCCTTTTGTAACACAATATCAACTATCAGTGCCCAACCTCAAACGTGTTTTAATGAGAAAATGGCACTAAATACAAAACCAGCCTTTCCTACGAGAAATCTTCAAAGAGCCACCACTAATTTCCTTTAAAAAAGGAAAATCTCTACATGACATGCTTGTCAGAGCTAAAATATAAAGAGGTTACACATCAACAATGTTTCCATTGTTAGAAGTTCGTGCAGGCCTGTCACCCCTTGCTATTTCCTACCTCATTACGTGGGATGCCTGCATGTGTAGCCCACATTGTAAAATGGGGGCCGTTTGTTCTTCTTTGTATCCACAAATGCGCATCTTTCAATTATTAACTCGTTTTAGATGTATCAAATTCAGTTTTCTCCTACAATATCTTAGTGTATGTCAGGAGGGATCGGACGGGAGTTAATTACTATTGTGATTATTCAGGTCCTAGTGATCTCTCGGTGGAACTGAAAAGGCTTGACTTTAGTGACGTGGCCATGTTGTTTTAATGTTTTAGATTCCAATGTGCCGTTTTTAAAAGGAAAATTAATCCTTTTGAAGCGGTAGATCGAAAGAATAACTTCTAAGAAGCACTCGACAGTTACGGTGGAAATTGGAGAGTTCAAGGCGAAGGAATCATGCTTCTGTTTGACAGTTGTAGAACCATCCAGAATACGTAGGGGAAAGGTCATTGATATTAAGCTAAAACGTAGATCGCATCACTTTGTCGAATTGATGCTTAAACGCAACTGCAAATACACTTTACAAAAAGATTAAAGGTTTGATTGTCCATTTTTACTAAAAGTTTTCATTTAGGAAAGCTTTTTGCCTGTTTTCTTTCTGGTTTTTTTTTTTTGGTGAAACGAAAACAATTTGTAATCTTACACTTTTATTTACATAACCAGAAACGTGAGTCAGGCCACGTTATTGTAATCGAATTTCCGGTACAACCATAAGACGCGTAACACAAGGGAAAGGTACCAAAAGTTTCCAATTCACGAATTTTACAGAAGAGATGTTTTATAAAAATTATTTGACATCGGATTTCCATACAAACACTGTTATTTCGAGCCTGTTTGTCTACTCGTCAAAATGGCGTCGAAAACCGTGATAAGGCCTATTGAAACAGCCTTTCTTGAGCAACTGATTCAGACGCCGAACTTTTCATGTACTTGAATCGAGGTATTAGTTTCGGCTCATGAAAAGTTCGGCTCAGCCGTTCTTCCCGCCTGGCTCAGCCGGGAATTTCGGCTTTGGAGCGGCTTTGCCGATTCAGACGTCGAACTTTTCATAAGCCGAACCTAATGCATAAATTATTATAACGTATTAAAAAAAAAAGAGTAACAATAATAAATAAAATTAAAAAAAACGCTAACATTTCGATTGGTTTTGCCTCAAGTAAATTAAGTTAAGTTCGGCGTCTGAATCAAAAGGCGGGATTTTCGTGATTTGGGCCGACTTTAATTTGAATTAAGTTCGGCTCATGAAAAGTTCGGCGCCTGAACTGGGCCTAAGGCCCGGTTCATACGTCGAACTTTGCATGAGCCGAACCTAATCCGTACGTATTAAGGTCGACCCAAGTCATTATGTTCGGCAGTTGATTCAGACGTCGAACCTAACCGAAGTCGAACTTAAAGCTAAAGTGAGAAAATAGATTTTCGTAGTCAGCAGATGTTGTTTATACTCAACAAGATTCAAAATGGCGGGAAAGATGAATTCTGACATGGAAGAGTTTGTTTACTAAAATAGTGAAAACAGGCCAAACACGGCTCCTATTGGTCGAATAGGAAGAATATGACCATTAAAGCTAATTTGCCCTTACGAGTGCGTCTTTCAAAGATCTCCTTTTTCTGTACGAAAGTAGGGAAGGGTCTTTGTAGATCTGTCTTAGCAGAGGCTGATTTTCTATCAAGTGTCATTTACTCATCTGAATGGTTTTAGGTAAGGCACAGAAGGGCGATATTCCGTAACAAACGGCAAAAAGTTTTTGCGCGTTTTTCGTTTGTTTTGTAGAGGCGACATTCTTTCGCGAAATTGACTTCTGAAAGAGTTTTATCTATAAGGTTATCGAGGTAACCTCTGTAACGTAATCTCTGTTTGAATAGAGTAATGTTTTCTTCAAATGATTTTGAAGATTTTGTTCTGAGAAGTCTTGAGGCTTCGCCTTTGATATAGCCTGTATTGGAAAGTTTCTGTCAGTTTGAAGTGCGTGTGCACATCAAGAATAGCTTCTTTTTTTTTTTTTTAAATCTTTCGCATCTTAGACAAGTCTATTTAGTTGTTTCGAAACCAGAAGAACAAGCACATTCCTCTTTTCCCGCATCTTGTTCAGAATGAAGTCCTTTGCGCATGCCAAGTCGATGGAACGCGCAGACCTCTGGGATAGATATAATTTATATAATTTATACATAACTTATGCATATGCGACCCAAATACAAATTTGTCGATCCTAACTGATTCATACGTCGATCTTTACATGCGCCGAACCAAATAATTAGGTTCGGCTCATGCAAAGTTCGACGTATGAACCGGGCCTTACTTACTTACCTAGGCCTTCAAATCATAGGTCACCAAAGCGTATGTGACACAGGTTACTATGCAAGCGTTATTTAAGAGTTTGTATGGAGTTAAAATTAAATCGAAATTTAGACAACAATTTTCCCTAAAAAAAACCCACAAAAAATATACTTAAGTCTAAAAAAAGCGTACCCGGTGTGTTTTGCTGTGTTTTCAATGCTATTCAGTGCTTCCAAACGCTGTTTTGAGCGGTTTATCTCTCAGCAGCTGGTCCACGTGCATCACTGTATTATGTTAATGGAAAGGTAGGAAACTACAAGTCGAATTTCAATGAAATTTGGCCAGTCATTTTAGGAGAGCACTTCGAAAACCTCGCTAAAATTTGCTTGAAACTTAAGCTCTCGCTTACCTGCCTCACCATATGGCAAGAAGGATGATGTGCGGTCCCTCCTGGGTAGCTCATTTACGGAAGAGTTCATTTATTGAGACACAGACCTTCGTTGAAAACAAAGTTCATTTCAAATCGGGTGCCATTTTTGCCGCCGACCGAGCCGTGTCCCTGGAATGTTGGAACAAACTCACGGTCAAACCTAGGCACGAGCATTAGAATGTGCCCAGCCGGGGAAATCCACGGGAAGCCTTTGGCACGTAACAAACCACACACACCCAGAAATGTTGACAGAAATTTCCAAGCAATTCCGAACCTTATAACTTGGTCCCATTCCTCGAGATAGAGGACTGAGCCAAAATCATTCAAAATGGCCACCGCTTGAAGAAAATAAGGGAGAAATCAGATAATACAAGAAAAGTAATGAAAGTTTTATTTTACTACGCAGCTGCAGTTGACTCCTGATAACTTGAACCTTCAAGAAAAAAAATTGTTTTGGAGATAAATCGGCTTATGGCGATCAGCTGTGGCGTAAGCCACGACTCATGCACGAGTCAAGTTCGAGTCAGGTTCCGATTCTTTTATTTTCTTTTTTCCTTCTGTTTCGTTTTTGTCTTGATATCTTTAATTGTGATTCTTGCTTTCATGATGATGCGCCAACTGCTGTTCGAACATTTTCCCTGTCGACGCAATCGCTAGAGGTCAATTTGTTGTTAGCGGTTTTTTGAAAGAAATTAACCCCATAATTCCTCATTCATGGATTAATTTTCCTGAAAGTGGTTTGTCCAGTGTTGGGAAAGATTTCCACACAGCCCCACCATTAATTATACATGCATCACTGTCATACTAACCCTCTTGGACAAAGAACGAGCATACACATGTACACACAATATTATTAATGTATAGGGCCGTGCGGAAATCTTGCCCAGTGTTGTTTAGTTATTCAGTATGCCCACAAGCGTCCCAAGCTCACGTTTAGAGAAAGCGAAGAATTAATTATCTATTTATTCATATGAGCGTCATGGCTGTGTGAGTTGGAACGTAACCTTTCATCTTAAACGGTGTTAGACTGACTGTTGAGAATTATATAACGTCTTACAAAGCGCTCAAATTCTCAACGGTTTTTCATGTAACCTAACACTGCATAAGATGAAAGGTCACGTTCCAACTGACACAGCTGTGACGCCTATATCAATAACTAGATAATTAATTCTTGGCTTTCTCTAAACGCCTGTGGTTTGCCTTGTGAAGCCCACATATATGGATACCACCAAAGCTAATGGACAAGCCTTTCATGGCAGATTTAAAGCACAGGGTTGACAGTGTTGTGGATAAAGCATTCCGTTTTCTGTTGAATCCACATGTACTTGGTTATTGTGGAGCATAATCGTATGAACAATTCTAACTTGAAAAAACATGGCTGTCAACATTTTGCTTGCGAAGGGCATAGGCTGTATTGTATGTTATCTTGGGTGTCCTGTGGACTCAACAAAGTGGGACTTGAGTGATAGGGTGATACTCCTTCATCGTCCGTTTTCCCAGTCGCGGAAATGGGATCGCTGCTTCAGCTGTATGGAAATAGAGGTCTTAATCTTCTTACAAAATTTATGAACAATAAGGGATGACGTCGCACCTTGAGAGGAAACCCAGTTTTCATCTTCCTTTGTTTTGTTTGTAAATTTGTTTTTGTTAAATCTGTATTGTAAAGTCTAGCAAAATAAAATAAAGGAAAAGAAAATGAAAGAACATTTAATTGATTCTCAAATTAGTCATCAAATACACACAGTGTGAAAACTTTTTGTGTTGTTCACTAAGCACATGTGCCACTCATTTCCTTTATAGCTGCAATTCTTTGGTTCACATCATGAATATAAAAATTGAGTAAGATCAGAAAGAGTAATAAGACATGGAGAGGACATCAGAGCCGAAAAATCCCAGAGATGGAGCAAGTGTGTTCTCAATCGTGTTCCTATGGTGGCTACAAGATGTGCTAAGCCTTGGGAACAAGCGACCACTGACTGACAAAGATTTGCTTCCCCTTCTAGAAGATTACAAAGCTGAGGTGCTTATAGAAAAAGCTGAGAAATACTGGCTGGATGAATTGAAAAGGAGTCAATTTAAAAACAAGAAGCCACATTTATGGAAAGCATTGATCAGGCTTATTCCCTGGAGATCAGGTGTTGCAATAGTTATTTTGAGAACGCTGTTGTCTTTGAGCTTTGTCTTTCTCCCTTTATGTCTTTGGCTTGTGTTGAAGGCATTAAATGATAGGCCAAATATGGACATGAAGCTTGCATTTATCTATGTGGCACTTTTGGGAGTAACAAGTGTGGTAAATGTGCTATCAACACAACACTATGACTACCTTACAGAGCTCTGGGCTTTGAAGATGAAGGTGGCAGTAATTGGACTTGTTTACAAGAAGGTAATTAATCTTGTAGTTAGAAAATACAGTCTTGAAAAGAATACTGTAGTAACTCAGCCCGTGTGAAATAACTCCATGGAATTCCATGGGGTATTAGGGCATGGAATTCCATTGAATTCCATGGAGCTCCATGGAAAATAGCTCCATGGAGTTGCTGTGTGGAATTTAATGGAAAATTTTCCATGGAATTCCGTGGGGGCTAATTAAGTTCCATGGAGTTCCATGGAACACAACTGCATTCAGAATCAATTTCCATGGAATTTGATGAAAAGACAAAATCCATGGAATTCATTGATGAAAACATTTCAGTGATCATGCTTTGCCATAAAATGCTATGGAAACAGCTTTAATTATAAAGCTTAAAATTATACTAAAGGCTTTGACCACAATCATGTTTCACTGGTTGCCGGATTCATAAGAAGGGGTGTATGTTGACAAATTCACTTATCAGGTCTCTCATAAAATACTTAACAATGTGTATGTCAGTTGTGTCTGTAAGTGATGCATGTAGAAAACTAAAATGTTCCTTTCACTCTCCAAAAAGTAAGGATAGTATGGCTGAAGCCCCCCCCCCCCCCCCCCCTTCTCAGTCCCACCCCCTCCACAGTCTCTGATCTTGTAGGAGTATTTACTGAAGCCCCCAAATCTCCTTTCTAGGCCCTTATAATATTATTACTGTGGATGGACAGTTTTTGACTTCAGACACCATGTGTGAAAATTTCATCCACTTTACAATAGAATACAAATTTTTTTAACACTCCCCAAACGGGCTTTTTGGTGTTAATCATCTAAAATTATAATATGTAAGATTATAAGAGAAATTACAATACAATCACTATAAAAATAATACAATAAAAACTTTAAACATCTTCCTTAGGTCAGCATGTTTACACTGTTGAAAAAGGAAGTTGAGTTATTTGGGTATTTGTTTTCCTGAGTTGTAGTAGCAGAAGTCACGATCCATAACAAAATGAATCAGTTAAAATAGTGTCCAACGGTCATAAGTGACTTATCTTGTTGAACAGGATTAGGTGACTTCACTCTGAAGCTCAGTACAGTCTTGAGTATCGGCCTTGACAACAATATTGAGTTTAAAATCTGTATAGTAAAACAGAAAATTGTGCCCGTCTTTATACTAGAGACGAATAACCAGACGAACAGCAAATGTCTGCCCAAGTTCGTCCAGACGGATAATGCGTCCTCTAGTATAAAAACGGCCAATGTAATACAGAGGGCAAAATTACCTACTCCTGATAGGTCGAGCGGCGAAAATACTCGCTCCAGATTGGCTGAGCACGCCAGTTCTACATTTCGTTGGTTTCTTCATTTTGTGTCCAAAAATAACGAGTTCTTTCAAGTTCTTTGGAGTTCGACTGTTTAAACCGAGTTGTTTGTACCACAAATACATGGAAATCAAGTGCTGCAATTAAAAAGAAAATTCCTAAACGTTAAGTTTTCGTGTATTACAAGAAACAGCAAAATATCATTTGCGTCAAAGGTAAAAACTTGGATCGGATTGACATTTGTTTAGCTGAGAAACTGAAATCAGTCATGGCGAACAAGTGCTTTCACCTCGCTACTTCTTCTTACAACGAATGATAACCGAGCATGGCAGTTTCCTTTTGATGGGAGGAAGGAGCAGGTCAAATTCAGTAGAAGAAATTACTCCGTAAGTTCCTTCTTTAGACCCCACGTTTGCTATTTTTATCGATCCATATTTTCGCGGATTTTCAAGCGGTAGAAAGCTTCACAGCGCAGGTGAAGAATAAATTGATGCCTGACATTAAGTTTTATCGTTGTTTAGTTTACTCCTGAATTAAACTTATATTCTCTCTTCATCACACGTGTAAAATTTACAACTCAGTCGAATATTGCTCCTACTGAAATCCAAATAAACGTCGAGAAATTAAAAGGAGAACACGGGGAAATCACTCTTCGTTGCTTGGCACAGATCTTTAAGTGTGTTTACAACTGAATGAGAACCGTGCGGTGCGAACGAAACTGCCCCGAAACAAAATGTTCAAAAATTAGTTTCTCTACGAATATTTATCCTATCGAAGCGGTTGAAGTATATTTGTAAAGCTTGTAACACGTAAAATAATGAAAAAACAACGAATTAGACTAGTAAACAGCTAGCAAGTTGCCTAAATTGGTAGGAATTGCGTTCAAGTTAACAGAGAAAGAAAAATTCACCGTCGTTTGCTCATGTTCTCCACAATTCCCTTAAATTAGGTCATTTCACGTCGTTGTTTTGCGGAGGACGGCAAAGAAATGTATCAAAATTTAATTGCGGAGCGATTGTTTTTGTTCAAATGTTGTTGCTACCGTCAGGAGGACAAAACGGAGCTGTTCCACAAAAAAGCTGTTCTTCATGCACCTCTCTGCTGGCTGGAAGAAACAATATTTCAACTCGTCTGGCTGGGAGAAACATCATTTCAACCCGTCTGGCTGGGAGAAACTTATTTAAATTACCTAGCTGGGAGAAACCGGCTAAGACTTGGCTGGGAGAAAGCTCAATGCGCCCAGCTGGCTTGGGCTGTAGGAGCTGAGCTAGCTCAGACATAACAGGCGGGCTCAAGACTGGGTAATTCAGAAGATCACGTGACTTACTATTTGCAAGAATCTTCTCACATCGCCAGGAAGACCTGGGGGCCGGGGCGAGGTAAACTCGTACCCAGAGCTCAGTCGGTTCGGGAATGTCGAAATGACTGAACGTGGGAGATTTGGGTACGAGATTAGGGGCGAGGTTGTGGGAGTGGGAGTGGGAGTGAAATTGGGAGAGCGGGTGCCTTGTTGCTAGAAAGCCGGCTGTTGGCTAGGAAAGTCAGCCAGCTGGCTGGGAAAATTAGTCGGCTGGCAAGTTGGCTGGCTGGCTGGCTGGCATGAGTCAGCTGGCTGGCGGGCTGGCTGCCCCGTACAAGGGTGGGCTGGCAGAAAAGAACAGCTTTTTTCCTCCCAGCTCACTGTAAAATTAATCACATGGATTCCAGAATAGTATAATAGCTATTTTCTGATCAAAATGGGCATTTTTGGCGATTTGGGTCGTTTTGTCCTCCTGTACCGTCGTCGTTGCTCAACGGGGTTCCCAGACTTATTTGGCGCTCGGATAAAAATGTTTGAAAAATTATAACTCAGTCAATATCGCTCCTACTAAAATAATTCTGGACCTTACAAAAATTTTAACACTGTAACGCTTGGTTGTAGCCCGAAATATCAGAGCGCAGTCCAAGCGCATGAAAGCAGAGCGGTGAAAATGCATTGCATGTACACGGCTCCAAAACAAAATGTTCAAAATATAATTTCTCTGCGAATTTTGGTGGTATCGAAACGGGTAAAATGTGTAAAGCTTGAAACACATAACATAAAGAAAAAACATAGATTGTTGCCTGGAAGAAAGCATTTTCGTTTACAAATGATTTGTAAACGACCGTCGAATTACACGTCATGATACGTGATGATTAGCGACCCGGGGAAAAATGTTTGGAAATTCAAAACTGTGTCAATTCTGTCCCTATAGTAATAATTCTAGTCTCTATAAAACATTAACGAATGGAAAATATTGGAAAATAGTCTTTGATGTTTGGTAGAATTATATATAGAACTTTTAAACTTGTGTGCGTTTACAAACACACGAGAGCCGTGTGGTGCGAATGAAAACAACACGGCCACGAAAAAATATCTTTCAAAAATTTATAGTTTCTACACGAATATCGATGGTATCGAGAATTTACAGTGCGTTGCACTGTAATAGACGATTGAAGCATCTGTCGGTAAAGCTTTAAACACGTAACGTAAGGGAAAATTATCGATTGTTGCCTGGAGGAAAGCATTTCCGTTTACAAATGACCTGTTAACGGCCGTGGGCGAATCACGTAAACATGATATTTTCTGCGAGAGCAAGATAGCTCTCTGGAAAAAATGTTTGGAAATTCAAAACTGTGTCAATTCTGCTCCTATAGTAATAGTTCTAGTATCTAAATAAACGTTAACAAATGGAGAATACGGGAAAATAGTCTTTGGCTTTTGGTACAATTATTTCAGAGCTTTTAAACTTGTGTGTGTTTACAAACACATGAGAGCCGTGCGGAGAGAATAATAATAATAATAATAATAATAATAATAATAATAATAATAATAATAATAATAAACGGCCATGAAACAAAATGTTCAAAAATTAATCTCTATACGAATATCAATGGTATCGAGAATTTAGTAAACGATTTAAAAGTATCTGTGTAAAGCTTGAAACTCGTAGCATAATAAATTATCGATTTTTGCCTGGAAGAAAATATTTTCATTTACAAATGATCTGTTTAAACGGCCGTCGGAAGTACGTAAACCTGCTATTTATTGCGAGAGCAAGTGAATAGCTCCCAAGGAAAAATGTTTGGAAATTCAAAATTTTGTCCATTCTGCTCCTAATTATTAATAATTGTAGTCTAAATAAACGTTAAGAAAAGGAGAATACTAACCTCTTACTAACCGAGCGCGAGGGCCGTACTGGGGAATATTGGCCCGAGGTCGTGACAGTACGGACCGAGCGCAGCGAGGTCCGTACAAAAACGACCGAGGACCAATATTCCCCAGTACGGCTCGAGCAAGCTAGGTTAGCAAGTAGTTTATTATATGGCATCATTTCTTTGGCCGAACGGACACTTCCGGTTGTTTCATTCAAGTCAACTTCCGGCGTGATGTCAGCGATGTGAGGGATTTTTCCCGCTTTTGATGATCATGACGCGAGCATCACAGAAACGAAAAGAACGATTTATAACACGAGTTCTAAAACACTTGTGTGGTTTATTTTATGCTGAAAAGATCAAGCATCTACTGACTTAAGAAAGGGAAAAAATCACAAAACAGGAAATCAGCGGAATTTGAAAATGTAAAGTTTACAGAGTAAAAAAAAAACTGACTTCTTGTGAGAAGAAAGGTCGACAGTCAATCATCGTCGTCACTTTCAATAACAAGTCGACGCTTTTTTTCGGTCTGTACAAATTTCACATTTCCATGAAAGATCTGGAAAGTGCAGCCACTGATGGAACCAATGTTAGCTCCTGCAAAGACCGGAGCGGCGGAGGATAGTAGTGGATCCACGCTAGACTTCATCATGGAATTTACGGCCGTGCTGGTTAAGGCGTTTTCACTGGAAGAACACGAGGCCATTTGAAGGTCTTGAACACTTGAAACCGTCGATTCTTCACTACCGGAATGGGCCCTGCTGAGTGTTAACGACATTCTTCTTTGATGAGTGGAGCTTGCCGACTTGTACGACTGGAGACTTTCCGTGTTTTTGTGGCCACTGAGCTGAGCAACAAAGTTCTCGGGAATATCAGCATCGAGCAGCCTGGAGATACACGTTTTACGCACTGAGTGGTTGGTAATTTGTTTTCCCTCTCTTTGAAGACCAGCTTTATGGGCTGCTGTGGACAACAATTTCCCGATTTCATTCTTTCCGAGAGGCGACTTCATGTACCAAACATTATCTTTCGAGCTTCTATTATGCCGTACTGCTAAATAAAATGGGGACTCTGTTTGTTCATTTCTACTGGTCTGTGGCTTTTGAACGTTTTGTAGAACTTCACTGGACATCGTTCTGTCTTGGTAGCGTAAACCTTTGGTTGAAAAGCCCTTCGGTGACCTTTTTCTTGACCATGACGAGTCTTCGTGCCTCGTTCTGCAAGCCAAACAAGCATTTCTCCACCATCTTTATCTTCTTGGAGCTGACCATCTCCCCAGCGCAGCTTTCGGCTTTCGTCTCTCGCCCGAAAACCGAAGTGAAGAGACAAGAGCCACCAAACTGTTCGCTGCAGCGAAACTGGATTGTGATCACCAAATTCTGCTGTTTTAAAGAGAGCATCTTCTTCATCGTCTTCGAGTGCCGTGGCAGCTTGCGGTTTGTTACCTTTACCGTGTTCATGAACAAGCGACTTGCGTTTCGCAGAGAGAACTTTCCTCGACTTTGCAAAGTCCCTGTCCTTCAATATGTTAACTGAAGAACCTTTCTCACTTAAATATCTTTGGATACTTCGTTGAAAACCAGATATCGGGTGTCTGGTTCGTACTCTTCTCCATTTTTCTTCTGGATATTCATGAAGAACTTGCACAGGAGGTGGTCAAGTTCGGGCGCAGGTAAGCTTTCGACCGTTTTTCCACTCATGCCAATTGTTTCCATGTAGCGGGAGAGAGTCTTCATGTCCGTTGTAGTTTTCTTGGTAGTATTGGCACTTTTCTGGTTCTTAATAAAGCCTTCTATTTCCTCTTGGCTCTCGCTTATGCGGTTTGCCTCGATGCTCGTCTCATCGAAGTCTTTGTCTGGATAATAAAACTCACTTGGCGAGTGTTCGAATTCTTCGTCGTCTTCCATGTTGTCAGTTAGACTCAAACTAAGAAACAGTTACTTTTTAAAATTATATTTTGCTTTTACCAAGGATTTTAACGCATTTTTTCTTACTTTTTGTGTTTCGCGCGGCTTTGAATTTCCCGGGAGCAAAAAAAATACACAAACGGACCGTTTCCATGGTAATGGTCCGTACTGTAAAATCCCGACCGAAAATTAGCCAATGAGAGCGCACCATTTGACCTAAGAATTGCTTGCCATATAATAAAGAAAAATACTCTTTGGTGTTTGGTAGTGCGGTGCGAATAAAAAACACGGCCACGTAATATATTTTTAAAAAATTAATTTTTCTCTCTCTCTCTCTCTCTCTCTCTCTCTCTCTCTCTCTCTCTCTCTCTCTCTCTCTCTCTCTCTCTCTCTCTCTCTCTCTCTCTCTCTCTCTCTCTCGAGTCAAGTTATAACCAAACCAAAATTTTTCGCTTTCACGGGTTACCAAATTATCTTAGCTATGGGGCTCCGCGCTCGCACCTCCGGCGCGCGAAGCTCCGCTGAAAATCCACAGGAAATGTCTCCTGAACGCTTGAATCTCGCCTAAAATGAAACGAAACGGCCTCTCCGAGCCTGCAGTGCCATATCTGCTGACCAAAATGACTTTGTTCATGCCCAGTCTTCCCAGTCTGAATGAAATCCAAGATGGCTGCCGGTTTCTCAATGACTCGTCTTGTAGCCTACGTGTAGCCGTACCCATCCCCTGAAGAAAAACGGGAGGAGTTAGCTCCTCCGTTTTTCTTCGGGGGTTGGGTACGGCTACAAGCAGGCTACTCGTCTTGCGCATGGCTCGCTGGCTCGCGCAGATTGTCAAGACCCATCTCAACCTTGGTTACCGACCGTAACCATGCCTGATCACAGGGCTAATCGAACAGTTTTACCTTGGTTAACTTTCTATTGTCTCGGGCGGCGTTTACCATGGTATCAGTTGGCGTTTACATACGCAAAATATTTACCTAGGTAAGTAGACCCCAATACCTCGGTAAAACGCTCAAGTGTACACACAGCATATCCTTAATCTTTAATTAGCGTAATAGGCCTTATCACGGTTTTCGACGCCCTTTTGACGGGTAGGCGAACAAGCCTGAAATAACAGTGTTTGTATGGAAATCCCATGTCAAATAATTTTCATAAAACATCACTTCTGAAAAAATTCATGAATTGGAAACTTTTGGCACTAGGAAAAGGATTTTAAGAACAAAATTGGAGGGATGTAGCTGTGACAGAAAGCGTCCAGTCGTGTTTTGAACTTTCCATACATTTTCCTGTATTTTTTCCCGCGAACTATTTCTAGTAGCAGCTCACGGCTGGTTCGCTATACAGGCAAATGTATGGAAAGTTCAAAACACGACTGGACGCTTTCTGTCATATCCACATCCCTACAATTTTGTTCTTAAAATCCTTTTTCTAGTGCGAAAAGTTTTCAATTCATAAATTTTTCAGAAGCGATGTTTTATAAAAATTATTTGACATCGAATTTTCATACAAACACTGTTATTTCTAGCCTGTTTGCCTACCCGTCAAAATGGCGTCGAAAACCGTGATAAGGCCTATTGCCATTAGCAAAGCTAATCCGGCAATGGAGCGGCCAGCGGACGCACGATAGGTTAAATTATACATGCAGAACATATTAAGAACTGATAAATTCCGAGTAAGAGCCAGACTTGACAATGTCAGGTGGTAATGCATTCCATGCTAGGATTGATCTTACATAAAATGAGTCTTTGTAAGCGTCGACTGAAGAGAACGGTAGACTTATCTTAAAGTCATGACCCGCCCTTGTACGGCTGTACGCGTGCACAGAGGTAAGCTTGTGGGGGAGGGAGATGTTAACGTGACCTCTATGTATTTGATAAAACATGCCGATATCACATGTGCTACGTCTTAATTGCAGTGAGGGCCAATTTAGGTCCGTGAGCATAGATGATACACTACTATAACGGCTATAATCGTTGTACACAAACCGCGCTGTGCGGCGCTGTACAGACTCAATGCAGTCAATCCCTTTTTTGGTGTATGGAGACCAGGCAACAGTGGAGTATTCAACAATCGGGCGCACTAAGGATAGCTAGCAATGTTCTTTAACAGATCTGTCACACGATGAAAGGTTCCTCTGAAGGATCCCTAAGACTCTCATGGCCTTCTTTTTGGCTTCAACACACTGCATTTGCCAGCTCAGCGTACATGTTATGTAGACACCGAGATACTTTTGATAGCAAGCACCGTCGAGCTGCACATTACAAAGGGAGTAGCTAAACTTAAAACGAGATTTCTTTAAAGTAACTGACATAACAAAACATTTTGTAGGAGCAAATTTCATCTGCCATGTTGACGCCCACGTATCTAGTTGATCGAGGTCTCGCTGGAGAGCTAGGTGATCTTCGGTGGAATTTATCGGACGATAAAATACACAGTCGTCGGCA
This sequence comes from Pavona decussata, assembly GCF_977016875.1. NCBI lineage: Eukaryota > Metazoa > Cnidaria > Anthozoa > Scleractinia > Agariciidae > Pavona > Pavona decussata. The sequence goes on along the minus strand of NW_028145657.1, from coordinate 1,021,257 downwards.
AAGAGCTTTATGCCAGATGCAATATTGTGGGGTAGGTCGTTTATAAACATCAAAAAAAGGATAGGGCCCAAGACGGTACCTTGAGGCACCCCGGATAGTACTGGAGACCACGTAGAATTAGAACCGTTAACCACGACGCGTTGACTGCGCCCAGTTAAAAAGCTACGGAGCCAGGTGTTAGACTTGTTACGGATTCCGTAGTAGTGAGCCTTAAGTAAGAGACGTTTGTGAGTAACGGAGTCAAATGCTTTTGCAAAGTCCAAGAATACGACGTCTACCTGCCCATGAGTATTTAGGACTGAGGACCATTCATGTATAACGGTGATAAGTTGTGTCTCGCATGAGAGGCCATGCTGAAAAAAACCGTGCTGGTGCGGGGAGATGATATGATTGGCTGACAGATGGCGTGATATGTGGCAGTATGCTATATTCTCCATGACCTTGGATGTAAGAGATGTTAAAGATACCGGTCTATAGTTTTTTGGATCTGCCTTGGAGCCCTTTTTAAAGACGGCACAGACATTAGCTAGTTTCCAGGCAGATGGCAGGGTTCCAGTGTCATAAGATTGTTGGAACAAAGAGGCGAGTACAACACCGAGCTCAGAGGCATCCTCCCGAAGGATTCTAGCTGCCTTTCAAAACTTTAAAATTAACAAGATGCCTAGACTGGTATGTACGCGTGATGCAGATTCATTTATTCCAGTTGTATGCTTCGCAGATTGATAAAACTATCCTTGCTAATGGAATAGTTTCAGTCACGATGATCGCGTTATGTTGTTTCCCTTGTATTTGTACTGGAAATCCATTAGTGATTACGATTTTTGATAACATAAGCTTATAAATGACCTCTTCTCAGTCTCATCGTGGTTCTACAAATGTCAAACAAAGCATGATTCCTTCGCCAGGAACTCTCCAATTTCCATTGTGTTAAAAGTCGAGTGCTTCTTGGAAGTTATTCTTTCAATTTACCGCTTTTACCGCGGAAAGTGCCATGTCACGTCGTAAACAAAATTATGCAAATTTCTGGTGAAATGAACATTTATGATGCAATCCAACCTGACTTGCACGTGATTCGAAGTTGCAGCCAATGAAAATCACACAATTCTTTCGGGACGGGCACGAGATACGGGAAAGTTAAAAAAACAAGGCAATTTTTGACTCCCAAGACAACGAAAGGAATGCGGTCCCGAATTTAAGACGCTGGCTGACTACGTCATCCCGCGTAATTAGTCCGTGGATTCACGTCTCGGCACCGAGATCGTGAATGAAATGAATTCGAGAAAGAAAAGAAGTTTGTGTTTTCAACGTTTTATGTCAGGTTTTTATAAAATAAACGTCCCTGTCTCACGTCCAACGGAATTCAATCTTGAGCAAAATTTGCATACATCGGGAAAGTTTCGCATTTGGTGCCACGGGATCGAATTTCAATTCCAATGTTCATCAATATTCACTGGATGGAAATATCTCTGCAGAATCTTTTCCCTTTCTTCCAGAAATCTTTTTTGTGAAAGATTGCATTGGAGAAATTACACGTTTTCTGCATGGCCGCGGTAAAATAATTTTTCGTGGGAGGTAAATTCATCGAACACGGCAGTGCTGACAGCATGCACGTTGTACATTTCGTCGTGTCAAAAATAGATTTCAACCGCAAACTAGCCTATGGAACTACGAGAAGGCCATGCTCATCAGAATAGTTGCTTTGCTCAGAAACCTTTTAATCTCTTCATTTGATGCTACAATACGAGTAAAGAGGGCTTTTATTTAATTCAAAACTCGAACTTCAAACGATTGTGAAGTCACAGCCATATATGCACGGCATGATATGAGGCTGATTGACCGCGCCGCGAAGCCGAACTTCAAAGAAAAATACCTGTCATGCGTTACTTTCGCTTATCAGAAGGATTAACCAGACAACACATCTAGCAAAATGTCTTTTTCCAGAATGATTCATCGTTTACACTGCTTTTGCGCTGGATTATAATTTTTTTTCCGCAGTGGCGACTGAAAATTCTTGTCAGCCAAATTTGTGCCTCGCTGACGATTTTTTCGTGAATATCCTTACCCTCTGGAGAAATTCTTCGTAGGAACACCCCCCCCAACCCCTCGGAAATCTCCGTCTATTAACCCCCCTCCCCCTCGGAATTTCCATTGACCTTCCGTGGGGGGTATGGATATTTTCTGGAACTGCACATTGTAAATCAAGCTTAAACTCAGCTGAATATTAAATAGGAAATTATAAAATATAGTATGTTATTTAATAGGAGATTAAACAGAGTTAAATATGCTATTTTATACATATTTTGCAATGGAATAGAGTCTCCCTCCAAAACAGTATTTTAAATCTATTTTGTGATAGCCTATTTTATTCACATTTTTGCTGGAACTGGCCATAATATAACCAGTTATGCTATCTGCAGAAAAATATAAATAACGACATTGTCATCTTCTCCACTGCCATTCATGATCAGTGAATACTTAAGGATGTTGCCAATTTAAGGTATCTTTAACTTTCAAGAACAATTTATTTAATTATTATACTTTAGACCCAGTATATTTTACTTTCAAGAACAATAAGTATCAATAAATTAATACTCCTTCGTCAATATGTTGAACCAAACAGCTTGATACAAAATGCAAGACTCCAATATATACATTTACGTTTAAAGAACATGTTTCAGTTGTCCATTATTTTGTAAAAAAACAATAAATAAATAATGTTGATTTATATTTAACACCAATAAATTGGAAAGGAGATTGAGAAAATAATAAAATGTTTCTGAAGGCACAGCTATTTGTATTAGTTTTATCATAATACACTGTAATTGCCATTCAGATTATGCATTTCATTTAAACTTAACCTCCACACAGACACTAAATTCCATAGCATTTTATATGACAGTGAGTATAATTACTGACATAACTTAATTCAGTACGGACTTCATGGTCCCTCCATGGTATGTGGTACATTTTAGATTTTCAAGTACTGATCCATGGAATTCTATGGACACACCTGGTGGACACTTCATGAAGACTAAATAGAATCCCATGGAACTATCTGGAACTCCATGGACACTCCATGGAACTCTATGGAACTCCATGGAACTCCACAGACACTCCATGGAGTCCCATGGACATGCCACTGATGGAAACTCCATGGAGTTCCATGGAATCCCATGGAACTCTATGGAATTCCATGGAACTCCATGGAATTCCAAGGGGTTATTTCACACGGGTGGATTTGAGTGACATGTGAACTGGGTGTATTCCAAAATCCTACACACTGTGATAATGTATTTTGACACTCAATGTATGATGTGTGGGTCCTGAAAATGTCATCCACACCCCTCCCCCTTCCACCCAGCAAATAATAGGAAAGCCTAAGGGGGGAGGGGCCACCCATAAGATCACTGGAAAGCCTGATGGGTGCTCTCAAATGTCATTCAAAAGTTTTAGAAGAAAGTAAATAGATAGCTAAGCTGGAATTTCATGACGGTTGGGGGACCCCTACCTCCCTCCCCCCCCCCCCCACAAAAAAACCTATGAGGGTGGGTATGGATATTTTCTGGAATAACACAGGGCCACCCTATCCCTATGGAAAGTCTAGCTTGTAAATTTGTTGGCCTTTAAATCCCTCCCCCTTCCACCTGGAATTTGAAATCCCTTCTGTGCATTGGTGTGGGGGGGGGGGGGGGGGCTATGGGTATTTTCTCAAACTAAAATCCTGTTGGGCTGACACTCTTGTAGAATCCATTAAGTCAGTCTAAATTTAGATTCAAAATTGGGGAACTGTCAACTCATCATCCGAAACTGTCAGGTCAACAAACAAGGCCAACAAATCATAGTAAGTAACATAATGTGTAAGAACAAGATATAACATAGTACACTGTATGTAAAAATGTGGTTTGTGGGCGAGGACTTGAACCCTGGTCTCTTCCATCTATGGCTGATGTGATAACCGCTACACAACAGTGAATTCACAGTAGAAGCAGACGAAACAGTACAGCTTATTCTTATTGCTGAACATCAGTCACTAATATCCTAGGGCTGCTCACTCAAGACAGAGAGTCTGATTTCACTCAGGATCGACTAACAGCTATCAGAATTGATATGCAACAGGAATATGAATGAACATCAATATGAATTGATATGTAACATGAAACAGACAGCAAGGAATATATGTAGTTTACTTACTTTGTTGCTTTCACATAAGAGATCATTACAGTGATCCTATGTCAAAATTATTGGCTGATTCACTTACTAGTACAGGGAATATTGCTTGCTGTCTGTTTGATGTTACAACAGATCATAACCTGTAAGTTGGCCTTGCAGAACAATGGTTATTGTTAACAAGTTATGTGTTTTAGCATATTCCAAACCAGTGGAGAGTGTTATTTTGTATGCTCTTTTGGGAATGGTAGTTGCCATCCACCTCTCAAAACTATCCTGGTCTTTGCATGCAAGTGTTTTGCCAATTTCTCAGAAAAAAAATGTAACCTCAGTAAATTTGGTTACTTGTGCTTAAGTAAGCATTTGTGTGCAAATTATAAACTAAAAGGTATTTTTGCCTAACTAACAAAACAGTTCTTTTTGATCCTCTATCACTCAGAAACCGGTTCTTTTAAGGCAGTTGGAGGTGTGGTGTGTGTGTGTGGGGAGGGGGGGGGGGGGGGGGTGGCGAGGGTTCGGGGGTTTGGGTCCAAAATGTTTTTACCCTCCCCATCGTCCCTCCCCCCCTTCTCTTTTGAGTATTTATTTCCTTCAAGATCTTGGGAGCACTTCTGAACTGTTTTTAATCTGAAGGAACCAGTACAAAATTAGACATGATAGAGATTTGTTTGACGAAATTAGCACTTTAAAAGTGCCCATGAAATCTCAGCTTCCAAAATTTACAACAGAGAGCTAATTTTTGGCATGATGGTCACTTTGTTTGCCAAGCTGAAGTGTAATGTTCTAGAACGTGCTGTATCATCGTAATTTCGGCGGGACTTATGTTTGGAATTTTTACAGTTTGGTTATTCAAATGCCCCAAGTTAACAGGAGTCAGCACATTTGAATACAAATAACAAGCCCAGGGTAAAATGATACGCAAAGAAGAGCTTTCTTGTCAGGAAGTTCCAATGGGTCAGGGGAGCAGGAATGGCGCAGTGGTGAAGACTTTCGCTTCCCACCAATGTGGCCTGGGTTCGAATCCTGGACTCGGCGTCATATGTGGGTTGAGTTTGTTGCTGGTTCTCATTCTTGCTCCGAGAGGTTCTTCTCCGGGTACCCCAGTTTTCCCCTCTTCAAAAACCAACAGTTCCAAATTCAAATTCGATTTGGAGAGTGTTCTCAATTAGTGCTCTGCGCTAAATGCACTGACATTTAAATAAAGTAATTTATTTTTTATTTATTTTACGCGCATTTTCTCGTCATTGTTCTCCATTTGTACTAGCTCACTTGGAAGGATAAAGACATTTAAGGACGGTGCCTACTAATAAAGAAGTATTTTTTTCGTGGTTTATGACTACGCGGGGAAAGCAGATCTTAGCAAGGGCCATTGCAATTCAAAAAGAAAATTGGGGGTAACCACGCATTTTTTTTAGAGATAATTGAGCAACAATTATTCTAAAAAGCATAAAAATACAAAGCAATGTATGGCATTTTTTTTCCAAATTGAAGCTTTATTATCTCTGAAAGATGCCTGGTCACCCCCAACTTTGCTTTTGGATACCAAGAGCACTTGCTATTTTCTGCTTTCTCCGCTTAGTTTTTAACCACGCAAAAATGTCCCTGTATTAGTAGGCACCACCCATAGGAAACCCGAGTGTCTCGAGATGCACAGAACGTATGCGCAGTAACAAAAGTAGGCGTCATCCTTAACCTTGGGTGATCATTTCTTTTATTCTCATCGTAAAAATTTATCTCGCTTTATGGTACTTGAAAATGCATTGTTATGGAAAAGGTAAAAGTGAAAAATTGGTGACTAAGTTGTGTTTGCTGTTAGGTTCTCTCACTAAATCGGTATGGCCTGGAGTCTAAGTTATCTGGAAACATCATCAACCTGGTCTCTAACGATGCACAAAAAGTGGAAAAGTCCCTGAACCAACTGGGAATGGTGCTTTTTGTGCCTTTGGAACTTTCAATCAGCTTGGTAATCCTGTGGTACTTGATTGGCTGGGAAGCGTTCGTTGGTGCATCCCTGTTTTTCCTGTTAGTCACCTTTCAAATCTTCATAGCGAGAAAAGCTGCCAAACTTAGACAGAAGGCGGCTGCGTTCACCGATAAACGACTGGTGGTGATCAATGAAATCATCTCTGGAATACGAGCAGTGAAAATGTGTGCTTGGGAGTGGAACTTCAGGGACATTTTGTTCGAGTTTCGCAGGTAATGGGGAAAACAATCCAAACAAAGGAATCAAAACAAAATGAAACAAAACAACAACTATGGTTCCGATCAATCGGTTAAAAGAGAGGCGCGTTTTACCGCGCTTGACACCGGTCTCATATATTTACTTTGAGTTGATTGGTTCATTGCGCTGTTTTCGTCTGTTCTCATTGGTTAGAGTGATTGAATTGGTTTTGGGTTTAAGACACTGAAAAAATACCGTTACCAATGCAGAAACTTACTTCAATAAAAAATTCTAAGACGACTCCGACTCTCCCTAAGCCTACTGCAAAATTTGTACATTTTCCTTTGTCTTTACAAGCGGTTTTCATTTTACTCTCGAAACTCATTTCACGTTTGGTTTGGTTTTGTGTTAATGATTGGTTAAAAGATTCTCAACCAATTACAAGTCAGCCACATTTTCCCGCGTGTGACGGCATTATCTTGTGTTCATTTCGAGTTTTGACCAAATGTAACAGTTTGCCCAGAAAGACATGGAGGCAAATCAAACTAGGGCTATTTACCAATTAGTTGGATATAAAATGATAGATAGCCAAGGAGTTGCGTAGCGCCTCGTTGACCATTTACCATCTCATATCCAACAACCGTGAGTGGAATAACTGTTTTATTAAAAACAATCAAGAAATATTGCTACATCTTGTTAGTTTTGCTTTACAAGAACAACCAGAAGACAATTTAATGATCTTATCGTTATTTCGCAGGCATATACCATGGTCGCTAAGCCAATCAAATCTATCGAACTGCATTATACGATTATGCAGTTTTTTAATATCTACTTTTTTAATTTATTTGCAGAAAAGAGATGACCGTAATTCGCTTCAAAGGCTTCATCATTTCCATGATTTGTGTTTTGTTCGACACAACACTCCCTCTAGCCGGTCTTATTGCAGTTACAACTCTAGCTTTGACAGGAACGTATTTCTCTTCCTTTACGGTATTCACACTTCTCCTAGGCCTTCTAACGATACGCTTTATATTTTGTAACAACTTGTGTGGGTCCGTCTACATGGTTACTGAAGCTAAAGTAGCCCTCGACAGAATCCAGGCCTTTCTTAAGGACCAGGATGCAAACTATGAACCAACCGTGGAGAACCATGAGAAAAGACCGCTTTTAGTAGAGCAATCGGGTAATCTTGAAGATGATCTTGTGGTTCATTATGAAATTACAAAGGAAAAAGAAAATTATAGAAAAAGAGACTATCCTACAGCCAAGAATCTGAAACCATTCATTTTTGGTGCAGTATCTGAGAGGAATGAAGACGTTTCTTTTAGCAACTTTTATGACGTTTCATCGGAAGCATTTATAGGTCGGTCTACTGGTGGATTAAACCTCAGTGATCAAACTAGTGTGCCAAGCAGCAGCCAACCTTTTCTTTCTATATCTGATGCGACGTGTTCTTGGAGTCAAAGTTACCTTACCGACACCTTGTGTGGCATAACGTTAACTATCCGTAAAGGTGAGATGTTAGCGATCACGGGTGCAGTAGGAAGTGGAAAATCGTCTTTACTAACAGCTATTCTTAGGGAACTACCTTTACGTAAAGGAACATTGTCGATTCACGGGAAAGTAGCTTATGTACCTCAAATACCCTGGGTGTTTTCGGGAACTGCAAGGGAAAATATTTTGTTTGGTTTGCCATTTCACGAGGAGAAGTTCCAAAGAGTGGTTCATGTCTGTGGGTTGGTGAAGGACCTCAGTGATTTTGCCAGAGGTGATCTTACCGAAATTGGACAGCGTGGAGTGAGTCTTAGTGGAGGACAGAAAGTACGGGTGGGGCTAGCACGTGCCGTGTATTCAAACGCTGACATTTACCTACTCGACGATCCACTAAGTGCGGTGGACACTAAAGTGGGAAGGAAACTATTCGATAGCTGCATCCTCGGGGAATTATCGGGTCGCATTCGTTTGTTGGCCACTCACCAACTGCAGTATTTGAAAAATGTCAATCGCATTGCTGTTATTGAAAAGGGTTCAATAGCATACCATGGAAGCTATGATGAGCTTAAAGCGAAGGGAGCATTTGGAGGAATTGCGGAATTATCATCAGAGCCTTCTGAGAATGAAACTGAGGGCGCAGGGAGTGAAGGCAGCAATGAGACCCTGCTACAAGAACCGTCTGTTGTCTCGGCTCCCATCGAAAAAGGAAAAGAAGAGCATACTTGCAAAGAGACTTTGTGTAGTGATTTTGGGCTGGAAAAGAATTCAATCATTCCTCCAGCGTCTGAAAGACAAGAGCTGATTAGTAACCAGGAGTTAAATGGGAAAGGAAAGATCGAGGAGGCGCTGAATGGACCATCTATCTCCGAGGAGTCGTCTGAAAATGGGCACAAAAGAGAATCTTTTTCAAGCGGTCCAATGTTGGAAAAGAATTCCATTATTTGCCAGGAAGAGGGTGAGGAATCGGACTATTTTGAGAACTCAAGGGGTAGAAGTCCAAGCGAGGTTGGTGAGAAAGGAAAGATCGAGAAGACGTCGGATGAACGAAATATGTCGCCGGTTACGATTGAGCAGGGGCGTGAGAAACGGTCTTTTTTATGTGATTCGGATTTGGAAAAGTGTTTAGTCATTAGCCAGGAGGAGCTTCAACAGTCTGAAAGCTCTGGAGAAAGTCTCGAAAGCGTTGAAGAACGTAGTGAGAAAGGGATCGTGGAGCTGTCCAATAGGTCATTCCCTTCCCTGGTTTCTTCTGGGAAATGGCATGCAGACCAGGAAGACAACCCTCCGTTTACTGATGTGTTTGATTTGCCCAAACTAGAGAGAGATGACGCCTTGGTCCCGGAAATCGTTGGGCTTAAAGCCAAAAATTGCCCCGAAGCTGACCATCGAAAAGTTCTTGACTTGAAGGAATCCGAAGAACATAAGACAACCGGCACGGTGAACTGGGGGCTGTATTGGAGATATTTTAAGGAAGGTCTATCAGTACCATTGCTAATCTTCCTCGCGTTTTTATTGATATTTGCACGAGGTAAGGTCAGGCCAATAAACGAATCTTCATGCTAAGCTCGGGGACTTGGAAAGGCTTCATCTAGTTTTAGGGGCAAGGGTCAGTATCTTTATCACATTATCACATTTGTTCTCTTTTCTTTTGTTATCATTTAATCCTTGTGCAACATGACGTCACCATCACGTAAGACGTTGCTACTGGGACCCTCGTTCTCTTTCTTCAGTGCTTTGTAAGAGTTCAAAATTAACAATTTGATAGTAGGTGAAGCTTTTTACCTGGTTTGAAATGTTTTTTGCCTGTGTGCCTGTGTATTTTCGGCTTTACCTGGCACTTTAGGTGTGACGGAAACGTCCCATTTGGTCACCCATCTCGCGTTTCTTATTGGTGCATTCATTGAAAGTATAAATGCGTAAGCCATCCTATTGTTTTTATGGTTTATTTACTAAATCTTCACTTTCAGTAACCGTAATGTGTTTAATTCACTAGTACTGAAGGATGAGCTCAGATCGTTCACTTACCCCGCGCCCGCATCTCGGCGGTGCTATACCCATTCTTTTCGTCCTGTACCATAGAGCTGTAGTTTCACGTAATTTTGGAAGGGTGAAATTGTTGTTGATGATGGCTCATCGATCAGTGTGATCATTGTATATCTCGTCGTCTCTTGTTTCTTGATCTTGTTTTACGCGACATGTTTTTCTCGGGCGTTAAGAGGAAACGAAAGGAAATTGTATGTCAGAAAGTACTGCAGATAATATATTCTAGTTTCACGGTCGTTAAGGTTTCACCGATCTGATAAAAAACAAACGTTTTTAAAAGGGCTTTCTACAAGCAGGTTTAGTGCTAAATAATTCCCTTGATGAGACACAACGATTACAGATGCTCCAGCACATAAAGATTGGATTTTTACTGAGTGTAGGAAGAAGTCCTCAAGTGATAAAGTAATTCTTACTCTTGAGCGTACCAGGAATAGTTGAACGAAAGCTGTCGATGAGTTCATTCTCAACAGTACTCAGAGTACTGTTTCCGTATTCTAGCAACCACCGGTAGGAAGGCTATCGACTTGTTAGAGTCCATTATTTATACATTGCATTTATGCATTTTTGCTAACCTAGTGGCTACCTGAACATTGTTTCAGTTTGTCTCCTGGCTCCAAACTGGTGGTTGGCCAAAATGGCGGAGATGTCACATGACGACCAAAAAGCACCAATCACTCAAGTGATTCATGCTTGCCTTGTGGCTGCGTCCATCGTTGCCTTGGCGACATCGTCCTTCTTTTTTTACTACCTCCTTCTGAAAGCGGCTGAAAACCTTCACAACAAAATGACCGAAGCGACTATCAAAGCTCCTGTACTGTTTTTCGACACTAACCCTGCAGGGCGTATTTTGAATCGTTTTTCCAAAGATATTGGTTGTATAGACGACGTTTTGCCAGAAATATTTCTGTATGCTGTAATCCTTTTCCTCTTCTCGTTGTTTGCCGTTTTGGTTCCTGCAGCAACAAATTACTGGCTGTTCTTCGCTCTTCTTCCTATTATTGGAATATATGTTTATTTCGGGCGATATTTCCTGAAGTCTTCCAGAGAGCTGAAGAGAATCGAGGCCATAAGATGCAGTCCTGTGTATTCGCACGTCACGGAAACGGTGAATGGACTTGAAATAGTGCACTCTTCAAACATGCACAGGACATTTCTGGAGAGACTCCAAAGGTAAGCGTTATGTCTTTTCTTTTAACAGAGACTAAACTCTACTGATTTAGTGTGGAACTGGTGGGATAAAAGTCCCCGCGCCGACATCACTGAAACGTAACGAGTTTTATGTTATCATCAAGGTTAAAGCTGCTAAACGATGCGACTTTTCCTCAAATTGTTCGGCAAGAATAACATTTTGAATGTTAAGGTTTTTCGTTGTAACTTATTCATTTTCTTTTACGTCTTGAAGTCTTTTTAGCGTTAACTTCTTTTAAATAGAAGAAAGATCCTCGCAGTTACTACACAACTTAAGCAGTTTCTAAAATGAAGCCTGAAAACAAATTCAGGCTTAAACGGGATTCGAACCCATGACCTCTGCGATGCCGGTGAAGTGACTACCAACTGGGCTATCAAGTCAACTGGGACCTGGTCATATTGTGATTTAATTTCTTTATTGCCTAATCCCATTTGTTGACCTCAAAGCCGGTAAATATTTGGTACCAACCTCGTTCCCATGGTCCTCTCTCTTCTACCCTGGGAACGAGGTTGATTTGGTGCTATTTAACCCCAAGGGTTACTGTGGTAGCCTTTACGCCCTAGAAGTTTTGTTTTATTTTGAGGGAGATGGGAGTGTTCAGAATCTTATTCCACTTTTCGAGTCATACCAAGTGTCATTGTTTACCATACGGTATGACGCATAGTACTTATAGTCGTGCTCTACGGCAAACGTCAACGCACTCGCGTGTGGTACGCGAAATAATCCCGTAAGCTTCACAAAAACACGCTAAAAGATAGGCGAAGGGTAGAATACGTGGAAATTGGCAGGAAAAATGGATCAGGTGATTATTTCTGCCATGTGCGTTTCCTTCTAAATCCCTCTTGTTGCGTACAAAAACTCGTAAGGAATTTTATTTGGAGTAACAGTACGTTGTTTCACTACGGTGTTTTTACCGGCAGGTATCAGGATGAGAATACACAAGCGTTCTTTATGGTGGTGTCATGCAATCGTTGGTTGGCTGTTCGCCTGGACCTGCTGTCCAGTGTTTTTGTCACGGTTGTCGCAGTTGGTGCTATTCTGGTCACAGAAAATCCCGGTGAGTTGGTGAAGGCGTTATCCCTTTCAAACGCCTCACTTCCCTGATTACCAGAATGATTAGGTGCCTGTTTCTAGCTCAACACTGGAATCATTAATTTCGCGTAAAAATGTTCTGTTAGAAATTGAGGCATGTTTACAACGTCGTGCTACAACCTTCTCAAGCTGGCTCGTTTCTAGCACCATCTGCTGCAAGATTTCAAGTGAAATTCAGTGAAAATTAAATAGCTGCTCTAAAATAAAGTAAACGAGTAATAATTAAAAAGAGGGGACAGAAAAAAAAGCCGTTACCCGAGACGATTTATCCTAAAACAAGATGAAGTAAAATGTACTTGTCGTATATGAATTTAGTCTGTGGGGTGTTTGAAACCAAGCCGCGGCAAAGTGTACTTAACATGTCATATAATTTGTTCAGTGGTTTGGCGCGGGAGTGGCTTGGCGTCTGCGGAAGCTGACTTAGTTCAAATCGACCAGACCAAAAAACTCCCTAATGTTTCAATGCGATAATATCGAGGGGCATCATGATACTCATAGATAGAGTTAACAATGTGTTGTTGACACCGTCATTTTCCTCAGCTTTAGCGGGACTCGCCCTCACGTACGCGCTTCAAACACTGGACGGAACTCAATATGGCGTTAGAATGGCTTCAGAGGTAGAAAACTTGATGACGTCGGTCGAACGTGCCATGGCATACACTGAGATTGAACCTGAACCTGGCTACAGTACAGAATGCAGCCTTTCAGGGTCCTGGCCAAGTGAGGGAAGCTTAGATGTACGGGACCTCTCCTTGGTGTACTTTGAAGGCGGGCCTTGCGTACTAAAGGACATCAGCTTTTGTGTTCGTAGTAAGGAAAAAGTGGGCGTTGTGGGTCGCACTGGGGCTGGAAAGTCATCTCTGGTATCTGCTTTGTTTCGCATGCCAGAGCCTTTGGGAAAGGTGAGTTAAACGTGGAGAATCAAGATAATTTTCAGTATTATTGAAATACCTGAGATGATACAGAAACCTCATTGGAAAACTCGGGTTGCCACACGCCAGGAAAAGAAAATGGATTTTAAGGACAGGTGAAGTCCCACACGGTCCTTGCATAATCCCGGTTTCTGTGCCATGAAGGAATTATCACAATCAGTATAATATTCCCTTGGTTTGGATGCTAGTCCATTGCAAGGCTATCCCCCGCATTTTGCTTGGTAGCTGCGGTTTTAGAGATATTGTGCTGTAAAATGTCTTCTCCAAGGAAATACCTTGCTTCAATGGGGCGACCTGCAACGTTTTTTACGTCTCATTTTATCGGTCGAGAGAACAAAAGATCAAACAACAGTACAATGCCTCTGGATCTAAAAACAGTTGAGCTACAGGCTACCAGGGTCCAGTGAACATAGAGCTTTGGAGCAAGTGCAAGCCCACTGGACTCATGTAATGAAAGCAAAGTGCAATAAATAAAAGTGAGAAGTCTCGAATCACCGAAGGTCGAAGGTGCAATGGAGACGTGCTACAACGCTGTTCCTCCACATCATTCGGTATTTTACAATATTTAAATAAACCAAAGATAAATATTCAGGCATGTTAATAAAGTTATTAATTATCAATTCATCTCTTCGCTTTGGTCTGTTTTGCAGGTTTTAATTGATGGTGTTGACATTGCTTCTATCAATCTCCAAGAGGCACGCAAGTCCATGGCTGTTATCACTCAAGATCCGGTGCTCTTTGGAGGTACTCTTCACAGAAACATGGACCCGTTCTCACAATATACGGATGAAGAACTCTGGACAGCTCTTGACGAGGTGCAGTTGAAGACGCGCGTGCAAGATCTCCCAGGACAGCTCAACTTTAAATTGAGAGAAGCCGGATCAAACTTGAGCGTTGGTGAGAGGCAGCTGGTTTGTTTGGCTCGTGCGCTGGTCCAAAAGAGCAAAATCATCATCATGGATGAGGCAACTGCTAATGTGGATTTCAAGACCGATCGCCTGATCCAGGAAGTCATTCGTGACAAGTTCAAAGATTCCACAGTGTTGACTATTGCTCACCGACTCAACACCATCATGGACTATGATAGGGTGCTGGTTCTTGATGGTGGACAAGTGGTGGAGTTCGACAAACCCGAGGTATTGATAAGAAGTGGTGGAGTGTTTGCTGAACTTGTCAGAAGTCACAACGAAAGTGTGAATCACTGAAGTGTTCCCCGCTATCTCATGGACTGCACAGATCTGTGCATAATTACAGTGAATACGGACTCCATATCAAGTGGACACCTTCTATTAAGCGGATAGCAGCTTGGCTCTCTAATTTACTTTAAAATGAACCTGTAATGTGCTGTGCCCTCCATTTGGCGGACGCAGTTACCAAAATTTAGCCATTTTGTCATGAAACCTATATATTAAGCGTACACCTCAAGTGTTTTTAGAATACATTTCATAGATTTTTTGTGAGATTAACATAATGTTTTTACGCCTTTTGTGTGCTGCATTTTTCAGACTTTTACAGTTCGGGAATAATGATTGCAAGTAACGAATTATGAACTCAAATGTAATGAAATGTGGTAATGTGGGTATAATAAACGAGGAAATCAGTATGAGGGTTCTTTCTCTTAGCTCCCAGCTGGGCAAAAGGCTGAAATCAAAGCCCCCCATCTATTTCTGTTCTGTGCTGCCTAGCCTGTCTACAGCCGCCCCCCTCCCGTCAGGAAAAATCGGGGAGAGAGACTTCTGTGTTTGACCGTTGATTATCGTGTTCAGCAATCACGTGCAAAATTATATGATTGGCTGATACTCTCTGATCATTGCATCATGCAAATAGCTCGTTTTAATTGGTTGACATTTTCGCGGGGGTTTCATAAGCGGCGGGCAACGTGTGCTTCTTTCGTGTGCCCAACAGATGAACTTGTGAAATGAGTTGTATTTCGTGTGTTTTTTGTAGAAATAATATTGTCAAGAATACGGATAAGAATCTCGTGCGGAAGAATATCATGTTTATTTTTACAGGGGGCGGCTGTACACAGGGTAGGTTTTCCAAGCAAGTCAAAACATGAGCGATTATTTGTTGTGTTTCGTTTGACTTTCATCAATCGAAAAATTAGGTGACAGTTCGCACAAGGTCACGGTCGTGGAACATTTAATGTCTACAATCTGTTTTCTGGGCATTCTACATCTTGTTTCACAACATCTTGTTACATCTGTAAAAAGTGCCTTCAAAAACTACAGACTGAGCGACATACAAGATCCAAGATTGCAGTTGTAAAGATTTCAAGGCAGAATTCGAATTCCATTAGATAATATTCAGTTTCTTCTTCACCGACCGATCATAACTCGCTGGGGTGCTTTCTTCAATTCTTGTCAAAACGACGAGTTTTACGCTTGTAATTCCAAACAATTCTCATGTTAGACCCGCTATTGCACTGTACTATGAGCCCCCCCCCCCCCCCCCATTCATTTTTGAAAACGCTCCGCCGCCTCTGTCCTTACAATTTGCTCAGTACTTTGGAACGGAAACATCACTGAAGCAATGAACCTTATTTGTTTTTAAACTAGAATTGTTAAGGTATTATATAAAATTGATATCGATTTTGAAAATCCATGTAGATTTGTCCAGTTGTACTCCGGTATGCTTGTATTATCAATATCAACTACAGGTGTGAACAGCATATAAGAAAGGAAGAGAGGGTTGAAAGATATAACGTACTATGTGGTTCACCGGCAGGGTTTCCTGCGGTCAGACGTGAACCATCACGTTCGGAGAACTCAGGCATTTTACCACAGGTATCTCAAGCTGTATGAGCATTAAAATAAAGACCTTTGTTTTGACCTTTGTAATTTGAGTGTCACGATGTTACGCAATGGCGTAAATTATAAGGGTTTGTATGGGAATTTACGAACGTGTTTTGGAATCGAAAATAAATGGCATGAATTGAAAAAAACAAATGGCTTACCTTGTCTCCTCGGTATCTTGCCAGTGTTTTTGTGCCGTATTTTGGCCATTTCAGCGCGATTTAGTGGGTTTTAGGTTGACGGAAATTTCCGAGCAATTCCAAACCTTACAACTTGGGTCCATTCCTCGAGATAGAGGACCGAGCCGAAATTATTCAAAATGGCCGCCGCTTGCAGAAAAGGGAGATTAATACAAGAAAGGTAATGAAAGTTTCATTTTACTACGCAGCTGCACTTGACTCCCGATAACTCGAACCTTCAAGGAAAAACAGTGTTTTGGGGATAAATCGGCTTATGGCGATCAGCTGTGGCCTGAGTCACGATTCACGCAACTTCAATTCAGTCAAGTTCGAGTCATCTTCCGTTTCTTTTATTTTCTTTTTTCCTTTTGTTTCGTTTATGTCTTGCTATCTTTGATTGCGATTCTCACTGTCATAATGATGCGCCAACTGCTGTTCGAACATTTTCCCTGTAGACGTAATTGCGAGAGGTCAATTTGTTGGTAGGTCGAGGTTTTTTGAAAGAAATTAACCGGTATAATTCCTCATTCATGCATTTTCTTGAAAGCGGTTTGTCGAGTGTTATTGTCTAGTTATCCACTATGCCTTGTGAAGCCTTCGTATATGGATAGCACCAAAGCTAACGGACAAACCTTTCATGCCAGATTTAGAGCACAGGTTGACAGTGGTGTCTTATTAAAGCTTGAAGATGGCTACGGATAAAGCAGTTCCGTTTTATGTTGAATCCACATGCATCCAGTTATTGTGGAGCATAATCGTATGAACAATTCTAACTTAAAAAAACATAGCTGTCAACATTTTGCTCGCAAAGAGTATAGGCTGCATTCCATATCATCTTGGGTGTCCTGTGGACTCAACAAGATGGGGCTTGAGTGGCAGGGTAATACTCCTTCATCGCCCATTTTCCCAGGTGTGGAGATGGGATCTCTGTTTCAGGTGTATGGGAATAGAGGTCTTAATCTTCTTAGAAAATTTATGAACAATGGGGGATGTCGCATATATCTTCCAACAGAAGTAGAGAATCGCAGCAGTAATAGCGCTCTAGCGATCGATAATAAAATATGTTGCAAACCCGGCAGTAATAATCTTTCTGTTTACCACAGTTGTCATATCATCATGTAAACAAGAATGAAATTCAGAAAACTTAAAAAGAAGGGGAAAATCCAAAAATAAATGTTGGATCCTGGCTCAAACTTGACTTGGGCTTGAACATGACAATGAGAGAGTCTCAAAATCTCCTGCTGTTTTCAAAATAGCATAACCTGACAGTAAAGCCTCCATGGAGGACATCTCAGTAATAATTATTATTATTATTATTACTATTAATAGTTAACAATTATTTACCAAAGTGGAGGTGAATACTGACGGATATTTACCGAGCCGCGAAGCGGCGAGGTAAATATCCATCACTTTCACCGACACTGAGGTGAATAATTGTTTTAGTATATACCACACAAGCTGAATAAGAAGTGGACCAAAAACTACTTTATTCTTGACAATATACCGACAAATGGTGGGTAGTTTTAGAATCTTGCGCGCCGCGCGGTAAGCGATTTGTTATTGAAGAAAGTTCTATCTCGCTTTCTTGCTGACAAATGAAACTTCTGGAGGCACTTGTTTAGTTGCTATGTGTCTTTTCTTTAATTGTTGTGTGAAAGTTGTCCTGTTGTTAAAACCATACTGGAAAACATTACGTTTCATTCTTTACATTGTATTAAATAAAATTATAGTGCTCGACAGTTTTCACATACAATGCATTGTATTTTTATTTTTTTGCCTTAGAATAAGAGGTTTTGAAAGATTAAATAACTTACCATGCAATGCCGTCAAACCAAACTTTGTTGTCATTTTTTTATTTTTTGTAGTAGCTGTCTCTTTTATTGAAATATGTTCCTATTAAGTGACCGTGGTGAAACGGGAAGACATCTTGTTTCTCTTCGGCTGCTCGGAGGTGAATAGTACTTGGCTAATTACCTCCGAGCTAGCTAATCAGCATACGCGAAAAGCACTATTCACTTGTGTGGTATATACTAATAATTATTGTTGCTTTTATTTTTGTTTTCTGTCTTTTTGACCCATATTTGTAGTGGACATTCAATTGTGAATCTTGAGAGTAAACCCAGTTTTCATCTTCCTTTGTTTTGTTTGTAAATTTGTTTTTGTTAAATCTGTATTTTTAAGTCTAGCAAAATGAAATAAAGGAAAAGAAACTAAAAGAACATTTAATTGATTCTCAAATTAGTCATCAAATACACAATGTGAAAACTTTTTGTGTCAATATTCACTAAGCACATGTGCCACTCATTTCCTTTTCACAGCAATCCTATGGTTCGCATCATGAGAATAAAAATTGAGTAAGATCAGAAAGAGTAATAAAATATGGAGAGGACATCAGAGCCAAAAAATCCCAGAGATGGAGCAAGTGTGTTCTCAATCGTGTTCCTCTGGTGGCTACAAGATGTGCTAAGCCTTGGGAACAAGCGACCTCTGACTGACAAAGATTTGCTTCCCCTTCTAGAGGATTACAAAGCTGAGGTGCTCATAGAAACAGCTGAGAAATACTGGTTGGATGAATTAAAAAGGAGTCAATTTAAAAACAAGAAGCCACATTTATGGAAAGCATTGATTAGGCTTATTCCCTGGAGGTCAGGTGTTACAATAGTTCTTTTGAGAATGCTGTTGTCTTTGAGCTTTGTCTTTCTCCCTTTATGTCTTTGGCTTGTGTTGAAGACATTAAATGATAGGCCAAATATGGACATGAAGCTTGCATTTATCTATGTGGTACTTTTGGGAGTAACAAGTGTGGTAAAAACGCTATCAACACAACACTATGACTACCTTACAGAGCTCTGGGCTCTGAAGCTGAAGGTGGCAGTAATTGGACTTGTTTACAAGAAGGTAATTAATCTTGTAGCTTTAAGTAAATACAGTCTTGAAAAGAATAGTGTAGTAACTGGATTTGAGTGACATGCAGTGAACTGGATGTATTCCAAAATCCTACACACTGTGATTATGTATTTTGACACCCAATGTATGATGTGTGGGTCCTGAAAATATCATCCACAACCCTTCCCCCCCTGCCCAGGAAATAATTGGAAAGCCTAAGGAGGGAGGGGCCACAAATAAGATCACTGGAAAGCCTGATGGGTGCTCTCAAATGTCATTCAAAAGTTTTAAAACAAGTGAATAGATGCTAAACTGGAATTTCTTGAGGGTTGGAGTGCCCCCTCTCCTCCCTCCCCCCCCCAAAAAAAATAACCTATGAGGGTGGGTATGGCTATTTTCTGGAACAACATAGTGCCACCCTATCCCTCTGAAAAGTCTAGCTTGCAAATTTGTTGGCCTTTAAATCCCTCCCCCTTCCATCTGGCTATGGGTATTTTCTGGAAAAAATCCCATTGGGCTGACAATCTCACAGAACCCATTAAGTCAGTCTAAATTTAGATTCAAAATTGGGAACCGTCAACTCATCATCCGAAGTTGTTAGGTCGACAAACAAGGCCAAAAAATCGTAATAAGTAAAATAATGTGTAAGAGAAAGATATAACATAGTACACTTTATGTGAAAATGTGGTTTGTGGGAGAGGACTTGAACCCTGGTCTCTTCCATCCAAGGCCGATGTGATAACCGCTACACAACAGTGAATTCACAGTAGAAGCAGACGAAATAGCAAAGCTTATTCTTTTTACTGTACATCAGTCACTAATATCCTCAGGTTGCTCACTCAACACGGAAAGTCTGATTTCACTCAGTATTGACTAACAGCTGCAACATGGATATGAATTGATATGTAACATTCGATCTGATATGTAACAATTGAAACAGACAGCAAGGAATATTTGTAGTTTACTTGCTTTGTTGGTATCATACAGGGTATCATATAACAGATCATTGCAGTGACCCTATGTCAAAATAATTGGCTGATTCACTTACTAGTACAGGGAATATTCTTTGCTGTCTGTTTGATGTTACAACAGATCACAACCTGTAAACTGGCCTTGCAGAACAATGGTTATTGTTAACAAGTAATGTGTTTTAGCATATTCCAAACCAGTGGAGAGTGTTATTTTGCATGCTCTTTTGGGCTACTGAAACTTCAGAATGGTAGTTGCCATCCACCTCTCAGAACTATCCAAGTGTTTTGCCAATTTCTCAGAAAAAAAAGTTACCTCAGTAAATTTGGTCACTTGTGCTTAAAGTAAGCATTTGACACTAATGTGTGCAATGAACTAAAAGGCATTTTTGCCTAAGAAACAAAACAGTTCTTTCTGATCCTCTATCAGATCTTGGGAGCACTTCTGATCAGTTTTTAATCTGAAGAACCAGTACAAAATTGAACATGATAGAGATTTGTTTGACGAAATTAGCACTTTAAAAGTGTCCATGTAATCTCAGCTTCCAAAATTTACAACAAAGAGCTAAATTTGGGCATGATGGTCACTTTGTTTGTCAAGCTTGAAGTGTATTGTTCAAGAATGTTCCAGAACGTGCAGTCATTGTAATTTCGGAGGGACCTATGTTTGGAATTTTTACGGTTTGGCTTTTCCAATGCTCCCAGTTAACAGTAATCAGCACATTTGAATATAAATAACAAGCCCAGGGTAAAATAATACGCAAAGAAGAGCTTTCTTTTTAGTAAGTCCCAATGGGTTAGGGGAGCAGGAATGGCGCAGTGGTGAAGACACTCGCTTCCCACCAATGTGGCTTTGCTTCGAATCCCAGACTTGGCGTCATATGTGGGTTGAGTTTGTTGTTGGTTCTCATTCTTGCTCTAAGAGGTTCTTCTCCGGGTACTTCCGTTTTCCCCTCTTCAAAAACCAACATTTCCAAATTCCAATTCGATATGGAAAGTGTTCTCAATTAGTTCTCTGCGTTGAATGCACTGACACTTCAATAAAGTGGTTGATTTTTTGTTTATTTTACGGGAATTCTCTCGTCACGGTTCTTCATATGTACTAACTCACTTGTGAGGATAAAGACATACAGGGGCACCCAACGGATTGTTTCGGTAAATTATCTGTTCGGAAGGCCCTTAATCCCCTACAATTTTCTAAAGAGAATTTTCACTACGAACTTTCGTGATATGGGAAATTTAAGGCCTAGTGTTTTCGGATTGATAAAAATGTTGTTTCGGGTACCAAAAAAGGTCACCTAAGATTTTCGGAAAGGAAATAAGACCTAAGGTTTTCGGGAAATGGACAAGAATGCCCTGCTAATTTCGAAAAGACTCAAGTTCCCCTAGAATGACCAAACAGAAAAAAATATTATAGCGCTGCCTAAAATGAACTTGTAGAGCTATAAAGCCACTCCAGATCGCTTAAAATAACGTTTCAAAGGATCTGAGAGAAAATTGTCGTTGGGTGCCCCTGGACATATAACCTCGGGTTGCCATCGCAAAAATTTAACACACTTTATGGTACTTGAAAATGCATTGTTATGGAAAAGGTTACAGTGAAAATGAATTGGTGACTTTAAGTTGTGTTTGCTGTTAGGTTCTCTCACTAAATCGGTATGGCCTGGAGTCTAAGTTATCTGGAAACATCATCAACCTGATCTCTAACGATGCACAAAAAGTGGAAAAGTCCTTGAACCAACTGGGAATGGTGCTTTCTGTGCCTTTGGAACTTTCAATCAGCTTGGTAATCCTGTGGTACTTGATTGGCTGGGAAGCGTTCGTTGGTGCATCCCTGTTTTTCCTGTTAGTCACCTTTCAAATCTTCATAGCGAGAAAAGCTGCCAAACTTAGACAGAAGGCAGCTGCGTTCACAGATAAACGACTCGTGGTGATGAATGAAATCATCTCTGGAATACGAGCAGTGAAAATGTGTGCTTGGGAGTGGAACTTCAGGGACATTTTGTTCGAGTTTCGCAGGTAATGAGAAAAACAATCCAAACAAAGGAATCAAAACAAAATGAAACAAAACAACAACTATGGTTCCGATCGATCGGTTTAAGGAAAGGCGCGTTTTCCCGCGCTTGACACCAGTGTCATATATTTGCTTTGAATTCTGATTGGTTCACTGCGCTGTTTTCGTCTGTTCTCATTGGTTGGAGTGATTAAATTGGTTTTGGGTTTAAGACACTAAAAAAATTCCGTTACCACTACAGAAACTAGCTTCAATAACAAATTCTAAGACGACTCCGACTCTCCCTAAGCCTACTGCAGAAAACTGCAAATTCGTCTATTTTCCTTTGTCTCTTAAAGCGGTTTTCATTTGACTCTCGAAAGTCATTTCACATTTGGTTTGGTTTTGCGTTAACGGTTGGTTAAAAAATTCCAACCAATTACAAGTCAACCAATGATTTGCTTGTACACACTTTCCCGTTGTGACACCATTTTTTTCTGTTTGTTTCGAGTTTTGACTAAATATAACAGTTTTGTCCGAGAAAGACATGGGGGCAAATCAAACTAGGGCTATTTACCAATTATTCCACGAGCGCGCATTGCACTATGGAGTCTCAGACTGAAATAAATAATATAATAATTAAATTAATATTGATGCCAGAGCAAGACAATAAAAACAAAGAAATAGGAAAATTATTAATTAAATTAAGATTTGATTAAAATTGAAAAAGTATTAAATACAGTCATGCCAGTAAAGAGAGGCTATATAGCATAGTATAACATCATTCTCGGTGTCTCAAGCACATGGTATTGCTGGGACGTGTAGAGCAGCACAGAAATGATCCTCAGCATGTCTGTGTCTGGAAGGAAAAGGAATAAAAAATAATATCAGTCGTCTAACATTAGAAAAAGAAAAACCTTAAGTTACATACTCAGTATACAGGTAGCATGTTCTTAGCTGTTGTATAATAAAATATTTAACAATTATTCCACGAGCGCGCGTTGGATATGAGATGATAGATAGCCAACGAGGTACGTAGCGCCTCGTTGGCTATTAATCATCTCATATCCAACAACCGTGAGTGGAATAATTGTTTTATTAAAAACAATCAAGAAATATTGCTTCATCTTGTTGATTTTGCTTTGCAAGAACAACCAGGAGACAATTTAATGATCTTATCGTTATTTCTCGGGCATTGTATAATGGCTCTTATTATATGGCTGGCTCCGCGAGCGGGCAAGATGAGTCAAATTCTGCGCTGTGATTGGCTACCCGAGCGGGCAAGATGGAGCTATCTTGCCCGCTCGGGATTACCCGTTGCCCGTCCGCTTGGCATCGAAAGTTTAATCCCAACAACAATGCGGGTTTTCTTCGATTTTCTCGTTGTTTTAGGGGAAAACGCTCACTAAAAAGTTCGGTAAACTCTCAACATTTACCTAAAGGAAAGGAAAGAGAATGGAATCGTCCTGGTGTAGTGAAAACTTCGTTTCAGCTACAATGAATGTGAGTTGAACCGGTGAGTTGCTCTGCGTGTAGTATTTTAGATAGAATTGATTTTGAAAAACTTATTGTCTCAAGTCGAGTGCCAAATTGATAAGTTCTCTAGGTTTGCAATGACTGTATTTAAATCATAGCGTAGTGGAAGTTGCGGTTAGTGTTTAGAGCAGTTCAGAAAAGTATTTTTTTTAAGTTCGCCGAAGAAGCTCACGTTTTTAATTCAGCCGCGTCTTGCTTGTTGTAAACAACAAAATCTTGTCAAAGTTTCGCCCAGTTTTCTGATTTACCTGCTCTTTTTTTCGGCTTATGTTTGCATATAATCTCAAAATCTATTGTTTCATTCAAGAATTAATGATTGGAAGCCGAAAACTATGTAAAAAAATTTTATTATTTACGCCACCGCGCGATCGCCAGAAAATGGCGAGTTTGCGGGATTCTATTCAAATCTTCCCGCTCTTGCGATAATCTAAATTTTTCGTTCTCGATAATTGTACACTTCCTTTAAGCCATTATAAAGTTAGAGCCCTAAGATAATTTAGGATTCCTTGTTTTCCACGATTACATTCTAATCCAAAGGTGCACTGAAAATAAATCTTGCATCGGCCGGCTATGAAGAATTTCTTTCCGAGTAGAGCAGTTTCATGTCGTGTTTTGTTTTGTTATTGTAGTTTTAACTTGATGGTAAAGCCATATAATAAATCCTTTATTGACCAAGCTTGTTCGATCAAGATGGCTGGATATTGGCCTCGTTCATTTTTTGCGTTTTTATGGACCTCGACTTCGTCTCGGTCCATAAAAACGCAAAAAAAGAACTTGGCCAATATCCAGCCATCTTGACCTCACGCTTGGTCAATAACGCATATATATACCATGGTCGCTAAGCCAATCAAATCCATCGAATTGCATTATACGATGATCCAGTTTTTTTTATACTAATATCTATTTTTCTAAATTTCTTTGCAGAAAAGAGATGAACGTAATTCGCTTCAAAGGCTTCATCATTTCCATGATTTCTGTTTTGTTCGACACAACACTCCCCCTAGCCGTTCTTATTGCAGTTACAACTCTAGCTCTGACAGGAACGTATTTCTCTTCCTTTATGGTATTCACACTTCTCCAAGGTCTTGTAACGATACGCTTTATATTTTGTAACAACTTGTGTGGGTCCGTCTACATGGTCACTGAAGCTAAAGTAGCCCTCGACAGAATCCAGGCCTTTCTTAAGGACCAGGATGCAAACTATGAACCAACCGTGGAGAACCACGAGAAAAGACCGCTTTTAGTAGAGCAATCGGGTAATCTTGAAGATGATCTTGCGGTGCATTACAAAATTACAAAGCAAAAAGAGAATAACAGAAAACGAGACTATCCTTCAGCCAAGAATTTGAAACCATTTATTTTTGATGCAGTGTCTGTGAGTAATGAAGACATTTCCTTTAGTAACTTTTATGACGTTTCATCGGAGGCATTTATAGGTCAGTCTATTGGCGGATTAAACCTTAGTGATCAAATTAGTGTGCCAAGCAGCAGCCAACCTTTTCTTTCTATATCTGATGCGACGTGTTCTTGGAGTCAAAGTTACCTTACCGACACCTTGTGTGGCATAACGTTAACTATCCGTAAAGGTGAGATGTTAGCGATCACGGGCGCAGTAGGAAGTGGAAAATCGTCTTTACTAACGGCTATTCTTAAGGAACTACCGTTACGTAAAGGAACATTGTCGATTCACGGGAAAGTAGCTTATGTACCTCAAATACCCTGGGTGTTTTCGGGAACCGTAAGAGAAAATATTTTGTTTGGTTTGCCGTTTCACAAAGAGAGGTTCCAAAGAGTTGTTCATGTCTGTGGGTTGGTGAAGGACCTCAGTGATTTTGCCAGAGGTGATCTTACCGAAATTGGACAGCGTGGAGTGAGTCTTAGTGGAGGACAAAAAGCACGGGTGGGGCTAGCACGTGCCGTGTATTCAAACGCTGACATTTACCTACTCGACGATCCACTAAGTGCGGTGGACACTAAAGTGGGAAGGAAACTATTCGATAGCTGCATCCTTGGGGAATTATCGGGTCGCATTCGTTTGTTGGACACTCACCAACTGCAGTATTTGAAAGATGTCAGTCGTATTGCTGTTATTGAAAAGGGTTCAGTAGTATACCAGGGAAGCTATGATGAGCTTAAAGCGATGGGGGCATTTGGAGGAATTGTGGAATTATCATCAGAGCCTTCTGAGAATGGAACTGAGGGCGCAGGGAGTGAAGGCAGCAATGAGACCCTGCTACAAGAACCGTCTGTTGTCTCGGCTCCCATCGAGAAAGGACAAGAAGACCATGACGGCAAAGAGACTTCGTGTAGTGATTTGGAGCTGGAAAAGAATTTAATCATTCGTCCAGCGTCTGAAAGACAAGAGCTGATTAGTAACCAGGAGTTAAATGGGAAAGGAAAGATCGAGGAGACGCTGAATGGACCATCTATCTCCGAGGAGTCGTCTGAAAATGGGCACAAAACAGAATCTTTTTCAGGTGATCCGATGTTGGAAAAGAATTCCATTATTTGCCAGGAAGAGGGTGAGGAATCGGACGATTTTGAGAACTCAAGGAGTAGAAGTCTAAACAAGGTTGGTGAGAAAGGAAAGATCGAGAAGACGTCGGCTGAACCAGATATGTTGCCTGTTGCGATTGAGCAGGGGCGTGAGAAACGGTCTTTTTCGTGTGATTCGGATTTGGAAAAGAGTTTAGTCATTAGCCAGGAGGAGCTTCAAAAGTCTGAAAGCTCTGGAGAAAGTCTCGAAAACGTTGAAGATCGTAGTGAGAAAGGGATCGTGGAGCTCTCCAATAGGTCATTCCCTTCACTGGTTTCTTCTGGGAAAAGGCATACAGACCAAGAAGACAACTCGCCGTTTACTGATATGCTTGATTTGCCCAAACTAGAAGGAGACGACGCCTTGGTCCCGGAAATCGTTGGGCTCAAAGCCAAAACTGGCCCCGAAGCTGACCATCGAAAAGTTCTTGACTTGAAGGAATCGGAAGAACATAAGACAACTGGCACGGTGACCTGGGGGCTGTATTGGAGATATTTTAAGGAAGGTCTATCAGTACCATTGCTAATCTTCCTCGCATTTTTATTGATATTTGCACAAGGTAAGGTCAGGCAAATAAAACAATCTTTATGTTAAGCTTGGGGACTTGGAAAGGCTTCATCCAGTTTTAGGGGCAAGGAGGCTCATAGGTCAGTATCTTTATCACATTTATTCTCTTTTCTTTTGTTTTCATTTCATCCTCGGGCAACATAACGTCACCATCACGTAAGACGTGGCTATTGGGTCCTTCGTTCTCTTTCTTCAGTGCTTTTTAAGAGGGCTTTCTAAAAGCAGGTTTAGTGCTAAATAATTCCCTTGATTAGACACAACGATTACAGATGTTCCAGCGCATATCAAAAAGATTGGATTTTTACTGAGTGTAGGAAAGGAGTCCCCGAGTGATTAAGTGATTCTTACTCTTGAGCGTGTAGTTGAATAGGAATAGTTGAATGAAAGCTGTGGATGAGTACGTTCTCAACAGTGCTGTTTCAATATTGTAACAACCAACGGTAGGAGGGCTATCGACTTGTTAGAGTCCATTATTTTTACATTGTATTTATGCATTTTTGCTAACCTACTGGCTACGTGAACTTTGTTTCAGTTTGTCTCCTGGCTCCAAACTGGTGGTTGGCCAAAATGGCGGAGATGTCACGTGACGACCAAAAAGCACCACTCACTCGAGTCATTCATGCTTGCCTTGTGGCTGCGTCCATCGTTGCCATGGCGACATCGTCCTTCTTTTTTTACTACCTCCTTCTGAAAGCGGCTGAAAACCTTCACAACAAAATGACCGAAGCGACTATCAAAGCTCCTGTACTGTTTTTCGACACTAACCCAGCAGGGCGTATTTTGAATCGGTTTTCCAGAGATATTGGTTGTATGGACGACGTTTTGCCAAAAATATTTCTGTCTGCTGTAATCCTTTGCCTCTTGTCGTTGTTTGCCGTTTTGGTTCCTGCAGCAACAAATTACTGGTTGTTCTTGGCTCTTCTTCCGATTATTGGAATATATGTTTATTTCGGGCGATATTTCCTGAAGTCTTCCAGAGAGCTGAAGAGAATCGAGGCCATTAGATGCAGTCCTGTGTACTCGCACGTCACGGAAACGGTGAATGGACTTGAAATAGTGCACTCTTCAAACATGAACAGGACTTTTCTAGAGAGACTCCAAAGGTTAGTGTTATGGCTTTTTTATACTGATTTAGTGTGGAACTGGTGGGGAAAAAGTCCCCGCGCTGACATCACTGAAACGTAACGTTTTTTTTATGTTAATATCAAGGTTAAAGCTACTAAACGATGCGACTTTTCCTCACATTTTGAATGGCAAGGTTTTTCGTTGTAACTTATTCATTTCCTTTGACCTCTTGAAGTCACTTTAGCGTTTCTTTATTGCTTTATCCCATTTGTTGACCTCAAAGTAAACATTTGGTACCAACCTCGTTCCCATGGCCCTCTATCTAGCACCCTGGGAACGGGGTTGATTTGGTTTACATTGGTAGCCTTTACGCTCTAGAAGTTTTGTTTTATTTTGAGGAAGATGGGAGTGTTCAGAATCTTATTCTACTTTTCGAGTCATAAAGAGTGTCATTGTTTACCATACGGTATGAAGCATAATACTTATAGTCGTACTCCACGGCAAACGTCAACCTACCCGCGTGTGGCACGTGAAATAATCCCGTAAGCTTCACAAACACGCTAAAAGATAGGCGAAAGGCAGAAAACGTGGAAATTGGTGGGAAAATGGATCAGGTTATTACTTCTGCCATGCGCATTTCCTTCTAAATCCCTCTTGTTACGTACAAAAACTCGTAAGGAATTTTACTTGGAGTAACAGTACGTTGTTTCATTACGGTGTTTTTACCGGCAGGTATCAGGATGAGAATACGCAAGCGTTCTTTATGGTGGTGTCATGCAATCGTTGGTTGGCTGTTCGCCTAGACCTGCTGTCCAGTGTTTTTGTCACGGTTGTCGCAGTTGGTGCTATTCTGGTCACAGAAAATCCCGGTGAGTTGGTGAAGGCGTTATCCCTTTCAAACGCTTCATTTCCCTGACTACCAGAATGATTAGGTGCCTGTTTCTAGCTGAACACTAGAACCATTAATTTCGCAGAAAAACGTTCTGTAAGAAATCAAGGCATGTTTCCGACGTCGTGCTGCAGCCTTCTCAAGCTGGCTCGTTTCTAGCATCATCTGGTGCCAGACGTCAAGTGAAATTCAGTGAAAATTAAATAGCTGCTCTAAAATAAAGAAAACGAATAAAAAACGAAAAGAAGAGACAGAAAAGAAAGCCGTTACGCGACACGAATGATCCTAAAACAAGATGAAGTAAAATGTATTAGTCGTATATGAATTTAGTCTGTGGGGTGTTTGAAACGAAGCCGCGGCAAAGTGAACTTAACATGTCATATAACTGATTTGTTCAGTGGTTTGGCGCGGGAGTGGCTTGGCGTCTTCGGAAGCTGACTTAATTCAAATCGACCAGGCCAAAAACTCCCTAATGTTCCAATGCGATAATATCGAGGGACATCATGACACTTAAAGAGTTAACAATGTGTTGTTGACACCGTCATTTTCCTCAGCCTTAGCAGGACTCGCCCTCACGTACGCGCTTCAAACACTGGATGAAACTCAATATGGCGTGAGAATGGCTTCAGAGGTAGAAAACTTGATGACGTCAGTCGAACGTGTCATGGCATACACTGAGATTGAACCTGAACCTGGCTACAGCACAGAATCCAGCCCTTCAGGGTCCTGGCCAAGTGAAGGAAGCTTAGATGTACGCGACCTCTCCTTGGTGTACTTTGAAGGCGGTCCTTACGTAGTAAAGGACATCAGCTTTTGTGTTCGTAGTAAGGAAAAAGTGGGAGTTGTGGGTCGCACTGGGGCTGGAAAGTCATCTCTGGTATCTGCTTTGTTTCGCATGCCAGAGCCTTTGGGAAAGGTGAGAGAATCAAGATAATTTTCGGTATTATTGAAATACCTGAGGAATTCGGGCTGCCACACGCCAGGTTTTGATGCTAGTCCATCCCAAGGCTATCCCCAGCATTTTGTTTGGTAGCCGCGGTCTCAGAGATATTGTGCTGTAAAATGTCTTCTCCAAGGAAATATCTTGCTTCAATGAGGTTACCTGTAACGTTTTCAACGTCTCATTTTATTGGTCGAAAGTACAAAAGATCAAACAACAGAACAATCCTCCTGGCTCCAAAACAGTTGAGCTAAAGGTTATCAGGATCCAGTGAAGATAGAGCTTTAGAGCAGGTGCAAGTCTACTGGACTCAATGTAGTGAAAGCAAAGTTCAATAAATAAAAGTGAGAAGCCTCGAATCACCGAAGGTCGAAGGGTGCAATGGAGACGTGCTATAACGCTGCTCCTGCACATAAGTCGGTATTTTACAATATTTAAACAGACCAAAGATAAATATTCAGGCATGTGAATAAAGTTATTTTATGATTAATTCATTTCTCGCTTTGGTTTTTTTTTGCAGGTTTTAATTGATGGTGTTGGCATTGCGTCTATCAATCTCCAAAAGGCACGCCGGTCCATGGCTGTTATCACTCAAGATCCGGTGCTCTTTGGAGGTACTCTTCACAGAAACATGGACCCGTTCTCACAATATACGGATGAAGAACTCTGGACAGCTCTTGACGAGGTGCAGTTGAAGACGCGCGTGCAAGATCTCCCAGGACAGCTCAACTTTAAATTAAGAGAAGCCGGATCAAACTTGAGCGTTGGTGAGAGGCAGCTGGTGTGTTTGGCTCGTGCGCTGGTCCAAAAGAGCAAAATCATCATCATGGATGAGGCAACTGCTAATGTGGATTTCAAGACCGATCGCCTGATCCAGGAAGTCATTCGTGACAAGTTCAAAGATTCCACAGTGTTGACTATTGCTCACCGACTCAACACCATCATGGACTATGATAGGGTGCTGGTTCTTGATGGTGGACGAGTGGTGGAGTTCGACAAACCCGAGGTGTTGATAAGAAGTGGTGGAGTGTTTGCTGAACTTGTCAGAAGTCACAACAAAAGTGTGAATCACTGAAGACATAAGATCCAAAAAGCTATCTCATGGACTGCACAAATCTGTGCATAATTACAGTGAATACCTTCTTCTATTAAGTGGATACTAGCTTTGCTCCCTAATTTACTTTAAAATGAACCTGTACTGTGCTGTGCCCTCCATTTGGCGGACGCGGTTACTAAACTTTAGCCATTTTGTCATGAAACCTATATTAAGCGTACACTTTAAGTGTTTTTAGAATACATTTCATAGATTTTTGTGGGATTAAGATAATGTTTTTGCTCCTTTTGTGTGCCGCATTTTGTAGACTTTTGCAGTTCGGGAATAATGATTACAAGTAACGAATTATGAACTCAAATGTAATGAAGTGTGGAAATGTGGGTATAATAAACGACGAAATCAGTATGAGGGTTCTTTCTCTTAGGTCCCAACTGGGCATAGGGCTGGAATCAAAGTCCTCCATCTATTTCTCTTCTCTGCTGCCTAGCCTGTCTACAGCCGCCCCCTCCCCTCAGGAAAAATCGGGGAGAGAGACGTCTGTTCTTGACCGTTGATTATCGTGTTCAGCAATCACGTGCAAAATTATATGATTGGCTGATACTCTCTGATCATTGCATCATGCAAATAGCTCGTTTTAATTGGTTGACATTTTCGCGGGGGTTTCATAAGTGGCGGGCAACGTGTGCTTCGGTCGTCACCTTCGTGTGCCCAACAGATGAACTTGTGAAATGAGTTGTATTTCGCGTGTTTTTTGTAGAAATAATATTGTCAAGAATACGGATAAAAATCTCGTGCGGAAGAATATCATGTTTATTTACAGGGGGCGGCTGTACACAGGGTAGGTTTTCCAAGCAAGTGAGAACATGAGCGATTATTTGTTGTGTTTTGTTTGACTTTCATCAATCGAAAAATTAGGTGACAGTTCGCACAAGGTCGGGGAACATTTAATGTCTACAATCTGTTTTCTGGACATTCTACATCTTGTTTCACAACATCTTGTTACATCTGTAAAAAGCGGCTTCAAAAACTACAGACTGAGCGACATACAAGATCCAAGATTGCAGTTGTAAAGATTTCAAGGCAGAATTCGAATTCCATTAGATAATATTCAGTTTCTTCTTCACCGACCGATCACAACTCGCTGGGGTGCTTTCTTCAATTCTTGTCAAAACGACGAGTTTTACGCTTGTAATTCCAAACAATTCTCATGTTAGACCTGCTATTGCACTGTACGATGAGCCCCCCCCCCCCCCCCCCCAACCCATGTTTGAAAACGCTCCGCCGCCTCTGTCCCTACAATTTGCTCAGTACTTTGGAACGGAAACATTACTGAAGCAATGAACCTTATTTGTTTTTAAACTAGAATTGTTAAGGCATTATATAAAATTGATATCGATTTTGAAAATCCATGTAGATTTGTCCAGTTGTACTCCGGTATGCTTGTATTTATCAATATGAACTACAGGTGTGAACAGCATATAAGAAGGGAAGAGAGGGTTGAAAGATATAACGTACTATGTGGTTCACCGGCAGTACTCGAACCCCGGTTTCCTGCGGTCAGACGTGAACCATACTCAGGCATTTTACCACAGGTATCCCAAGCTGTATGAGCGTTAAAATAAAGACCTTTGTTTTGACCTTTGTAATTTGAGTGTCACGATGTTACGCAATGGCGTAAATTATAAGGGTTTGTATGGGAATTTACGAACGTGTTTTGGAATCGAAAATAAATGGCATGAATTGAAAAAAAAAATGGCTTACCTTGTCTCCTCGGTATCTTGCCAGTGTTTTTGTGCCGTATTTTGGCCATGTCAGCGCGATTTTAAAATGGGTTTTAGGTTGACGGAAATTTCCGAGCAATTCCAAACCTGACAACTTGGGCCCATTCCTCGAGATAGAGGACCGAGCCGAAATTGTTCAAAATGGCCGCCGCTTGCAGAAAAGGGAGATTAATACAAGAAAGGTAATGAAAGTTTTATTTTACTACGCAGCTGCAGTTGACTCCCAATAACTCGAACCTTCAAGGAAAAATAGTGTTTTGGAGATAAATCGGCTTATGGCGATCAGCTGTGGCCTGAGTCACGATTCACGCAACTTCAGTCAAGTTCGAGTCAGCTTCCGTTTCTTTTATTTTCTTTTTTCCTTTTGTTTCGTTTATGTCTAGCTATCTTTGATTGCGATTCTCACTTTCATAATGACGCGCCAACTGCTGTTCGAACATTTTCCCTGTAGACGTAATCGCGAGAGGTCAATTTGTTGGTAGGTCGAGGTTTTTTGAAAGAAATTAACCGCTATAATTCCTCATTCATGCACTTTCTTGAAAGCGGTTTGTCGAGTGTTGTTGTCTAGTTATCCACTTTGCCTTGTGAAGCCCACGTATATGGATACCACCGAAGCTAACGGACAAACCTTTCATGTCAGATTTAGAGCACGGGTTGACAGTGTTGTCTTATTAAAGCTCGAACTGATGGCTACGGATAAAGCAGTTCCGTTTTATGTTGAATCCATATGCATCCAGTTATTGTGGATCATAATCGTATGAACAATTCTTACTTAAAAAAACATGGCTGTCAACATTTTGCTTGCAAAGGGTATAGGCTGCATTCCATTCCAACAAGATGGGGGCTTGAGTGGCAGGGTGATACTCCTTCATCGCCCATTTTCCCAGGTGCGGAGATGGGATCTCTGTTTCAGGTGTATGGGAATAGAGGTCTTAATCTTCTTAGAAAATTTATGGACAATGGGGGATGTCGCATATCTTTTAACAGAAGTAGAGAATCGCAGCAGTAATAGCGCTCTAACGATCGATAATAAGATATGTTGCAAACCCGGCAGTTAATCTTTCTGTTTACCACAGTTGTCACATCATCATGTAAACAAGAATGAAATCCAGAAAACTTAAAAAGAAGAGGAAAATCCAAAAATAAATGTTGGATCCTGGCTCAAACTTGACTTGGGCTTGAACATTGACAATGAGAGAGTCTCAAAATCTCCTGCTGTTTTCAAAATAGCATAACCTGACAGTAAAGCCTCCATGGAGGACATCTCAGTAATTATTATTATTATTATTATTATTATTATTATTATTATTATAATTATTATTATTATTATTATTATTATTAATAATTAACAATTATTTACCAAGATGGAGGTGAATACTGACGGATATTTACTGAGCCGCAAAGCGGCAAGGTAAATATCCATCACTTTCACCGACACTGAGGTGAATAATTGTTTTAGTATATACCACACAAGCTAAATAAGAATTGGACCAAAAATTACTTTATTTTTGACAATATACCGACAAATGGTGGGAAGTTTTGAAATCTTGCGCGCCGTGTGGTAAGCGATTTCTTATTGAAGAAAGTTGCATCTTGCTTTCTTGCGGACAAATAAAACTTCTTGAGGCACTTGTTTAGTTGCTATGTGTGTTTTCTTTAATTGTTGTGTGAAATTTGTCCTGTTGTTGAAACCATACTGCAAAACATTAGATGTTTCATTCTTTACATTGTATTAAATAAAATTATAGTGCTCAACAGTTTTCGCAAACAATGCATTGTATTTTTATTTTTCGCCTTAGAATATGAGGTCTTGAAAGATTAAATAACTTACCATGCAATGCTGTCAGACCAAACTTTGTTGCCATTTTTTATTTTTTGTAATAGCTGTCTCTTTTATTGAAATATTTTCCTATTAGGTGACCGTGGCGAAACGGGAAGACATCTTGTTTCTCTTCGGCTGCTCGGAGGTGAATAGTACTTGGGTAATTACGTCCGAGCTAGCCAATCAGCGCGCGCGAAAAGCACTATTCACTTGTGTGGTATATACTAATAATTATTATTGCTTTTATTTTTTTTTTCTTTCTTGTTGACCCACATTTGTAGTGGGACATTCAATTGTGAATCTTGAGAGTAAACCCAGTTTTCATCTTCCTTTGTTTTGTTTGTAAATTTGTTTTTGTTAAATCTGTATTGTTAAGTCTAGCAAAGTAAAATAAAGGAAAAGAAAATGAAAGAACATTTAATTGATTCTTAAATTAGTCATCAAATACACAAATTATGTGAAAACGTTTTGTGTCAATATTCACTAAGCACATGTGCCACTCATTTCCTTTTCACAGCAATTCTATGGTTTGCATCATGAGAATAAAAATTGAGTAAGATAAGAAAGAGTAATAAAACATGGAGAGGACATCAGAGCCAAAAAATCCCAGAGATGGAGCAAGTGTGTTCTCAATCGTGTTCCTATGGTGGCTACAAGATGTGCTAAGCCTTGGGAACAAGCGACCACTGACTGACAAAGATTTGCTTCCCCTTCTAGAAGATTACAAAGCTGAGGTGCTCATAGAAAAAGCTGAGAAATACTGGCTGGATGAATTGAAAAGGAGTCAATTTAAAAACAAGAAGCCACATTTATGGAAAGCATTGATCAGGCTTATTCCCTGGAGATCAGGTGTTGCAATAGTTATTTTGAGATTGCTGTGGTCTTTGAGCTTTGTCTTTCTCCCTTTATGTCTTTGGCTTATGTTGAAGACATTAAATGATAGGCCAAATATGGACATGACGCTTGCATTTATCTATGTGGCACTTTTGGGAGTAACAAGTGTGATAAAAGCACTCTCGACACAACACTATGACTACCTTACAGAGCTCTGGGCTCTGAAGCTGAAGGTGGCAGTAATTGGACTTGTTTACAAGAAGGTAATTAAGTTTGTAGTTAGTAAATACAGTCTTGAAAAGAAATTACTGTTAGTAACTGGCTTTGAGTGACATGTGAATTGGGTGTATTCCAAAATCCTACACACTGTGATTATGTATTTTGACACCCAGTGTATAATGTATGGGTCCTGAAAATATCATCCACACCCCTCCCCCGACTTGCCCAGAAAATAATTGGAAAGCCTAAGGGGGGAGGGGCCACACATAAGATCACTGGAAAGCCTGATGAATGCCCTCAAATGTCATTCAGAAGTTTTGGAAGAACATGAATAAATGCTAAACGGGAATTTCTTGGGGGTTGGGGGACCCCCTCCACCCGTTAAAAAAAAACCTTATGAGGGTGGGTATGGATATTTTCTGGAACAACACAGGGCCATCCTATCCCTCTGGAAAGTCTAGCTTGTAAATTTGGTTGGTCTTTAAATCCCTCCCCCTTCCACTTGGAATTTCAAATCTCTTCTGTACATTGGTGTGGGGGCTATGGGTATTTTCTGGAACTAAAATCCCGTTGGGCTGACGCTCTCACAGAAACCATTAAGTCAGTCTAAATTTAAATTCAAAATTGGGGAGCCAACTCATCATCCGAAGCTGTCAGGTTTACAAGTCCAACAAATCATAGTAAGTAAATGTGTAAGAGCAAGATATAACATAATGTGTGAGAATGTGGTTTGTGGGCGAGGACTTGAACCCTGGTCTCTTGAATTCAAGGCTGATCTGACAACTACTACACAACAGCGAATTCACAGTAGAAGCAGACGAAATAGCACAGCTTATTCTTATTACTGTACATCAGTCACTAATATCTTAGGGCCGCTCACTCAAATGGAAAGTCTGATTTCACTCGGGATCAACTAACAACTATCTGAATTGATATGCAACAGGAATATGAATGAACGTCAATGTGAATTGATATGTAACATTCCAACATACTGATATGTAAGGTGAAACAGACAGCAAGGAATATTTGTAGCTTACTCACTTTGTTGCTTTCACATAAGAGATCATTGCAGTGACCCTATGTCAAAATATTTGGCTGATTCACTTACTAGTACAGGAAAGATTCTTTGCTGTCTGTTTAATGTTACAACAGATTGGCCTTGCAGAACAATGGTTATTGTTAACAAGTAATGTGTTTTAGCATATTCCAAACCAGTGGAGAGTGTTATTTTGCATGCTCTTTTAGGGTACTGAAACTTCAGAATGGTAGTTGCCATCCACCTCTTAGAACTCTCCAAGTGTTTTGCCAATTTCTCCAGACCTTTTAAGGCAGCTGGAGGTGGGGTGTGTGTGTGTATGGGCAGGGGGAGGGGGGACAAGGGCAGGGGGAGGGGGGACGAGGGCTCGGGGGTTTGGGTCCAAAATGTTTGTACCCTCCCCATCGTCCCTCCCCCCCTTCTCTTTTGAGTATTAATTTCCTTCAAGATCTTGGAAGCATTTCTGAACAGTTTTTAATCTGAAGGAGCCAGTACAAAATTAGACATGATAGAGATTTGTTTGACGCAATTAGCACTTAAAAAGTGCCCATGTGATCTCAGCTTCGAAAATTTACAACAAAGAGCTAATTTTTGGCATGATGGTCACTTTGTTTGTCAAGCTTGAAGTGTAATGTTCAAGAATGTTCTAGAACGTGCTGTATCATTGTAATTTCGGTGGGACTTATGTTTGGAATTTTTACGGTTTGGCTTTTCAAATGCTCCCAGTTAACAGTAATCAGCACATTTGAATATAAATAACAAGCCCAGGGTAAAATAATACGCAAAGAAGAGCTTTCCTCTTAGTAAGTCCCAATGGGTCAGGGGCGCAGGAATGGCGCAGTGGTGAAGACACTCGCTTCCCACCAATGTGGCTTTGCTTCGAATCCCGGACTTGGCGTCATATGTGGGTTGAGTTTGTTGTTGGTTCTCACTCTTGCTCTGAGAGGTTTTTCTCCGGGTACTTCCGTTTTCTTTCTTCAAAAACCAACATTTCCAAATTCCAATTCGATATGGAGAGTGTTCTCAATTAGTTCTCTGCGTTAAATGCACTTACACTTCAATAAACTGGTCAATTTTTACACGGAATGCCAACAGGGCAGGCCGTGTCTAGGTTTGGGTCGGGTATCTTTTTTTTTCTTCTTCGTCGTATCGACAAATCGACACATTAATTTATGCTTTAAAATTTGTCCTCCCCTAGTAGGGATGTATTATTCTGATTGTCTTCAACAGAAGCGACCCAATCAAAATCTATTATTTAGGCACATATCATGAGAGAGGGGACCCACTCATCCTTTCCTTTCTGACGTCAAATCATCATTTGATTTATTCATTAAACCTAGATTAAATTCTGTCCTCTCCCAGAAGGGATCTATTGTTCTGATTGTCTTCAACATAAACAGCCCAATCAAAATCAATATTTGGCGCGTATATCACCAGGGAGGGGAACCACTCATCTCTACCTGTGTGACGTCAATGCAAATCACCATTTAGAAGGTTGTTTTCATTCAATGGCGGCCACGTGTATGAATTTTTAGACTCTGATCTGCCGTTTTCAGACAGAAAACAAACGTTTTTCAAGCGGTAAATCGAAATAATAACTTCTAGATAGTACTCGAAAGTTGAAACGGTGGAAATTGGGAGAGTTCACAGCGAAAAAACGACGCTTTCACAAACAGATCAAATAATTTAACGCGGATGAAGCCAGACCAGTTCAGCGGGCTAATGATGTTATCGCAGAGTTATTCCCGGTATGATTCCCAGTAACAACGATTAAATATCACGCAGTGTCTCTGATTTAAAACCATTCAATTATTTCAATTGCGAAGGGAGGATACAGTTCACTATAAAAATAAGCGAAAAAACTGTATCTCTAAATTTAATCTCATTAGAAAGGAGGATAGTTTTTAAATATCTCCGAAACGTATCATGGGAAATAAATGGGGTTACATTAAGCATTCCGTGTAATGCCGATTAAGGGCATCTTGTTTATTTATTTTACGGGCATTTTCTCGTCACTGTTCTTCATATGTACTAACTCATTTGTGAGGATAAAGACATATAACTTCGGGTGCCATCGCAATAATTTAACACACTTTATGGTACCTGAAAATGCTTCGCTATGGTAAAGGTTACAGTGAAAATGAATTGGTGACTTTAAGTTGTGTTTGCCGTTAGGTTCTCTCACTAAATCGGTATGGCCTGGAGTCCAAGTTATCTGGAAACATCATCAACCTAATCTCTAACGATGCACAAAAAGTGGAAAAGTCCTTGAACCAACTGGGAATGGTGCTTTCTGTGCCTTTGGAACTTTCAATCAGCTTGGTAATCCTGTGGTACTTGATTGGCTGGGAAGCGTTCGTTGGTGCATCCCTGTTTTTCCTGTTAGTCACCTTGCAAATCTTCATAGCGAGAAAAGCTGCCAAACTTAGACAGAAGGCGGCTGCGTTCACAGATAAACGACTCGTGGTGATGAATGAAATCATCTCTGGAATACGAGCAGTGAAAATGTATGCTTGGGAGTGGAACTTCAGGGACATTTTGTTCGAGTTTCGCAGGTAATGAGAAAAACAATCCAAACAAAGGAATCAAAACAAAATGAAACAAAACAACAACTATGGTTCCGATCGATCGGTTTAAGGAAAGGCGCGTTTTCCCGCGCTTGACACCATCTCATATATTTGCTTTGAGTTCTGATTGGTTCACTGCGCTGTTTTCGTCTGTTCTCATTGGTTAGAGTGATTAAATTGGTTTCGGGTTTAAGACACTGAAAAAATTCCGTTATCACTACAGAAACTTGCTTTAATAAAAAATTCTAAGACGACTCCGACTCTCCCTAAGCCTACTGCAGAAAATTGCAAATTCGTCTATTTTCCTTTGTCTCTTAAAGCGGTTTTCATTTGACTCTCGAAAGTCATTTCACATTTGGTTTGGTTTTGCGTTAACGGTTGGTTAAAAAATTCCCAACCAATTACAAGTCAACCAATGATTTGCTTGTACACACTTTCCCGCGTGTGACGAGATTTTCTTGTGTTTTGTTTCGAGTTTTGACCAAATATAACAGTTTTGTCCGAGAAAGACATGGGGGCAAATCAAACTAGGGCTATTTACCAATTATTCCACGAGCGCGCATTGCACTGTGGAATGATAGATAGCCAACGAGGTACGTAGCGCCTCGTTGGCTATTAATCATCTCATATCCAACAACCGTGAGTGGAATAATTGTTTTATTAAAAACAATCAAGAAATATTGCTTCATCTTGTTGATTTTGCTTTGCAAGAACAACCAGGAGACAATTTAATGATCTTATCGTTATTTCTCGGGCATTGTATAATGGCTCATATGCCATGGTCGCTAAGCCAATCAAATCCATCGAATTGCATTATACGATGATCCAGTTTTTTTTTATACTAATATCTATTTTTCTAAATTTCTTTGCAGAAAAGAGATGACCGTAATTCGCTTCAAAGGCTTCATCATTTCCATGATTTCTGTTTTGTTCGACACAACACTCCCCCTAGCCGTTCTTATTGCAGTTACAACTCTAGCTCTGACAGGAACGTATTTCTCTTCCTTTATGGTATTCACACTTCTCCTAGGCCTTGTAACGATACGCTTTATATTTTGTAACAACTTGTGTGGGTCCGTCTACATGGTCGCTGAAGCTAAAGTAGCCCTTGACAGAATCCAGGCCTTTCTTAAGGTCCAGGATGCAAACTATGAACCAACCGTGGAGAACCACGAGAAAAGACCGCCTTTAGTAGAGCAATCGGTTAATCTTGAAGATGATCTTGCGGTACATTATAAAATTACGAAGCAAAAAGAGAATAACAGAAAACGAGACTATCCTTCAGCCAAGAATTTGAAACCATTTATTTTTGATGCAGTGTCTGTGAGTAATGAAGACATTTCCTTTAGTAACTTTTATGACGTTTCATCGGAGGCATTTATAGGTCAGTCTATTGGCGGATTAAACCTCAGTGATCAAATTAGTGTGCCAAGCAGCAGCCAACCTTTTCTTTCTATATCTGATGCGACGTGTTCTTGGAGTCAAAGTTACCTTTCCGACACCTTGTGTGGCATAACGTTAACTATCCGTAAAGGTGAGATGTTAGCGATCACGGGCGCAGTAGGAAGTGGAAAATCGTCTTTACTAACGGCTATTCTTAAGGAACTACCGTTACGTCAAGGAACATTGTCGATTCACGGGAAAGTAGCTTATGTACCTCAAATACCCTGGGTGTTTTCGGGAACCGTAAGGGAAAATATTTTGTTTGGTTTGCCATTTCAGGAAGAGAGGTTCCAAAGAGTCGTTCATGTCTGTGGGTTGGTGAAGGACCTCAGTGATTTTGCCAGAGGTGATCTTACCGAAATTGGACAGCGTGGAGTGAGTCTTAGTGGAGGACAAAAAGCACGGGTGGGGCTAGCACGTGCCGTGTATACAAACGCTGACATTTACCTACTCGACGATCCACTAAGTGCGGTGGACACTAAAGTGGGAAGGAAACTATTCGATAGTTGCATCCTCGGGGAATTATCGGGTCGCATTCGTTTGTTGGCCACTCACCAACTGCAGTATTTGAAAGATGTCAGTCGTATTGCTGTTATTGAAAAGGGTTCAGTAGCATACCAGGGAAGCTATGATGAGCTTAAAGCGAAGGGAGCATTTGGAGGAATTGTGGAATTATCATCAGAGCCTTCTGAGAATGAAACTGAGAGTGCAGGGAGTGAAGGCAGCAATGAGACCCTAGCGCAAGAACCGTCTGTTGTCTCGGCTCCCATCGAGAAAGGACAAGAAGACCATGACGGCAAAGAGGCTTTGTGTAGTGATTTGGAGCTGGAAAAGAATTTAATGATTCCTCCAGCGTCTGAAAGACAAGAGCTGATTAGTAACCAGGAGTTAAATGGGAAAGGAAAGATCGAGGAGACGCTGAATGGACCATCTATCTCCCAGGAGTCGTCTGAAAATGGGCACAAAACCGAATCTTTTTCAGGTGATCCGATGTTGGAAAAGAATTTCATTATTTGCCAGGAAGAGGGTGAGGAATCGGACGATTTTGAGAACTCAAGGAGTAGAAGTCTAAACAAGGTTGGTGAGAAAGGAAAGATCGAGAAGACGTCGGATGAACCAAATATGTTGCCTGTTGCGATTGAGCAGGGGCTTGAGAAACAATCTTTTTCGTGTGATTCGGATTTGGAAAAGAGTTTAGTCATTAGCCAGGAGGAGCTTCAACAGTCTGAAAGCTCTGGAGAAAGTCTCGAAAGCGTTAAAGAACGTAGTGAGAAAGGGATCGTGGAGCTCTCCAATAGGTCATTCCCTTCACTGGTTTCTTCTGGGAAAAGGCATACGGACCACGAAGACAACTCGCCGTTTACTGATGTGCTTGATTTGCTCAAACTAGAAGGAGATGACGCCTTGGTCCCGGAAATCGTTGGGCTCAAAGCCAAAACTGGCCGCGAAGCTGACCATGGAAAAGTTCTTGACTTGAAGGAATCGGAAGAACATAAGACAACTGGCACGGTGACCTGGGGGCTGTATTGGAGATATTTTAAGGAAGGTCTATCAGTACCATTGCTAATCTTCCTCGCATTGTTATTGATATTTGCACAAGGTAAGGTCAGGCAAATAAAAGAATCTTTATGTTAAGCTTGGGGACTTGGAAAGGCTTCATCCAGTTTTAGGGGCAAGGAGGCTCATAGGTCAGTATCTCTATCATATTTATTCTCTTTTCTTTTGTTTTTATTTCATGCTCGGGCAACATGACGTCACCATCACGTAAGACGTGGCTATTGGGTCCTTCGTTCTCTTTCTTCAGTGCTTTTTAAGAGGGCTTTCTAAAAGCAGGTTTAGTGCTAAATAATTCCCTTGATTAGACACAACGATTACAGATGTTCCAGCGCATATCAAAAAGATTGGATTTTTACTGAGTGTAGGAAAGGAGTCCCCGAGTGATATAGTGATTCTTACTCTTGAGCGTATCAGGAATAGTTGAATGAAAGCTGTGGATCAGTGAGTACGTTCTCAACAGTGCTGTTTCAATATTGTAACAACCAACGGTAGGAGGGCTATCGACTTGTTAGAGTCCATTATTTATACATTGTATTTATGCATTTTTGCTAACCTACTGGCTACGTGAACTTTGTTTCAGTTTGTCTCCTGGCTCCAAACTGGTGGTTGGCCAAAATGGCGGAGATGTCACGTGATGACCAGAAAGCACCAATTACTCAAGTCATTCATGCTTGCCTTGTGGCTGCGTCCATCGTTGCCATGGCGACATCGTCCTTCTTTTTTTACTACCTCCTTCTGAAAGCGGCTGAAAACCTTCACAACAAAATGACCGAAGCGACTATCAAAGCTCCTGTACTGTTTTTCGACACTAACCCAGCAGGGCGTATTTTGAATCGGTTTTCCAAAGATATTGGTTGTATGGACGACGTTTTGCCAAAAATATTTCTGTATGCTGTAATCCTTTGCCTCTTGTCGTTGTTTGCCGTTTTAGTTCCTGCAGCAACAAATTACTGGTTGTTCTTGGCTCTTCTTCCGATTATTGGAATATATGTTTATTTCGGGCGATATTTCCTGAAGTCTTCCAGAGAGCTGAAGAGAATCGAGGCCATTAGATGCAGTCCTGTGTACTCGCACGTCACGGAAACGGTGAATGGACTTGAAATAGTGCACTCTTCAAACATGAACAGGACTTTTCTAGAGAGACTCCAAAGGTTAGTGTTATGGCTTTTATATACTGATTTAGTGTGGAACTGGTGGGAAAAAAGTCCCCGCGCTGACATCACTGAAACGTAACGTTTTTTATGTTAATATCAAGGTTAAAGCTACTAAACGATGCCACTTTTCCTCACATTTTGAATGGCAAGGTTTTTCGTCGTAACTTATTCATTTCCTTTGACCTCTTGAAGTCATTTTAGCGTTTCTTTATTGCTTTATCCAATTTGTTGACCTCAAAGTAAACATGTGGTACCAACCTCGTTCCCATGGTCCTCTCTCTTCCACCCTGGGAACGAGGTTGATTTGGTTTACTGTGGTAGCCTTTACGCCCTAGAAGTTTTGTTTTATTTTGTGGAAGATCGGAGTGTTCAGAATCTTATTCTACTTTTCGAGTCATAAAAAGTGTCATTGTTTACCATACGGTATGAAGCATAGTACTTATAGTCGTACTCCACC
This sequence comes from Pavona decussata, assembly GCF_977016875.1. Classification (NCBI taxonomy): domain Eukaryota; kingdom Metazoa; phylum Cnidaria; class Anthozoa; order Scleractinia; family Agariciidae; genus Pavona; species Pavona decussata. Next base: position 977,901 of record NW_028145657.1, on the reverse strand, counting down.
GCAAACGTCAACCTACCCGCGTGTGGCACGTAAAATAATCCCGTAAGCTTCACAAAAACACGCTAAAAGATAGGCGAAAGGCAGAAAACGTGGAAATTGGCGGGAAAAATGGATCTGGTTATTACTTCTGTCATGCGCGTTTCCTTCTAAATCCCTCTTGTTACGTACAAAAACTCGTAAGGAATTTTATTTGGAGTAACAGTACGTTGTTTCATTACGGTGTTTTTACCGGCAGGTATCAGGATGAGAATACGCAAGCGTTCTTTATGGTGGTGTCATGCAATCGTTGGTTGGCTGTTCGCCTGGACCTGCTGTCCAGTGTTTTTGTCACGGTTGTCGCAGTTGGTGCTATTCTGGTCACAGAAAATCCCGGTGAGTTGGTGAAGGCGTTATCCCTTTCAAACGCTTCATTTCCCTGACTACCAGAATGATTAGGTACCTGTCTCTAGCTGAACACTAGAACCATTAATTTCGCAGAAAAACGTTCTGTAAGAAATCAAGGCATGTTTCCGACGTCGTGCTGCAGCCTTCTCAAGCTGGCTCGTTTCTAGCATCATCTGGTGCCAGACGTCAAGTGAAATTCAGTGAAAATTAAATAGCTGCTCTAAAATAAAGAAAACGAATAAAAAACAAAAAGAAGAGACAGAAAAGAAAGCCGTTACGCGACACGAATGATCCTAAAACAAGATGAAGTAAAATGTATTTGTCGTATATGAATTTAGTCTGTGGGGTGTTTGAAACCAAGCCGCGGTAAAGTGTACTTAACATGTCATATAATTATTTCAGTGGTTTGGCGCGGGAGTGGCTTGGCGTCTGCGGAAGCTGACTTAATTCAAATCGACCAGACCAAAAACTCCCTAATGTTTCAATGCGATAATATCGAGGGACATCATGATACTTATTGAGTTAACAATGTATTGTTGCCACCGTCATTTTCCTCAGCTTTAGCGGGACTCGCCCTCACGTACGCGCTTCAAACACTGGACGGAACTCAATATGGCGTAAGAATGGCTTCAGAGGTAGAAAACTTGATGACGTCAGTCGAACGTGTCATGACATACACTGAGATTGAACCTGAACCTGGCTACAGCACAGAATCCAACCCTTCAGGGTCCTGGCCAAGTGAAGGAAGCTTAGAGGTACGGGACCTCTCTCTGGTGTACTTTGAAGGCGGGCCTTGCGTACTAAAGGACATCAGCTTTTGTGTTCATAGTAAGGAAAAAGTGGGAGTCGTGGGTCGCACTGGGGCTGGAAAGTCATCTCTGGTATCTGCTTTGTTTCGCATGCCAGAGCCTTTGGGAAAGGTGAGTTAAACGCGGAGAATCAAGATAATTTTGGGTATTATTGAAATACCTGAGATGATAAGGAACTTCAATGGAAAATTCTGGTTGCCACACGCCAGGTTGTGATGCTAGTCCATCGCAAGGCTATACCCCGCATTTTGTTTGGTGGCCGCGGTTTTAGAGATATTGTGCTGTAAAATGTCTTCTCCAAGGAAATACCTTGCTTCAATGAGGTTACCTGCAACGTTTTCAACGTCTCATTTTATTGGTCGAAAGTACAAAAGATCAAACAACAGAACAATCTTCCTGGCTCAAAAAAAAAAACAGTTGAGCTAAAGGTTATCAGGATCCAGTGAAGAAAGAGCTTTAGAACAGGTGCAAGCCTACTGGACTCAATGTAGTGAAAGCAAAGTTCAATAAATAAAAGTGAGAAGCCTCGAATCACCGAAGGTCGAAGGGTGCGATGGAGACGTGCTACAATTAACGCTGCTCCTGCACATTAGTCGGTATTTTACAATATTTAAACAAACCAAAGATAAATATTCAGGCATGTGAATGAAGTTATTAATGATTAATTCATTTCTTCGCTTTGGTCTTTTTTGCAGGTTTTAATTGATGGTGTTGACATTGCGTCTATCAATCTCCAAGAGGCACGCCGGTCCATGGCTGTTATCACTCAAGATCCGGTGCTCTTTGGAGGTACTCTTCACAGAAACATGGACCCGTTCTCACAACATACGGATGAAGAACTGTGGACAGCTCTTGACGAGGTGCAGTTGAAGACCCTTGTGCAAGATCTCCCAGGACAGCTCAACTTTAAATTGAGAGAAGCCGGATCAAACTTGAGCGTTGGTGAGAGGCAGCTGGTGTGTTTGGCTCGTGCGCTGGTCCAAAAGAGCAAAATCATCATCATGGATGAGGCAACTGCTAATGTGGATTTCAAGACCGATCGCCTGATCCAGGAAGTCATTCGTGACAAGTTCAAAGATTCCACAGTGTTGACTATTGCTCACCGACTCAACACCATCATGGACTATGATAGGGTGCTGATTCTTGATGGTGGACGAGTGGTGGAGTTCGACAAACCCGAGGCGTTGATTAGAAGTGATGGAGTGTTTGCTGAACTTGTCAGAAGTCACAACAAAAGTGTGAATCACTGAAGACATAAGATTCAAATAACTATATCATGGACTGCACAGTTCTGTGCATAATTACAGTGAAAACGGGCTCCATATGAAGCGGCCACCTTCTTCCATTAAGCGGATACGAAATTGGCACCGTTATTTACTGCCAAATGAACCTGTACTGTGCTGAGCCCTCTATTTGGCGAACGCGGTTACCAAAATTAATCCATTTTGTCATGAAACCTATATTAAGCGTACGCTTCCAAGTGTTTTTAGAATACATTTTTTTAGATTTTTGTGGGATTAACATCAACTTTTTACGCCTTTTGTGTGCCGCTTTTCGTAGACTTTTATAGTTCGGGAATAATGATTACAAGTAACGAGTTATGAACTCAAATGTAAATGTCATGTGGAAATGTGGGTATAATAAACAAGTAAATATATGAGAGTTCTTTCTCTTAGCTCCCAGCTGGGTATAAGGCTGAAACCAAAGCCCTCCATCTATTTCCGGTCTGTGCTGCCTTCTTTGCAGCCACTCAGTACACCTGCACAGCCTGTAGCGCTCACAAAGGGGAACGCCTCCACGTTTGGACCGGACGTCTCCTCTTTCTTTTGCCCAGCGGATTCCACTCAAGAGCTCTTTTGGCAATGTTCCCTTCCGGCTTTCTCAAAGTGTTCCCCGCCCTCTTCCATGTCGTGTGCTTTCACTCTATCTACACAGGTTCCTTATCTGTCTGTCACCCGGGTTCTTCGTTGGTAATCCTCTTCAGCCATCTAATGCCCAGGATACTCCTAAGACACTTGTTCACGAAAACCTGGATCTTATTTACCAGGACTTAAGTTATCCTCCAAGCCTCTGCCCCGTAGAGTAATACCGTCTTAATGTTAGAAGAGAAAATATCAAGCATATTCTTTCGTGACGGGGAGGACGGTCTCCACTTCGGCCTCAACATAACGAACATCTTCATCTGCTCCACTTATACTATTAAAAAGCTTTCTACCTCTTCTCGGCCTATCGGCTTTGTTTTCTTTGCGATAATTCTCAGACCAACTCTCTCCCTGATCTCCTCTACGTCTTCTAGCTCAAGGCAGATGTCCTGTAACTATTCATAAGGTCCCACTTGATTTCGTTTGCTGACGTACCGAAAGCCTTACTGATCACCCAGTCAAGAACGGAAAGGGACAAGGTTAATAACTGACCATTATTCCACGTCTTCGTTTATCCTGGCTTTGTTTGAAACTAGCTTTTTAGCTCAAGTTTAGACTATGTTCTTTTGCTATCATGGGGCAGTTAGACTGTGCAAATCTTTAAGTTAACATTGAACCTGTAGTAATGTCAGCAAAAGCAGCATGCAATCTAGACAAATAGGTCAACTTACAACAAAAAGCTCAATTCAAACTGATCAACAATTAACGTGTTAGCTGAAGGCGCTGCAAACGAGAGCTTGTCTCACATGGTGTTGAATTTAGCCCTCGTTATAATCCCGTATTTAACTGAGGTCCCACTGATGTCGATCATGTTGAGCCAAGTCTCCAATAATCAGTATACTGAGTTGAAAAAGAAAATTTGTGGTGAGGTACGCGCGCGTGCTATTTTGCATAAATTTTGGACATGTGCGAGGGGCTGATAGGCCGCCTCAATATGTTGGCCAATTCAATTGACTAGACTGAAAGGTGGCATGGGAAGTACGTCCTTGCAAATTTGCAGATTGTCGGTTCCATGGAATGAAATAAAACGCCATTGCCGTTGGCTTTTAAGTACGAGCCAGGCAACATCTCATGCCACCTTGCCTCTAAGCTCTGTTTCATACTCGTCCCCAGGGTCCTCAAAATATTCTGAATGGGGCGAGAAAGACTATGCTAAACAGGAGATCACGTGATCTAAAAATATACCAACTGGAGGTTTTCTGTTATCCCGTTTTCCAGAGTCTTCTCTTGCCGCCATTTTGAATAGCGATGAGACCCTGGGGACGAGTTTAGCTCATCTTGTAAAAGCCGTTTATAGGGAATTTTCGCTATGTAAATACATCACTGACAATGTCATTAGTGTGTTTTTCCATCATTTAGCCAAAAACAACAAGAACAACAATTACAAAAATAGGCTTCAGTCAGTTGGCTGAATAGCCCATAACGAAATGTAGCTCAGCTCATCACGTTGGCGTGGCAAATTGGTTAACAATACTTTATGACAAGGTCAGATGCTTTGCGAAAGATTTAATCGACGTTGCAAATACAGTTCGGTAATGGTTAGTTTAAAAATAAAACAACTGCACAGTTGTTCGTAAACAACACTCGAGGTTGTTAACACAAAATTTTGTGGCTGTGTTTTCGTCGGTTTCGTCCAAATATAACTGAACTTATTTAACTCAACAATCTCTTTACAAAAAGAATCTCCTCGCACTAAAGTGTTCTTGAAGATTCCTCCATTGACCAAAAGTTTCGTCAACGAGTGTTTGTTTAAATTTCCTCGCGAATAGTTCGAAAAATCTCGAGAAAACTGCTGGCGTGAAAGCATTAGTGCCGGCGTCCTTTCGCAAACAGGCTTGTCAAACCGCACACTTCAGTGACTCCATATAAATATGGCTTTTCACGCAGCCTCTACATGTCAGATCTGAGTACAGTTTCTGATATAGACGAAGTAGGTCTTTCCACTGGTTCAGGCGTGTAGGTGAAGGTGAGTCCTGTGGGATAAATAACACCATCCGAGCGAACAAGACTGACTGCAACTTCAGTAGGCTGACGAACGAATCTCCAGCCGCCACGGATCGCGGATATGTCTGGGACTACACACAACAGGCTCTCAACGCATCTGTAATGTGAAGAGCCAAGGAATAGAATCAGAAGAAAAATAAAAGGTACGCGATCGTGTACATGTGTCTTTACCACCAAGGGTGACTTTTTTTGGTTCGGTTTCCTCAGATGCGTGAAAATTTTGGCGTGGACAACAGAAACTATTTTTGCCTCATTTTTCAGATGAGTACCTCATAAAGGAAATATAACGCAACGAAATTATTGTTTTTGATGCCATTAACGTTTTACTACATGATAAAATGTGAGAGTTTTGTGTTCATCTGGAAATTTAGCCCTCTCTTGCGAACGCGTCAATATATTTTTATTTCAAACCACATTTCCCTACGTGTTAATTATCAAAAACAAGCGTTCATTTCCTCACTTAGTCAATGGCGGCCATTTGTCCGGGCGCAAATTAAAAAACAAACAAACAAAACTAGTCACGTCCAATGTACTATGGGCATGTTGCATGGCTCTTAGATTGAACACCGCCATTCCTTAGCAGATGCATTACTTTCTAAAAGACACTTGCCTGTACATTGTTTCTGCCTCCACGTCTCCAAACCAAACTTTCAAATTAGCTGTGAAATGCTCTCCAGTCAGCTCCAGCATGGCTACATCGCCACCACCATTCAACTGCGGAGAGTGAATAAAGCATTACAACCTCTTTCGACATACCCAAGCGAGAAAAATGAGAAGCAACTTGTAGAACAGAAAATAACTGTTCATACGTTTCATTCATGCACTGACTGGTTGCACCATCGAGGGCTTATAAGACACTGCTTCTTGCGGCAGACAAAAACGGCTACATGTATACACGGCACCCCATGCAGTTCAACAGGGTCATATCCTCAGCACGTTTTGCTGTCTTTGTATTTGTTGTGGTTCAATTTTATCCTTGGTTCAAATTTATCTTCCATTGTTCTTGGTTTTGGTTCCCGCCCCACCCCCACCCCCAAGCCACATTTCCCTGCCAGGTGACAATTTTCAGACAACTTATTGTTTCCTATCACCCAATAAATGATTGTCTCGTTTTGACAAAGTTCACTTTCCTGTCAAAATATCATTTTCTTTCAGCGAGACCTGGAAGAAAAACTGTTCCAGCCTTGAAATCCCTCCGAGTCAATAAACTGCTATTATAAAAAACTCTTTCCTTAGACAATAATGTCAGTCGGTTACCTGTAAATGGTGCACTATTGGGACAGGAGTGATGGGCGTCCTCACTGGACCATTTCCCTCGTAAAAGCTATATTCTGATTTGTCTGTACTAATTATTGTCCAAGAAGCTCCATCGTTGATCATCTCCTTATTCTGCTCTTTTGGACACGGCGTTGCCTGAACAGAGAAATAGCAATGTCAATTGTCAGCGGTTCGTGGAATTTTGGAAGAATTGCAGAATATATATCCCGCCACTTAGAAGCTATTGACCCTGAAAAGGATAGATACACGGAGCGGAGGGTAGACTTTCCTAAAGTCGTCGCTCCTCATTTCCAGTCTAACATGTCCCGGAGCGCTAGCTGCCCTACTTCGCTGGCACTCGAAGCGCTTGGCTTTTTTCCCCTTCCCGCTGAGAAAAAATATTGACGTTCAAGTGGGGGAGTATTATGCCGTTAAACAAGAATTGCCGTGGTGTTCCTCGTAAGACCTAGATATTTGGTAATCCGAGGTTGTCAGCTCATCCTCCTTCAAATTTGTCACGATTCCACCGAGGCGTCGCCTACAATCGACTTTTATGCCACCAGTCTTATCGGGTTTTTAAGTTTGTGCGTTTCTTATCTGGAACAGTGTCGTGAACACCGTTGGACTGCAAAACAGTCTGTATTTTGTCGAGAGTTCGTTTGGCGAACCGCAGCGGCTCGAAAAGGAACTGAAAAGAGCGGAAAATTCAGTGTAAGGTTTGGGAAGGAATGCTGAAAACAGGGATCTCTTTTCCTTCTCGCCTCGCTCGCACAGTGGGCTAGCGATTGACCTTATTGGAGCAGGGCTTCTCTATTCGCTCGTCACGCTTCGAATCTCAAGAGAAAAGGACAGAGAAAGAGAATGTGTTGCAGTCTACAGTACCAACAACACTAAAATCGTACGAATGCGCGTTAGGCAGAATGTACACTGTAAACAAGTTAACTATTCTCGACCTACCTGAAACTGAATAATTCTCTCCTGGGATAAACAGAGGTACATTCGTTCAGTTTCTTTCATATAAAAGGCGACCTGTGAATCAGATAGCCAGGTATTTAAACAGTTATAAAAATCTACAGTACGGAAGACAAGGATAATGAGAATAAAGGACCTCACCACCACTGTCGGCTCAAAAAAGAAAGGAAGGAAGGAGGGGGGGAGGGTCATGCTCCATTATCTGCTCTGGTGTAAAACAAATTCCCGAGCTTGAGTTTGCTTTGAAATGGTCACGTTATTTATTTTTGCATGTTTGTAAATTGACTCTGAAAGTCTTAGAGCACTACCCATAAACCATTTGAAATCGTCCTATAATGCACTGCATATACGCTTTATGACGTCGCGTATATAATTGTTACACGTCCTTTCAAAGGTCAGGAAGGAGGCGAGTTTCGTTTAAGCAAAAGAAAATTACTTCCAGACTTGCAGCTTGATGGATTACGAGGAAGTGTCCATGCTGACTTCAACGTTCGTAACTTGTTTGGATATCAAAGTAAAAGACATCTAACTTCTGTAAATTGGTATGACGTCATCGGTCACATGGCTTGATATTTCCATAGCAACAACAGCTTGACCAGCCCTTTTTCAAGATTTTGATGTTTTTTAAAATGAAAAGTTTTTCGTCTATCGTCCTATTTTCCATTGGACATAATCTCCCTTGACGCTACAAGGGAAGGGGAGTTCGGGGAGGGAGAATATGCCCCCAAATAGAATAAATGGGATCAAGAACTGATGGAAGAACGGATGGAAGGAACACCATTAGCTGTGTGGTAACCAAAATTTTAATTACCTTATGAAGTTGAGATACTGGATCATCAGCATCTAACAGAGCAGTTTGTTTGTCCACTTTTCGAATTACCTAAAGACATAGTCAAAAACAATGTCAGTGAGCAGTCGTTTGCTCTTATGAGAAAGCATTATGAGGTCAAGTAACAGGCGATTAAAGTACTTAAAAGAAAAAAAAAACATTGGTGACAGAACTCCAACAGTAGCTCTAAAATTGTGAAACGTACTTCCATGGAAAATTTGGATATATCCTTCCTTGCCTTTAAATACATTTTTAGGAAAGCACTCGGTTTATTCCACGTTTTTACAACTGTATGTTGTTCGTGCAAACTAAATTAAGCAAAAAGCTGTTGGTCATTTTCATGGAAATGGCACGTTGTAAGAACTTATTAATAAATTATCAAATTATTAGTATTAAAAAACGCAAGGGTGTGTTCATGTAGTTTTGAACCGCACCAAAGCAAGTAGACCTGACATGGCAGATGAGGAAAATACTGTACAATACAGACTGTACATAAATTGTAACAAACACTTGCACTTCAGACTTCCTGTCACAGTGAGAGGGAAATTGACTTTAAGAAAGCAAGCCCTCAAATGCCATTAATGAAGAGTGGAATGTCACACATACCAGTCTGGGTAAGGCCATCTTTGTAACAGAGCAGACGAGCTTTACTGTTGAGCCATAGTGAACATAGCCTTCTCTGACAGAAAATTCTTCACTCTCAGATTCGTCATCATGCACTGTAAAAAGGCAAAACCCATCACATCATTGAACAAATTTCAGGGAAAGCCCCTCAAACCACTGACAAGGCATTAATTGAGTGCTGAAGTTTTTTGTTTTGGCCAAAAAACTGGTCCTAACATTTACAAGATGGCAGTATTTGTTAAAAACAAGGCCACTAGGCTGAACTCGATTGTAACAGCAAATACATAATGTAGGAAATCCACAGCTGAATTTGTCATGCTGAACTTAGGTGTCACATTAATTTTCAATGTACTCACATAGATGGATGGTAAAAGCTCCCCACTGCTGGCTGCTGGCATGAAATGTACCATTTTCAACATGAAGATATCGCGTGCTAACTGTCTGCGATCTAAGGCGATTGAACAGAGCCACAGTGGAACCAGATTGGATACATACTACAACAAAGAGATTGCAAAGAGGTTAATAGAGAAAATAAGTTCCAGAGAGATATGCAACAGTGTGAGCTTTCATAGGGTTGAAGGTACATAAATCAATTTTTGTACAAGTAAGTTTTAATTAAACTAAAGCAAATCTGGTGCTTCTAACTCTTCATAGTGGGGTTTGCAAGCTCCTTACCTCTCCCCTTGGGTCTGTCCTGAAAATTCTCAGCCCTTGTGGTCTTAAAGAATTTTGCTGATAAAAGGGGGTGAGAGGGTGAAGACCACATATCCAGATCCTCCAAGGCCCGTTTTCAGTATACAGGTACATTGTAGTCTTACAATAAACATACCCAAAAGGGCTAAATTGAAACTTTGGGTCAGAGGACCTGATTCAGAACTTAATTGATGATAAGCAGAGTTTCTACCATGCCAGTAAGTTAAATTAACATGCAGTTGAGGAAAGCATCGGTGATGTCAGTGATGTGTCAAATCTGCTACAAAGCTGACTCTTCATAGCATGATGCCCAAGCATTTGACCACTTTTAATATTAATTTGTGCACTTCAATTCCATCTAATTGACAATTTGGAATGTGAAGGTAGCGACCAAAACGCCTTCTAAAAGCCACAAAGAAAAGTGCATGGTCTCACTTTTGTGAATACATTTAAAAACTACTGTAACCGTTTAGAGTACTTACAATCTGCATTCTTTAAAGATTGCTTTTTCTTAGACGGCTTCGAAATAACCTAGAGGGTCACAAAAGAGGCACATGTTGTAATAAGAGAATTTACTTGACCAGCTGACAAAAGGGCTTTAATGTAGGAGTTACACCTATAACCCAAACAAAATAATTTCTGTTTAATTTCTCAGAAACGTTGCACGGAGTTATGACAGGGAATAAATATTCTTCCCTTTGCCTGATATTCTACTGTATTCTTGTTTTCATTTCTCATTGTTTTTTTTTTTTTTTTCATTCCTTATTGTCGCAATTTGTAATTTCTAGGGTAAGCAAGATTCAGCCAGTTGTCAATTGTTTGAGTAGATATTAAACAAAGGTATCATTGTAGTTGGGAGTTAAACATTGGTCTATAAGTATAGGTATTGACCTAAGGGAATTTGTCAGTATCAAATTATTGCTTTGTTTTAGGCATACAGTATGCACCCAGCTTGCTATATAATGTAGCACAAGTCATACCTTTATTCTTTTTGAGTTGAATGTACCAACATGGTCTCCATTTGGATATAATAACTAAATCAAAGACAAAAACAGTTACGATTATATAAAATAAAATAATTAATATCAACCCAACAGAGAGATAAACATTAGCTATAGTGTACATGTAGCATCATGATCAAGGGCAAATGCAACCTGTCCAAGTTGTGCAGTGTACATTTACATAAAATTTTCTTGACTTGGTGTACTACATTAGCATTTTTCACAATCAAGCAATGAGGGACTGAAACACATTAATTTGTGGATATAATTTGAGCTAACTGGACTGCTTGAGATATGCTCGACAATGGGTTTTCAGCAGGGCTCAGTTGTTTCAAAAGCTGATTAATACTAATCCGCACTTTAAGTTAAGCTCCGCCAAGGATTTCACAGGTCTTGTTCGTCAAACATATTTCTAAAACCAAATTTTTAGCTGGAGTTAAAGAAAAGACAAAGTCAAAACTGATTACAGCAAAAATATTTTGGAAATTAGTCTTTTAATTATTGATTACTAAAATTTTAAACTGGAATCAAAGTTCACCCTAACCAAGGGGTAGCTTAATCATGTTGTGAACAATTGGGCCCAGAAAAAGAAAAATTTTGCACCATTCACCCCCAAAAGTGGTGACATCAGCAGTCATAAACTGTTTATCATATCTCCATGAACCTACCAGGATTCGTTTACCTGAGTATTTCTCCTACATGTAATTATGATCATTTGAAGTAAGGCCCATTTTCATTTGCAGGTACAGAGCGTGACACTATGCCAAAAAGTGACTTCCTAATGAATTCTGTCAGGACTGAAACTTACCTTTAGCGACAATTCAAAGTGTTTCCTTTTGTCAGAATCAGATATATACAATGTTTTGGCTGCTCCATAGCCCTACAATAAATCAAAAATCCCAAACAAAAAGTTTTGTTATCAGTGCAGTGCATGGAAAGAAAAGTTTATGAAGTGCAGACTGACTTGATTATGAGTACGATGACTTTAGCTTTTATGGCACAAGCAGGGAGATCCCACAAAAAAAAAAAAATGACAACATTTTCAAAAGAACACTTAAAGAGACTAAAATATCATCCTGTGCAGGACTATATACCTGCCAACTTTTTCTTGACTCAGCAGTGTGAGATTTTTATCCTGGTGGCACCAGGATTTTCAAAGACAACCCAACTACATACAAAGTTTTCCAAAGACTTATGATTATTTTTAAATTTTGATTTGGTTGTATTGTAAAGGAAATAACGGGAGATGTAAAGAATCCACCATAAGAGGACACAGAAAAAATCTGAGCCCCAGATAGGATTCGAACCCATGACCCTCTGTGTCCTCTTATGGTCGATTCTTTATATGTCCCTTTATTTCCTTTATAATACTTATATCAGACCCATAGGTTGGTTGATTTGGTTGTTCCTGGAAACGCATGTTAGTATTAAATACTTAATATAAGTTCTCACTTTATCTTCTATGATAAGCTGCTGCATTTCCTGCTCATTTTTACTTCCAATTCCAATAAAAGCCACAGGGTGATGCATTCCCTCGTCCTCTGGCACTGGTGGCATTATTGACTGCCGATACTGCCAACCCTCTCCCACAAGATAAACACAAGGTGGCGGGCAGAAAAACCTGCAACACAGAAAATACACAAAATTGACATACATTTTTTTAAACATATACAACATGCTAGCAAAAAAAAAAATTAAAGAAAAGAACGAAACTTAAGAATAACAAACTGAATATGCCATCTCATAACTCCAATCTCCAGAGGGGTGGGTAGAGGTGGAAGTCATAATTCACGTAATATTACAGTTACTGCCCATGAAATTGATGGCCACAAAACAAACCTTTGTCATGGACCATGAAAGTCTCTTTGTTTGAAATTCAGGGACCATGAAATACATTGTAGCAAGATTCATGGAAAACTCATGGCCCACAAAAGTGTCTTTTCACAGGATGAGCAAGTCCTGAAATAAAATGCTTCATTTTTTATGGAAAATTCATGGACAAAACAAAGCCATCAAAACAAATATATTTTGCAGTATTGATTGGCCATGAAAAGCTTTTAATGGGTTATTCACAGAATATTCATGACATTTTCATAAACCTTCAAAGTTAATTTCATATATGTAGTGTATTTAGTGTGTTATTATGTGCAATGTTGATTTGAGGGGTTGTTGGTTACTGCAGTTTTCATGAAACCTGGGGGGTGCTTAGAAAAATCATGAAGAAAACTAATAATCTTAGTATAGTATTATAGAACAGTTTTCTGAGTATATCATCAAGCTTTTCTTCGGAACTACGTAAAATTGAAAATATTAAAGAAACTACATGTAGCAGTTCGAGTGTCCAACAACAAATAATTTTAATTGATCACCATTAATATGGGAATTAGGAAGTTCAGAACCTACTGTGCTATTCTGCAAAATAAGCTGATGAAGGTACATTGTACATGTCAAATAACAATGAATACATCTTGTACATCGCTGAGCACCCAAATTCTAAGCTCACTACCAGACACTTCTTTTAAGAGAGAATGTTGGCAATGAGAGCATGACTGAGCAACATTTCTTTAAACTGTAAGGTTTGTGTTTCAATTCCTTTGTCAGACAACAATGACTATAAGGTCAAGGATTTTTCTGTTGTTCAAATACACCACATAAACCTTACAAGTTACTGTTTTGAATTTTACCTTTTTTCATTGCCGTATGATTTCTGTGCCACCTTGGCATGAAAAATAATGACTGTCTGATGACCATCTCTTGGTACGACATCTGTGAGATATTTGTTCATGGCACCCTTTGATAACCTGGGATGAGATCCACTGCAAATTGAAAGAAGACAGTTGAAAAATTGAGTACTGTCTTATTAAAAATTACTCATGATCACAAAAATTTTTTGGGCATTAAAATTTAAATTTGCAGTTTTATAAACAGTAACAGAACAGGTTAAAAATCCCAACTGGAAGGAGTCAGACCAGTTGGCAGTGAATGAGAATACAACTGAGTCCGATCCCTAGTAGTATTCCTTGCTAATTTAATTTATTTGCATTGCAATTTACTAGAAGTGTTATAGCTAATGTATCACTGAATGCATGCAAGCATGACTTTGATGTGTGATGGTTATTTTGGGATGTACTATTTACATAAGTATGTGATCACAACCTTGAGCTCAATAATTATTAATTCTACACCATTTTTGTAACTCTTACTTGTGAAATGGAACCAGAAAACCACCAGCTATTTGGTAAGGAAAATTATTGGGGCAGATTGGAAATGGAAGTAAAATGAAAATGCAAAATAAATTATGTTATTTCAGTTTTGACGTATCTAGAAAAACATTGCAGGGGTGGTGCAGTAATTTTGAATGCACCAGCCTCCCAAATCACATTTGATTTCTCGGAGATGACATCAAAGAGGGTTGATTTTGTTGTTGCTTTTTGCTCCTGCTCCACAAATTTTTCTCCAGGTTCTCTGGTTTTCCTGCCTCCACAAAACCACAGCATAACTCCAATATGAATAGGAAACAGTGGATGAAGAGTCACTCTGAATTAAATATGTCACTTCTATTTTATTTTATTTTATTTTACCCACTCACCCATCTTTGTGATACTCTTCCTTGTCTTCATCATCCTCAGGGGGAGGGGAAGGTGTGGTTGGGGGACTGGGGTGGCTAGCTGCTAACTGTACTGCTAGACTGCGAGGTTCTACACCAATTCTAACTCCTTCGTGTCCGTGCTTAGGTGTTGATGTATAACCACCAGCCACTCGTTGATAAGGAGCTCTCCCTGTTAAGGAAAGGGTTGAATTACACCCTACGTAGTTTCCAAGTCTATTCTGCTTTGTATACTTTACATCTTAAAGTGACAGAATTGACACTTAAATCAGCCCTAGTAAATGACCATGCCTTCAAACACATTTAAGAGCGATAAAGCTGTTTGTTGCAAACTGGTTGTCATGGATAAAAGGCTCATTTTGAATTGTGTATTATGTTCCTTTGCTTGGCCTTTTTTCAACTGACCAAAGATCCCATGTTTACAACAGAGAACATAGGGCAATGGGAAATAAACCATTTTAAGGGGATTGCCTCCTGTTTGTGTAACTTTTCATCCTAGCAGCTGACATGTGCCATAATCACTTGGTACACTAATCACCAATCTAGGGTCTCCTTACCTACTGTAAACAACAGGAAGGAGCAAGAGTTTGATGGGTTTGAAATTTGAAAGTCGTACTCTTACTTAGTCTTGTACTCATATTCAAATCTAAAGTTCCCTATCATCTATGGGTTAAAAAGTATATTGTGTAGTTCCAGAAAATATCCATATCTGCCTCCCCCCCCCCCCCCCCCCACCACCACCACCCCTGTCCTGTCCCCCTTCCTCTAAGAAGAAAGAAGGAATTGGAAATTTGAGGGGGTAGCTCTTGAAGGCTAAAAATGTAAAGGAAAGTATGAAGCTATATTAGAATTTCAGAGGGGTAGAAGGGTCATGGAAAAAAAATCCCTTCTATGGGGGGGGGGGGGGTTATTTTAAGTTGTAGGGAACATGCTACACTAACCAACAGTTAAATGCAATCATTGCAAAAGATGGACTTTTGTTTTGGTGTGATAATAGCAACAATAATTATTGTTTAAGTGTTGCAGAGTACAAAATATTTCTTGTTTTTTAACCATTTCAGACATATTTGCCTACAAATATAACATGCTTTTAATTAAGCTATGCCGTTTTGAAAATGCTGCTAGATTTCGTGTATGGAAGTTCTTTTAATCCTTTCTTCGCTGTTTTTCATTTTTCTCTTCTCTGTTGTTTTGTTCATTGGAAACTAAATTTAAAGAACATTTGGTCGCAAATTAAAAGTTACGTGACTATATATTTTTGGTTGGGAAGTGAAACCAATAAGCTTAAACTTTAGCTAGGACCTAATACCTGCTCTAATAAAAAAAAAATAGCACATTACATGAACAACCAGCAACTGATGAACACAACTACATTTTACTAAAAAACATAACACTTAATAAGAAAAGTTAATTAGTTACTACATACATGTACACTTAGTAAATCGAACCCTCAGTTCTAAGAAGGACTGAATAATTTACTTAAGTCCTAAATCGTTCAAAAGAACTAAGCTAAATATAAAAGAAAGCAAATGTGTCCACAATTGATCGTTAGTCCGCATTTAGTTTATCATTAAACATTTACAAATTGTTTTCGTTATAAAACTTGTCTTACTGTTAAGCTTACTATCTTACAGAGCATTTTGCTCCGAGAGAAGCCAAAATAAAACAAACTGGGTCATAATTGGCAGATAGTTCAGGTAAATTAAACTTCAACAAAGCCATTTCTTCACGCGTTGCAGCGTAAGCATTACTTGCTTTCCGTATTTTTAAGCTTACGCTCATGCTTGTCAAAAGCACTTTACTCAGGGAAAAACGCTGAATAATAGCTAAAATTGGAACAGCAGACAATAGAATTTTCACCCAAGGGGAATTAAATTGTCGACGCCTTGACCTCGTTATACAGAAATTGTACAAACTCATGTTACATGCTCAGTGTGCAGCATAAAATGGCGAACAACGAAAGTGTAGCTGAAAAGTAGATAAATTAAACAGGCGACGAAAACGCAGTGATCACAAAGTCTACCGATAAATATTTAAACAACGGAAGATTAGCTAACATTTTATGATCTACGTAAAATTCCGAATACGAGTGTCTGCCTCACTTTAAAGAAACGAAAACGACGTTATGACGAAGATAAAAATTATTTACTCACTTGAGAACGTGCTTTCAGATTGCGTTGGCAAACTCGCAGCGATTGTAGAAGTGATTGGAGAATGAAACACACCAGACTGGACAATTCCACTTGCTGGAAAAACATCCGATTGAGGAAAGCCTCCACTTTCAATACGAGAACGTTTTACACTTGTATAACGATGCCCCATATCTCTCGCTATCTGAAGTCCAGCGTGTGTGTACAGCGAAGCATCACGAGCAGGACCTTCGTTAGGAAACATCGACCTCTGTCCGTGCGGATCTGACATATTCCCACAGCTTCGCGTCCGCAGATTTGTCTGTGCCCTGAGCGAATAAACTACGTTTTGGAGAAAGTGGTTCTAAAACAGATAAACCATAGGGAAATCTCGCATCCAGAAGACTGTAGGGGGCATAATATTTCAACTACAACCGCTCCGTCAACTAGGTAAGCGATATCATGAACGTCTGGCAGTAGTGATTCGACTTCTTCGACGGAAAAGTGGTTTTTCGCAAAAGTGTTGGCCGCAAAGCTAGTACTCCATTGACTTAACTTCCTCTGGCAACGTGTTTTATTCACGTAGTCGTCTGCACTTCACCTTAGTTTTTCATCCACTCCGTTTCGCAAGCATCCAGAATTCGACGGTAAATAAAATGCCTCTAAATTGAGCGCGAAGGTAGACAGTTTCCCGGCAAAACTCCGTGTTTGTGTCTATAAACGAAGGAAACCCGCTAGCTGCGGACGAAATGCAATCGCGAACAATACATCGACAACAATGTGAAGTGGAAGTCAGTTGATGGTTAGCCGATGAGCGTGGGAACTTTTGTGGCAATTCAAGGCTCGTGAGAAAATTAACCCACACCATATATGGAAGTTATTTACAAATAGAAGCTATCGAACAAAGGGCGCACGCGACCGGCCGCCGAATCAACTCGGCCCAGAGGGAATGTCCATATTCATCATCTTGTACTAACATGTGGGCCTTTTGTAAGCTCGAGAGACGAAGATTTCACCCGATTGGTCGAGCTACAATGGAGCCTGCTAATAGATGGGAATCTTTGCTTTGGCTCAGCTGTTTCTGAGGCGAAGTTTCTCACGGGAACACAAAGAAATAGTTCGTTTGTGTTGAAAGAGCTGTTGAAGAGTTTGAACAAACTTTTAATGTAAAATGTCGATATATTGATTACTATTTGCTTTAAAGTTACGTTTCTCGAAGATTTTCTGACGTTCTACCAAAGCCTCATTTGAAAAATCACACTAGATTTATAGTATGCAGTCGCAGAACTGACCAATGGTAGAAAAGCTTTGCTCAACCTACAACCGTTGCTACGATTCCATATTTATACCCGGCTTTATCCCAAATTTTCGAAGGCTAAATAAATTCATTAAAATTATTTTCTACCGTTTCCTCGGGCTTCAGTTTGCTCAGCTTTATTTATCAGACTTTTGTTTTATTCAATATTCGCTTAAACCGCGAAACAAAAGCCAAACAAATGAAGAAAATCGTTAACTATTTTTTAACAGGTCCAATACATTTTGTGACAGTGAATATATTGACCCTTTTCCGCCCCTTCAGTTTAAAAGAAAATTAATGAAGGAAGCTCAGCCTTTTTATTAGTCAGATAAAAAGGCTCCAATCTCTAAAAAAAAAAAAAAGTAAAGAGTTGCCGACTCTTTGTTCATCTATCTAGAGAAATTTGACTGATACAAATCTAACGGCCAGTATATAATCAGAAGTAATCAAGACCCCGTTCGACTTAAAAGCTATTCATGTTTATTAACAAGTACTTTCGCTGTCACTTTTCTTCGCTTCAACGAATTTTAAATTTAGAAATAATAGCCCGTCATCCATGGCCGTCACTTCCTGTCGAATTGAAATTTTTGAGCCGGTTGATTGGACAATAGTGACCCGCTCGCTGCTAACCTGAGTATCAGGCCTTCCTAACGGGAGGGGAGGAAGCATCGGCCAGAGAGCAAGAAATCTCTAATAAGTTCTCTACTCGCTCAGCTTTGCTATAGAGGAAGGGACTGCTGAAGATGGTATTCAATACAAAACGCCTACGCCTCTGCTTTTGCTTTGAAACAGCGTTCGGAAAGTAAAGTTACTCACGCGAATGTCCGGTATAGGTGGGAGATGGGTAGGGGGCATTGTAAACTTTAAGCAATTTGTTGCCGTTTGCTAGGATATTATTATTATTATTATTATTATTATTATTATTATTATTATTATTATTATTATTATTATTATTATTATTATTATTATTATTATTATTATTATTAATTACTAGTAGTAGTAGTAGCAGTTGCAGTAGTCTGAAATAGGATATGGAAAAATGGCGGTATAGACTTTGGTCTTAAGGAAAAGGGGGGAGGAACCTTATAAATAGCTGCCATTACGTACTTTCAGTTGTAGGGAATTTGTGTCATGTTTTGAAGCGACGAATTCGTTGAATTCTGCAGCTTTGGATCCCGCGATCTAGAGTTTGTTTATAACGGCTTCTTTCTTTCGGAATAACCTGAACCAACTGTGTTAGTCACTGAACTGATATGAACGGTTTTGATGAAATCGCGAAAAACAGGGATAATCGTGCTTTAAACTAACCCGCATATCTTGTACTTTCTATACAGTGTGCCGCATACGCATAACGCACTGTTTGGCAGGAATGGACTTCAGGATGTTTTACTACAGGAAATGACAACAAATTGGTAAACCACAAATAAGTGGAAAAGTCATCGTCGGATGACAATGCTGGTGAGATGCTTCGTCACAGTGCGGCAACCGCTTTATGAGTCAACACAAATCAATGTTAGAAATCATCGTGCATGAGATGGCAGAAATGCTGGCTGTTTTACGTGGTATCATTACACATCAGCACACATAATATGCCATTCCGGCAAAGGGACAACTTATTTTGTTGTCGATCGATATCCCCCCACCTGTACTTACTGACCCCATTTCATATTTTGATCACTTTTAGGACTGCTTCCAAATTTAGCAAGTCGGTAAGTTCGTTGAAAATAGTACCTTGAACAAACTAATTCATGCAGAATGTTCTCGATATTTAAGCAAGGCATGAAGGTTGTGCGTAGAAAATCTTTGTACTTCGCCGTTACGCTATCAAAAATTTGTCAGACTTTGAGATAGTCCAGCGTTCCAATCGATGACGTCATGGGTGGTGCGATTTGTAGTCGCCAGTAAATGTTGACTTTAGCACTCAATAAAGCCGACAAGAACACCCTTGTTATGTTTAGCTTACTTTACTGAGTGGTATACTGTTTCACCAATGGCTGATCAGTTGCCTGACTACTGTTGTTGCCGCAAATCTTGAAAATTAACAGTTCATCGCATAATCTTTTTGGTATCAGACTGCACCCCAACGGTATATTTACTTATAAACGTCCATTCTCCGACCACAGGCCTGAGGAATAGGAAAGATCCATTTGAACAGCTCGTCCAGTTTCTTTCCGTTCAGTTAAAGCCTTAAACAGCTTGCTTACAGAGCAATTTCCTCTTAATTTTTGCTTTGCTAGTGGAAATATAATTATAATATTATATAATTTAAAGCATTATATAACTAATACCGGCGACTGATTCTGTCTGCGGCGCAGGCTAGACTACGACTAGTAGTCCCTTATCACGGTTATTTTAGGCATAGCAAAGTGCGAGCGAAACACACCTGCGCGCATGAAACTACTTGCCTCGCGCGAAGAGACGCGACGCGTGGGGGGAGAGGGGGTGAGAGGGGTTGGGAGATAGGGAAAATATTTACTTATTTTTGTCTCCCCCCGCCTCCCCCACCCCATGTGCGTCACTTGTTTCGCTCCCTTTGTCAGATCCCGAGATGACACTACCTGCCATGGATTTGCAGAAAAGTAGCCCAACTTTCTAGCGCAACCTTGAGCATCAGTTACATTGATTATGCCGTCCTCATTCTATTTTGCGGCAAATCCCATCGAGTGGAAATTTAAATGAGGCGGTTTTAATTAAGCACTGATCTGGACCCGGGTGGTGCCATTTTCCTCTGAATTTTTGCAAAACACAATTTGAATTCTTTGTCCTGAGTTTGGGTTCTGTCTATAAAAACTGCGGAAGTGAGTACATCTCGTCCGTTGTTTGGATAGTACGTTTTTAGCCAAAGGCATAAATCTTTTGAAACCTTCTGAATGAATACACCAAACAATAGTCCTAATTAAACTAAACGAGAGACGATTAATCATGGTGCTGAAATGTTGCATAGATCGACTCCAGGTGATCGACTCTGCGAAATGACATCCATTCTAGTCCTTCTCTAACTGAACGGAGGAGAACGCTCATAAAATTTGTAAAGTCAACTGGAAAAGGTTTTGGAAATAATCCAGCTTTTCAGCATTTTAAATTGTAATTATAAATAGTTACTGGCATTTCAAATATTTTTTAAATTGTGTCTTGATTTTTTTTTTTTAATTTCTTATCTTTTCTTTCTCGATCTTCTATTCTAAATAGACAGGGGATAGCTGGGGACGTCTCATTTAATGTTTTTCATAATGAACATATTGTTTTCTCAATAAACTATTAAATACAAAGGAATTCACGATGAACAGCTGGTGGCTTATCATACCCCCTCAAAATGAATGAGATGCTGGATATTAGTTTATCAGTAGCAGGAGCCCCTGTCAGTAGCTTATTCTCTGGCTCCCATTTCAATTCAAACTCTGTAACTCTTACCCTAGACCAGACCACTTTCAGCCGCATTTTGCCAACTCATTGACTAGACACTTACCAGCCACACCCTATCCTAGTTTTAATAGACGTATATTTTTAAGTCAGCCGGACACAAGCATGTAACTCGGCGGAAAAGGAAAAACCGAGTTTCCCAAGAGGAGTCAAACACAGATGACCTCCTTCCGATTACTCCAGTACGGATGCTCCACCACTGAGCTATAGCAGATTCGTGAGAGATAGGCCATTAAACCTGGGATTTTTTAATATTCTTGCTCTTTGGCAGTGAAGAGCGGGTATTTTTTCCCAGGAACGTTAAATATTAACCATGCAAGATTGCCTTGGGGACACTCAGCTGGTGTTTAGTGCATTGTACGATAAATTTTCTCTAAAAGGGTCGTTGGGTACTCCCGTTAAACTACAATATTTTCATGTGACAAACATAACAGCTAAACAGAGAGCTTGCTCGAGCCAATGATTTTGCCAAAAGGACAACCACGCCTTCTTTCTTAACCATGACCATCTTCCTTTTTTAGTGATGCATTAATTCCGTTTAAGCTACTTAGCTCTTATCGATTCGTAGTCCGCAAATAGTGTATTTAAAACCTCCTGTGAGAGACCAACTAATCTGATCACAAGGGTGGCCATTTCATGGCATTATGTTTGTTACATATACTAGAACAGTGCTACAAGAACAGATACAACTGTATTTTTACTCACGTGATACGTGTCTACTCAGTTTGCGTTTAACATCTGAGGATTTTTTCTCTGCCATTACCATTAGTCCGCGCTAATCATTTTATTGATTGTAAAATCTTCCATTGCGCTGACGAGTGAAATCATGGTGAAATGCTTACCTGAGAGAAACAAAGTATATCCGTTAGAAATATAGGAGCAAAAGCTCTACGGAAAGCAGAAACTATATGCTCCAAACGTCTGTCAAAACTCCAAACTTCCGTCAAGGAAATTTGGTGTCTGTTGTTTGGAGTAAAAAACGGTTTTTATCAACAGAAACCTAAAAGTATTTCTCAAGTCTTAGATTTTCACCCCAGAGTGCCAAGACTATTGATGGACCGGGTAAGAATGGACTGCAACTTGAAAAAAAGTTAGACTATAGCTAAATGTTTCCAAGTTCTTGCGTTGTCGTTTCCAAGAGGCACTAGAGCAGGTCATGAGTTGTTCTTGTTTTCTTGATGTTCTTGAATTATTTTGTAACTAAATCAGTTCAAGGTGTTTGTCGCACCATTTTCACAACCAAAAGTCCCCGTACTACTTCCCCTCAGTAAATACTTTGTTGATAAGGCTGGTCCCAGACTTCACATTTTGAGAGTATGTAAGCGTTTTCTGGCTACCGTCAGAAGGATCTCCATTTACTATTTTATAGCGTCAGTATTTTCATCTTTCAGCTTGGTATTCGGGTATGGCGCAGTGCTAACGAAATGCTAATAAGATCATGGAGTAAATTGATGAATCATGTTCTTCTTCGAACCTACACATTTGGATATACTGGCAAATTAACCACAATTGAAGATGTCAGGATCTTTAGTTGGCAATCGTGCGGGCCTGTTATATGAACTTTGACGACCTCTAAACTCTAGGAAATTTAGAAAGCGCAAACATGATTTCGTTCTTCCAAGAGCGGCCAAACAACCAAGAATTGTCGCTGGATCATGCGGATGTTATTTTGCACTGAGAAAGACCAGAAAACTTAGTCTTTCTTTTTTATATAAACTTTGAGTTGCAATTTTCACAGTGATTACAACTATTACAAACGGAATTTTGAAGACCCTTTTGGTTTTTTTCCTTTGGCCTGGATCTTAACCCTATTATTACAGCATGAAACAACTAGGGGCATTGCTGTTCCCCATCTGGATGGGAATATATAGAGGCCACTAAGGGCAGCACAGCCCTGTTGCGTTGGTCAGGTTTTAGTAAGGGCTTGCTGATAAGTACACTATCATACACCGACTATGGGGAGGTAAATGTTTCTTTTCTAAGGAAACAACAAGATCAAGAATCAAATCACTGGATCATTTGACTACTTGACTATCGGGCTTGACAATTACATCATCATGAGTAATTCTGTATGATTACCCACTAGGAGTGATGTGCTATAATACAGTCCTTTTAAAAATTTAACTCAGTGTCGTAAGTCACTTGATGGCAGTTCACACAACATCGAACATTTTATGAACTGGCGTTTTAAATAGTTGATTTGTATGGCTCTGTGGAGACTTGTTTGTTTAAGACAGCGCCGTTGAAATAGGCAACTTGCAACTGACGCAATGCTGACGTTGTTTTGCAACATTGTCGGTGTTGCAAGTTGCAGAAAACATGTTACCCGCTGCAACGTATCTGCACAACCTCAATAAACGTTTTCTGCAACACGCAAAACAATATTTTGTTGTCAAACACGGTCGCAAACACTGATTTAAGCCTCTCAGAGTTCTGTTAATCGAGTTAAAACGAACGCAAACACAAATACATAAAAATTACAAGCAAATATTTGATCGATTGTTAAAAACCAAGTTTTTCACTGTCACCGCCAATACTGAGCTAGAGGTCGGATCGGACTGGCAGAATTCACAACAACTTTCGGAAACGGATGGAGTTTGCTGAAATCTCCTTTGTACGCGCTCATTTTTGTTCAAATATCCGTTTAAAATAATCCCAGGATTTCCGCATTTTCCTTGGGCTTCAAAATATAAGGTTACTGGTAAGGTACCAAGGCAATGCTAGCTGGATTAGGACAAACGATATTCCGACCTTTTTGAACTCAGACAAATAATTGGTGGCCTTTTTTTTTCTCTTCTTAAGTTACTGCTTCAATTCATCGGCCCGCGAAAGCTTTATGTGTCAGTCTAGTGTCCGCAAAGGTCGTGTTGTAGTGCCACGGCGGTTAGGTCGGCCAGAAACTGTTAAGACAATTACAAAACCATAAAAACCGCTTGTTATTTTTGCCTGAGGACTAGTACTGCTTTTTCACTCACTTTATGCTCGCTCTTGGCTGCAGGGTTAGCTAGGGAAAACCAGGCTTCAGGCTCAAGGCCTTTGTGTCTGGTTTTTACTGGTAAGGCAATCTCGCGTGCATAAGAACCAGTACAACCTAGGCATCGTCACTGCAGATATGAGAACATTTTGATGATCTTTGATCGTGCATTTCGTGGGCGGTGTTTACACACACTTTTGTACTCGCGCGTATGCTTGTGTCTCGTGGAAACAAAACAAACAGACCTCGGGGACCCACATTACTTGTATGATCATAACATTGCCATAAAATTCGCAATATGTATAAGCCTATTTGGCGAAGTAAATATAGACCGCTCTGACAGATCTTTGACATATATAAATCTATAGAGCAAATGAGAGCATTTCTGGATGCTACAAAATATGCACCATCATGATCCCGGCAGTCAACGTCTAGACTCGGCTGTCCTTATATTATGTAATCAGTTTTAGCGTGCCTCAAGGCATATACTTTAGCCCCCCCCCAAAACGATCGAATCTAATGGACTCAGAATGCAACATGAACGTGAGAACAAAATTGAAATATTTTTTCCATCTGGACTTTCTTTTTTTTAAAGAAACTGTTGATGTGTTGCCTAACGATCTTGCAATTGTCTAAACACTAAACCGCAGTCCTTCAATTTACGCACGTTGCACTCATAATGTAAGTGTATCAGCAAACTTTACAGTTAAAAAGAGGTCCACTGAGGCACAAATTGCAGAAAAAAAGGAAGGAAAAAGCTATTTTCGCCGTTTGTCGTAGTCCAGGTTACCCGAGAACTATAACTTTATATTTACTAAAACTGCACGTGGTCATTGAGGTGCTCTCGTTATAATCATAGATCGTTTGATTTGATTGCGCTGTATCCCAGTGCACTCGAACTCTTCCAGTCATAACACTGTTCACCTCTGTTTTACTACTGAGTTCAGTTAACGGTATCATGAACCAGCCTAGCCTAGGCCCAACAGACCAGGCTCTCTGCTACACCAATGTTTTCAAAGTGTCTCTGCCGATCGCGCCCTAAATTTGTCATCTTTAGGTTTGCAGTTTAGCATGGTCTGGATTCGTCGCATCGCCTCAGGCCTCTACTTTTCAAATTACAATTTGCCATTTGAAACAGTTTTTTCCCGTGGAAATTTGCCAAATTGAAACAAATACGACAGTTTCATATTCCTGCTGAATAAGCTTTTGTTGAATTTCTCTGGTTACCTCACTCCACTGACTGTACACGCACTTTAGTTGCTGACTAATGAAGATCGGATATTCAAGTTACAGGCGTTGAGATGGAAATCATGTCAAATCTTTTAAGATTACAGATTACACTATCAAATAAACTCCTCGTACTTACCCTTAAAGCAAATATGTTTAGATTAGAGCAGAAGTTTTGGCCTGGTTTCGCTTTGCATGCGCTTTTTTGCGCTAATCCTAGGTACGTGTATATTTTCACCTTTCATCGCTATGCACTGACTTATGAAAATTCTCACGCCACCTCGGTTTATTTATGTTTGCCTTCAACTCCAAAAGCTTCCTGAAACATTACGCCATTGTATTCGCAACAAAAGAATATTGATTTGCTTTATTGCGCTAACTAACCCATTTCACCGTGTACCGTTGTGGAGTTGTCAGGGGTGTTTGAAAGCACTCACTAGATAGATAACACAAACAAGTCAGGTCATCCCAAACCAAACAACGCTGACAATTTTCCACGTTTAAGCTTTTACGATCTGTATCAACCTTGCTCTCTACATGATATTTTTTCCAGAGCAAGTTACAGAATACCTTTGAAGTCTTGGAGCGTTGTTAATGACCGCAAAAGAGCGCCAATTTTCACTCCGAGTTTTTGAACTAACTTAAGTAGATGTCTATTACGTATTAGCAATGTAAACTATTTCCTACAAAATAAACACGACAAATAAGCTCAATTGCAATTAACGACGTTCTTAGCTTAATGCTCCTATAACGTTCAATAAAAAACGTTGCTCAAAATTTAGCGTGAAATGTTTCCGCACGGCTGACGGTTCCCACGCCTGCATCGCATCAGAACAAAGGGTCAAGATTAACTCAATCAATCACTATAATTATGTCCATTAGATAAACATGGGATTTTACCCTCTTTCGATTTTCTTGAAACGAACGATTTTAACGACAATAGCAGCCGGGGAATTGGCTGTGATGTACACACATGATTTACCCAGCATGCCTTCGGTTGCCGGCACCCGGGTAGTCACGTATCTTAGATGGTAGCCATAGCAACTTCGCGAAACAAGTTGTGCGGTTTCGTTCAAGGTTATAGAATAGCGTTGGCTGGCTGCCTCGTCCCCAGGGGTCGCTCCTTGATCGCGTGCTGTTATTGATTGATTTAGCGCGGTGCGCGTGGCGTTGTGGGACTGATGATGCATCCGCGTTTCGCTTCCTTCCCATTAACCCCCGCGCTCCCTTTTTTTTTTTTTTTTTGCTCGGCACCAGGGGACGAGGCAGGTTGGCTGGGGTAAGCTTCTCAGCTAATACCATGAATCGGAAAAAAAATACAGAAATTTCTAGATAAAATCTAGCCATGCCAACCCTGCGTAAATATTTAAAAAACAAATAAAAATTAACCTGTTGTAATGTTTCGATCAACATTATCAAGCAGAGGCAAAGCATATGAAATATTGAAAATTTAGTTATCCGATCCAAGAAACATCCTGTTACTTTAAATAAACGAAATTACGTAGATAGAATCTGACTCCGTGTGAATGACGTGTGGCTCATTAAGTAATTGAAGGCATATTTTGTCTGAGCGCCTTGCAATGGCTAAAAACAAAGGACATTTTCTATTAGTAATTGGTAAACTCTACGTTATTTTCATAAACACCACAACCACCCCTCCCTCAAATGAGCTCAAGATTTTTTTATCGCGTGACCCCATGACAATCAGATGCCACGCAAAGCAACTGAGAGACATCGTTTCACTACAAAGTTAAGGGCACAAATGTGATTATTTCTCCTTATCAAAGTCAGTCAGTATTTACGTGGAGTAAATTGAACTTAAATATTCGAGATATGCCAATGTTTAATACAATGTATCGAATCGACTAAAACTGCAGTGTAGCGAAACGACCGGTACCTGCAATCTTGGACAGAGCAAAAACAATTGAATGCCCCTCCCCCCAAATCGATGATGAATTCATGCGCATAGCAAGACGCGGCATTTTTCCATCACTGAAATGGGGCGGAGGGGATATGGGGGGGGGGGGGGGGAGGAGTGGTCTTAATTTTTCATTTGAATTGTGCAATACAGTAAAAACCCGCGTTTAAGAACCTACTTTTTTAGAGTTTGGCAAAACAGGTTCTTATATTTTGGGGTACTTACTGGCATTTTAGGCTAAGTAGGTTCTTAATTAGGTTCTTAATTTTTACAGAGTAGAAAATACTGTAATGAGCTGCAAGATGATACAGGCATGGAACACTTAAACCAAGACCAAGATTACATACAAATGGTACATTCTTTTAATTGTAGCCGAAATGTTTTATAACAACAGTTCACATTTAACATACATTGTGCATTTTTAGTTTCACTGTGCAATTTTTTGATCTCTTAAGACAACCTTTTTGGTAAAATATTATAAATAAAATAGTTAAACCCCGCATATAAGAACCTGTTGGAATTTTTTTGGCTAAAGAGGTTCTTATATTTTGGGGTATTAAAGTAGCAAATTTCTGCCAGGAGGTTCTTAATTTTCTAGGTTCTTACACGCGGGTTTTTACTGTATTGTGGGTCCTTTCCCTCAGCTACAGCTTGGTGCTCTACCAGCTGAGCTAACCGGGCGATGGTACTGGTTGACAGTGGAATATAATGCTAGCAGTCCCTTTCTGGATAGTCGAGAGGTTGCACGAAATAGGGGAACGAAAGAGCCAAAAACTGGAGTGAATGTGTGGAGGGGGGCTGGGGGAGAGGCTCATTCACTTGGCTATTTTGTGCGCCTTCTCAACTATCCAGAAAGGAACTGTTAGTCTAACAGTGGAAACAACTTGGAGTGAATTATTTTTAAGGAAAACAGTAAGATGATAAGATGGCAGAGGGCGAGGTTTTTTTTAAACAACTGAATTTTACAAATACAATTCGCAAAACAATTAAACTTGACATTTAATATAATTAAACATTTATTAGGAATAAAAACACTCTAGTTAGTACACACCAATAGGACATTTTCACAACGGCATCATTTCACTACAACTACCAGAATACTCCAGTTTTTTGTTGTTTTCACATGCTAATTAGAGCTATTGTTCTTTGTTCTCCACTGGGAGTACAAAATTTGAATTCGAAAAGGAAACAGAATGAATTCTGGTAGTAAATAAGTTGTAGTCAAATGGCACCATTATGAAAATGGCCTATCCGCGTTACATTGAACCAACAATACAAGGAGCCAAGAAAATGAAACAAAAAGATTCTGAGCACAACTAAAAGGGAGGGTAAAAAGAAACCACCAACTATTGTTGAAATACTTGGTCTCAATCACGACACCACTGTATATTTCCAGATGAAAATAAAACACTTCTGAAACATGGCATAATAAGTTTTAAATTTGTTTTCCATAGCATTACCACGATAATCCTTCCAAAAAAAGTAGGGCCATTCTAATAAAAAAGTTTTGTTTTACATTACCCTCTATTTCATGGGAGTACAGTATCGCTCCAAAGTAAGTTACCACCCTCTCGCGAGACGCGACTCTCGTCTTGAGAGATGAGAATCTCGTGTTAAGAGACCTGACACTTGTTTTGTTAGAGGTTGAAAACCTGAAAAAACTAAAACAAATAAATACTTCCTGGCATAGCAAGTTGCGAGTCTTGACTGTAATATCCCCCCCCCCCTCCAATAAAAATTAAAATTAAATGCACTTAGCCAGCTTATAGTGAGGTTCACGTCAGATCAGAAATGGAGCAGGTTGTGAATTTGACTTTTTCAATACCTTTTCAAAAGTCAGAGAGAGCAAAAACATTTTATGAAGATGCAAGACTGCAAGCTGTTACTAAGTCAAAAAACAAACTGTTGTGAGAAGCAGCATTACAAAGTATGAACATGATTTTGTTGTAATTTCTCACAAAACTGTGAGTGCACCAACTATCATTAAAGAATTTAACTGCAACAAGGCAGTCAAATGGCATCCAAGTCTGTGTATTACAAAATGGAAAATTTTTTTCACTAGTAGAAATAGCTTTTGATTATGCTGCAACTCTCCTTTATTACAACTTGGTCATAAATATCACTTAACTGGAGGTGCACACAGAATCGGCTGCAAATTGCATTTATGAGTTTCTAGATTTCAAAATTTTCTGGCTCTTGTTTCCTCTAGAGCCACCTACTCCCCCTCCCCACACAAGAGGAAATGTGCAGTCAATTCTACTAGACACAAGCACATACATGTACCAGCACAAGTGCAAGCTGGCTACAACTAGTTAATAATAAACAGTGAAATCTCAGGTAGTGGCCTACCACTTTGTAATGAATTAATGTATTGCAGTCATTCTCTTAGCTCTACATGCAAAGTATTCAAGTTGATGGAGTACAAAGTTGTGCTGGAAAATGCAGTCGTAAACAGCAGCCCCCCCCTCCCCCCTTTGGTTACTGTTTGTCATGCAATCTGTTGCCCAGTAAATGGCAAAGAGTCAGCTGACTCTCAGCTAATCGCTGACTGCTGGACAGTTGACAGCATTGCTTTTGGTGGACAGCCAGTTGGTAGACTGATGGTGTGCAGACTGTGAGTCAACTGTTGATCCTTTGTTGGCTGAACAACAGAAGACAAATGAAAGAGGAAGACATGAATTGCTAATGAAACATTTAAGTGACCGTGATGGAATGTTACCTGGAGGTGTTGTTTATAAACACCAGTAACAATAAATATTGTAGTTCAATAGTAAAACCACTACTTCACCACAGCTTCTGTTAAGGCTTTTTCCAAAAGAGATACATACTTTGGATGAACATGAGTGCCATCTAGTTTGTACTCACTGTTTAACTCAGAATGCTCATTTACCAGCAGCTCATCCAGGAGATCCAGCCAGTGAAGTCCAACAGAATTCCTTACACACTTTTCAAGTTTCTCGTTGAACTGCAGCACTACTCCCCTTGTTTCATCCAAAATTGGAAATACAGGGTGGACAAAAGTCACAAAATCATGCTGCTCCTTTTGCTCCTCAAGGAATCTTATGTAGATAGCTACAGCTGTCTCAATTGCCTCTTCCATTGTGTCATACTTGCAGCTGTTTATAGCTTGAAACAGACCTTCTCGGCAATCAATTTCTCCAATGTTAAAGATGACAACAGAGCTGTCTGGAATCGCCTTCAGTGCATTCAGGAGGGAAAATTTAGGGTAAAAGTACCCTTCCTTTCTAATGTGCCAGATCTTCACACCTGTAGCCAGTAATGGATGAATGATACATGGCTTCCCTCTGTAATTAATCAACCTCCATGATGCAGAAATACAGTGACTGTCTGATGCAAAGTAAATGAACTCTGGATCCTGAGGTAAAGGTGAAAAAGGGACCTTCATCACATGACTAATGCATGAATAAAATGCAGCTTCATTTCGCAGAATTGTGAGATGCAGACCACGACCTTCATGCAGTTTATCAAGAATAGGAAGCAAGGGTTCCACTAAATTCAATGCTCCTTTCACAAACAAGATCTTCACTAGAGTAAACAACAGTCCAAGCTGCTGAAACTCAGAGTCCAACGCTTTGCCGACATCATCCTGATGGTTGAAAATTGGAAAAACTGTCACTGGTGCATTACTCATTGACAAATAAATATCTTCTGTGACCTGCTGCAGGAATGGCACAATCTGTGAGAATGAAATGTTTCCAATTTTAAGAGCAAGGTTCTTGTTCATAAAGGCACGTGTCGCTAGGAAAGCCTTGTTGTGCTCATAAAGAATTTCATAAGTGTGAACAAGGTACAGGCAGATGCTAGGATCACATGGTGAAAGCTGGCCTGCACGGATCACTAACTCTAATGATTGCTTCATGGCTCCTGATTCACGAAGAATATCAGCAGTGTACATCATTGATTCTGATGATTCCCAAGCGTCGCTTAGCTGATTTTCAAACACAGACATCCCACCTGGTCGGCTAAGCAGTTCAGCCACTGGTTTTCTAATGTCACGATTGCCTTTGCTATGTACCAACGCAGACATCAAGACAGCTATAGCTTCACGTAAATCCTCCTGAGAATTCTCTGCAGTGTGAATTGCAAACCCTCTTAAACTTTCCACATGGGAGTCGTCTTCTTTAAGCACATCAGCAAACAGCTGTCTTGCCATTTGGACTTTTCCTTCTTTAGCAAAAATCTTGGCAATGGCTGCTTGGACATCGTGAATCTGTCTTTTAGAAGCTCCGGTTGCCTCCAAATGACCCATGTATTTTATGTAGGCATTTGTTGCCTCCTCAAGTCTTCCAGCGCCAGCTAGACAATTGCCAAGGATAAAGCTTAAACTTGGGTCACTGGGGTTCACTTTTACTGCAGCCTCGATGTATTCCAGAGCAAGTTTGGGACGTCCTGCTTCCAGGTAAATTTCAGCTAAGCAAGAAAGTGCAGAGTAGTTGTTCTCCACAACCTGTAAGGTTTGAGCACAAACACAGGCCGCCTCTCTAAGGCTTCCCACCTTCTTGAGATGTGGAAGAGTAAAACGAGTGGCGGAATCCAATCCACTGCCCTTGAGTTCTTTTTCGGAAGAAGCGGTTGGAGAATTGGCACAGGCGAATTTGCCCGCCTTCGATTCTTTTTTAGACAGTGGGCGAAGCGGTGAAGAAACAGAGGACTGCATTGGTGAATCCAAAAGATTTTTTTGTCTTTCATCCTGGTGAGGAAACGTTTTGACAACAACGAAAAGATCTGTACCATCTTTTACGACTGCATTGACTTCTTTCTCAAGTGACAGAGTGGTTTTCCTCTTGTCCAGGAGAGCGGTGTTGTGGAGGGATAGCTTCGTCAAAGGCAAATGTTTGGCATTAAAAGCCTCCAGAAATTTCTGCACTACTTGCTTCAGGTTTCCTTTTTCATTGCCACTCCATTTAAAAACCATGGTAAACTCCTGAGGACCGCAAAAATGAACATAAAACTTCATGATAGATGAAACAATTGAACAACAAAATCCTGCAAAATTAAATTTTGTTCCCAGTGCTCTCACCGCTTTCCTTTTTCTGTTCCAGTCCCCACTCAAAAAATTATCAACCGCTGGAGGACCGCTGGAGCAGCAGCGGCAGACACAACAACGGCAACAACAACGACGACGACGACGACGACAACCACAACAAACTTTTCCACCTGCATGTATATACAGCTGTGCTGTCAAAAATCGTTGTAAACGCTATGTTTACGTTCGAAATTATTTAAATTTTTAAGAGCCCGTTATTTTCTGTCATTGTAACTCTGGCCCTGAAAAAGACTGGTGGTACTGGTTGAAATATTGGCCCAGATAAAAATGCCTTTTGCCGTAGTGTCAGCCCTGCAATCAGTTTGGTTTATTTACACGTAAAGTGATGTCTGGCACGTGCATTTCTACTACAAGAGATTCGGCACTGAACGAAACGTACTCAGAGCAGTTTATTTGTGCGTGGTATGGTCCTTTGCATTATTACAACTTTGTTAACAACAGTCTTCTTTAATTTTTTGGGGGAAGAAAAGTCTACTGAACGATAAAAAGGCGGTAAAATGATAACAGTAACGCCCACTTTCTCGTGTTAAACAAACACCCATCATCACAAACCGATGAATGTCGAAATTAGGGGGGGATAAAGTGCGGGATAACTGGCCAGGATCCAGTTGCATTAAGCATCTTACAGTGCGACGCGCCTTACCGTGGCCAAACAACAAACTTTGTTTTAACAAGTTAGCCAATCATGATACACGAATTTGGTTAACGGTCACGCCTCCTTGCCAAGCAAGAGATGCAACAAGGAATTATTGAAAACATGTCGTTTTGTATTTTATGGCTAACTTGTAAAAAAAAGTTTGTTGGCTGGCCACGGTAAGGCGCGTCGCACTGTAAGATACAGGGAAGCATTTGTAAACCGTTGTTTGTTCTTTCTGTATTGATTGATGAGTCTTCGACCAATAGTATGCTCTCGGTAATGAACTGGACCGGCTAGCCTGTAACGGAAGCTCTTGCTCGGGAATGTATTTAAAAAAAAACTGATTTGCACTTGAATAGGTTCCCTCACTTAAGTATCGTGTGCGGGCTGGTGTTAAGGTTTTCAAGTTTGCTTAATTTCCACGTTTCAAAAACATTACAATAATATAAAAATAAACAAGAAACATGCACGGTGGATTGTGAACGAAGCACAGTGGGTTACGAAATGGTCACACACCTAATCTAGGAGCTAAAATGTTTACTTACTCTGTAGTGCATGCAGTGTCTTGATCGGGGATATTTTTCTTTGCCTCGTGTGATCTCCCATTTCCTTACGGGGGCTAACGCGTATCAGTGGGAAATTCATTTGTTCATTTTAGCGCTTTAACATACACTGCAGAGTTAATTCTCTGATCCATCATAAATCTGTAGAGATTTAAGCCTGGTGTACACGTACGACCCAAGCATAAGCGCCTTGTGCTTGTGCTTATCAGGCTTGCGTCGTCCCGCTTTACACGTACGACGCAACGACGCAAGCGTAACTGACAAGCACAGGAGAATGGAACGATTTCCATTCTCTTGTGCTTGTGCTTGTACTTGCATCGTTGTGTCGTACGTGTAAAACGGGACAACGCAAGCATAAGCACAAGCGCAAGGAAAGGAAACTGAAAAACAGTGACAAGTTGTCAGCGTACATTCTAGTCATGTGTTCGCCATGTTGGAATCAAATCTCGCGCCAAAAGGCAGCCCGGCCGCCAAATTTTTATGCTTCTGCACTTGCGTATGTCACCTTATCACCTTATGCTTATCGCACGTGTAAACATCCTTGTGCTTGTGCTTATGCTTATGCTTGCGTCGTGCGTGTAAACCAGGCTTTAGTCCACACCCACACGTATGAAATAACCCACAAATTATAAATTCACCAAATTGTAAATTCTCCCAAACGCTCACTCACGAATTCTTGACTACATAATCATTCACAATTTTCTCCTTTATTTTTTCGTAAATTCAATCATACGCTAACCTACGTATCCACTCATTCTTTTACTAATAACTTTACCCAAGTAGCTAATTGTGAATACGTTGATGTGGCGTTGTATTTAGCAATATACATGCTACAGTGGAACCTGTCCTTACAAACATCTCTTCATTGTGGACAGTTCCCTTGTTTGGTAATGGCAAAATCCTCGTATATATATATATATACTCCTAACTCTTTATCTGAAAAAAGGGTGTGTGGGGGGAACGAACCTTCGGGGTCCGTTCGTCCTCGATACTTTATCGCGGCGAAAACTATTTTGTGTAGCCGATGTTCATAATTTCATATTCAATCTTTATTAATATTGAAAGCTTAATGTTGGTGCTACTTGTATTGACACACATCCAGTCGACCCCACCAGCTGATGATGGGCCTGGCCTCCGTTGCTTAAAGAGCGGATAACTGTATTCAGCGGATAAAGTGTTTTGGTTGGAGTACATTTTATTTGCTGGATTTAGTTATCCGCTCTTTGACAAACCAGGGCCAGCAGTATAGTAATCAAAGCGTATTGTTCCACACTTATGTGGCACAACCTTGAGACATGCAAACGATTGACTTCAAGCTATCAGCCTAATTTTAACTGTCATGCGTTTACAAATTTGTACAAAAAATTCTCACCCATCAATTAACAACATTTCTGAGTATTTGTAATTATCATTATTATTTCCCCTCAATTTAGTTATTATATAGGGCCTCTATGGATAGCAGTTTTAATCTTGTACAAAAACTGAAGGAGTTACCCTATTGAAATAAAGGTTTCTTATCTTATCTTATTTTATAACTATATTTTACGCTAAATTTTAATTGAATTAAATTTCTTTCATGATGATTACAGTACAAATACTTGTTTCCTGTGATGATGAAAGAGCCAAAATGTGCTTTTTGCACCCTAGCTAGTTATACGTGGGACGCAATGATACTTTCCTTTCTTTCTTTCCTTCCTTCACTGCCTGCTTGCGGCTACCTTCCTTCCTGCCTTCCCGGCCCGTAGCTTCCTTCCTTCTTTCTGCTTCCTTCCTGCCTACCTGCTTGCCATTTGTTTACAATGGAGTATTCTGTCTTTGCGGTTGATAATGTACAACTAGTGGCGATAACGCACTAAAGGTCGTCACGGAAGCATCTGCAAGGCTTGTGATTATTTGTGGACTATGTGGCCTGTTGCCATGGTGACCCTGATCCTCAAGGGACTCTTCGTTCCTCTCTTCCAGCGCCAGGTCCACAGCTCCACTCTCTCTCACAGCCCCAGTCACGGAAGGCATGCCTATTCTACCACTCTGCAGCTGCTGCCTCATCACGTTCCTTCCCATTAAACCCCGAATTTCTCCCTGTAAGTCGTTCAGCGGTAGAAGCATTGCCAGGCAACAGGACATGGACCACTGGGGATTTTTGCGCCATTCTTTTATGAAGTGGTAAAGGTAGACAGCGTACTGGACTGAAATAAAAAAATATATATTAAGCCAAAAACTGACCTTTTAATTTCTACTCCCGGCGAGTTAATTTTGTTTTGCTTTAAAAGTACAGAAGAGTAAATCAAAGCAAATTCAAATTACTGTTGGGACTCATTTGAAAGCTAGTCACTCGATCGATCATTTCATATTTTTTGTTCGGAAGCCAATTGCAAGATGTACAGTGTAATTGACAACCATCTTATTTAGCTTCCCATTTCATGTTACCTTAGCTTTCAAGCGTTCGATAATCTCTCGATGTTAATTGCGCTTTGCTCTTTTGGCTAAGGCTGGAGTAGAATTGAACGTTTTGAATTTCTCACAATTTGGGCTTGAAAAAGGTCTTAAAGATGTTATTAAATTACATAGTACACATGCTAAGGTGTTTAAGTTAACCTTAGTAGAAATCTTAGAAAAGGTTCGAATTGATGATAAGAAAACCATACAATTTTTTTATATTACTGTGTACGTAGCATGTATTCTTACACTTTTGATTGAGATGGACTTGATACGTAGACAATATTTTACCCACAGACAGACTGCCCGGCCTCCAGAAACAGGAGGATGAAATAATGAGGTTCGTATTAAGGTCGGAACACCGACGTGGGGACGTGTAGCAGGGAAATGAAGCGGGGATATGTCACAGAGACAGTTCCCCTTGGCCTCTTCCCGCCACGTCCCCCTTTTTTAATAACAAAGTCCTGTTGAAAGGACAGAAGGTTGTCCCCGCTACAAGCTGTATGAATTTCAGCTGGTATGAATTTGAGTGGCGACAAAGTGACCCAAATTTTGTTCAATGTCGCATCGTGTGCTGCTCTTGCAAACTGTCCCCAGGAGTTTTCATGCGTTTTGTCCCTGCAACGTGCCTCCTATTTATGGAGTGCACACGAAGGGACCTGTTCCTACTATATGTCCCTGTTACATGTCCCTTACGGTGTCCCGACCTTTATATCTCATTCTTACATGGACATGTTCCAATCTTATTTAGAAACATAAAATGTAATAGATTAGTACGGGTCCATGTCTATGTACTTACCAACAAGCAGCCCTATGACCAGAGTGTTTGCTCCAATCACTAAGACGTTGAACATTACTGTGTCCACGTACGGGTCAATCGAGGCTGGAACATTCTCTTTGGGGATTTTACTGACGGCGCCAATGCCCAAATTGACAAACGTAACAGCCAGGGATGTAAGCATCAGTTTGTTTTCAAACGGATCTTCCACTGGTCTCACGTAGGCAAAGAACATTCCATAGAGTCCGGATACAACACAAGCCAAACCAACATACGCTCTGCTTTCCCCTCCCACAAGAATCAAACCAGATGTTAATATCACTTTGCGGACAGTCTCGACAAGTTCCCAATACCACGATCTGGCAGTGTAATTCTCCGAAAGAAATCGCATACCTGCTGCTAGTTCGTTGTTAAGGTTTTGGATCGGTGGTGACTCGTTTTCCGTCGACGTTTTGATTTTCCTGTTTTGCCTCCAAAGAATCACGTAAGACGCAAGCGGTATGGAGATGATGTAGACTATTGCACAATATGCCGCGATGACCAAACGCTTGTATCTTGGGCTATTGCAATCAACAGTGAAGTCCGCTTTCAGGTACTTGAAGCAGATTTCTTTGGATTCGTCATGACAAACCTTACGGCAAGCAAGCGGGAGGACATTTGCAGTCTTTGAACAAGTGCTAAGGTACGTGACAAACAGGAAGAAAAACAGGTTTCTGTAGATCAGTTCCTTGGTCTGAGAAATTTGTTTCGCGTTTGAGTCATCGCTCAGTTGACCATTTCGTGCGATCATGAACCGTCTCACTCCATAAGCTGCAAGTGCAAATGCAACAGCTGCAGCGTTCATCATCAGGATGGTGAACAAACTTCCGAATGCGTCTACCTTCAGTTGCGGGAATAGACAGTGGATGGGAGCAATCTGAAGGACGTTCAGTTGAAGCATTTCTGAATACCTCGCTATGGCAGACAGAGAATCTGGCCACTTAATGAAGGAGAAAGCTTCTAGCAATCCAAACGTGACTTGATAAAATCCAATGATGATTTTTAGCCTGGCCAAAATGATGTCCACCAGAGGACGTCTTTTGCTCTCTCTGTTCTTCTTTATACTTGTCCACACCACGACTATAACAAGTATCAATAGCAGAACTATAATGATGGTCAATTGTCCTGCCATCCAAGCTTTCGATGGACACCTCTTGCACGACTGAAGCCGCTTATAGTACCTATGGCTACAAACCTCACAGAGTGGTCCTTCGTAGCCTTCATTACAGCTTGAATCCAAACCACCCAAGCAAGATTCTTTTCTCGGGCATTCATGAGGCATAGGCATTGTGAATGAGTATTCAACCACGTCGCTGTAAAACGAAGGATTCGGCGCAAGAAGATTTAAAGTGAAGTTCCGGTAGTAGCTTTTGTAGATGTCATTATACCATTTCCACCAATATCCCGGTTTAAGCGTGGCGTAGTCATTTTTACACTCCAGTCCATCTTTTTCACAGGGTTCACAGCCCTTGAACATGTGAGTGCGATAGAAACCGTTGAGACAATTACACGCTCGAAGCCCGGCAAATGAGTTGGTGTCGGTTCCTTTTGAAAGACAAGGGAAGACCAACATGTAACATTCAGATTACGAGTAGTGTCTGATTTTCTCAGGGATAGTGGAGTGAGTGAAAAAATGGGGCGCTCCTGAAAATTGCTTTCCGCATCTCTTTGAGAAACAATTTTCGTGCTCATACCCAACAAGAACTAGTAGATTAATTGTTTTATCTAAAAAAATCAAGAATTATTGCTAGATCTTGCTGATTTTGCTTTGAAAGAACAACCACAAGACTTTTTACTGGTCTCTATTTCTTGGACGTGGTATTATAGCTCATATACCATGGCCGCTAAACCAATTAAAATCCCTGGAATTGCATTACACAATGACCCAGTTTTTAATAAATGCTTTTATATGTAACTAAAATCGCATTACTTTGAACACTTTATAGAAATCAAAATGTGTAACTGTTGGGGTGACTCCGGAAGTTAAAGAAGAGAGAAGGGGTGAGATGAGACTTTCTGGGCAAAATACAGGGAAGCGTTTGAGTTTTGCGACTTGCAAGAAACATATTACAAATAAACGTTAAGGAAAAACACTGTGCTATCTTTTCATGGCCACAAGAGCTAGAGGCATTTCCTGAATAAGAACACCAAAGAGGAATGGGAGGGGAGGGGGGAGGGTTGGCTAATGGTTATCATCTGGAATTACCAAAGTCAGGTTCTCCTCCCCCGACAACTTGGTATTGTTCAACGGTAGACATAGG
Organism: Pavona decussata; assembly: GCF_977016875.1. Taxonomy (NCBI): domain Eukaryota; kingdom Metazoa; phylum Cnidaria; class Anthozoa; order Scleractinia; family Agariciidae; genus Pavona; species Pavona decussata. The sequence continues at coordinate 939,052 of NW_028145657.1, read as the reverse complement.
CCACGCTTTGTACTGTAAATAACCAAATGGCCATTTTTCTACCTTTTAAATACGTTTCATTTTCCATTCGGTGTGGTGTTACCTTTTCTCGTCTATAGTGTTCCCAATGGATAAAACATTGCGGGTGATCTACTCATTTTATAGTATTTTTGTGTAGAAGAGAATCACCTGAAGGGGACTACTTTGATATTTTCGACAGTGTTCTAAAATTATTGTATAATTTCATCCTAACCTTGTGGACATGCTGTGCAATCTGTTGCTTGTTTCCCCGGTCTGTCAGAAAGGGAAACAAAAGTACCATTTGGACACCTCTTACATCCTTCACTAACGAATGCCAAGGAATCAGCAAAATAACCTCCTGCAAAAACAAATAAGATTTTGATAGATGGATTTTTCAGTCAGTGACAAATCGGAAAACGAAAATCCTAATGCTCCCAGCAGGTGACAACAATCTAGCAATAATTGTACGAAGTCCAGGATTGAAGTAAGCAGTAATGTGTAATCAACGAGAAAAATTAAAACGCACAGATTATAAAAACAATTCAAGAGAGCAAACAGTGATGTTTATTTTTAATGAGCTGTGTATATTCTAGACAGCGCCATTGTGGATTGATGGATGGATGGATGAATGGGTCTTTAGACGGATAAATAAAAAAAAAAAAAAGCACAAAAATGTTTTACCTGGAGGACATATTTCGCAACTTGGCTCATCCTTAACCGATGAGTTGACAAATGTTCCGATAGGACAAGGAAAAAATTCAAAATCAGTTGACATCTTTGCGAATCCAGATTGTCGTAGCGCGTTCCGCATGACGCCCATAGTGTTGCCTTCAAGATCACCGAGTTTGATATATTCATCTTCACTGTTTCCAACGCCACTAAATTTTGAGGAGAGAGTAAATTGTCAAAGAATAAGTAATGAGATCTGAGCAAATTGCAGTGTGCAGCAACGCATACATTCAGTGTATTTCATCTCTGCAGAAACTCACTTGATGCACTTATATAATTAGATGGTCTCGTTCCCTTCCATTGTCCATTAACAGTGTGTCTTAGATAATCGGTAGGAGCTTGTTGTTGATCGTTCTTTTTTTTTTTCGAAGTTCTTTATTTAACAGTCAAACACACATTACAGAGCTGAGGTATAAAATATTACATACAATATAAGTGGTGCGAGAAAACAAGGCGTATATACTACACTGTTAATTACATGTAACAAAGCTTACAATGAATCTCATTTAAAGAATTCAAACTATTAAGCTACAAAAAAAAAACTATACAAACAATAACATTGAAATTAGTTGTCAATTTAAAAATCTGGCCCATTTTTCGTAAAAACTGCTGTATTTGTTTTAGCTGAATACTATGTATTTTTCTGTTTCAATCTTTTGATCGATGTAATAACGCTTTAAAATCAGCAAAACGAAAATTGACTCTATGTATTGCTTTACAATAGATTAGGTCACGGTATTTACCAATAAGAATAAGATGGTTTAGGACTGAACAAGAGGACCAATTATTCAAGATGCCGTACACGATTTCTTTCCTGCCTAGAGTTGGAGTTTCTTTGGAAATGCACTGGTACCAACCAGTGAAGTCGGACCAGAAGGAAACAGCAATAGGACAGGATACAAATAACGTGGGTGACTGTTTGCTCCACTGATTTGTGCAGTAAGGACAGCAAGGATCCTCGACTTTTTTCATTTTGTGAAGAACAGCTTTTTGTGTAAAGTATGTTTTGAATTATGTGGATCGTTCTTTCCTTGAAAATTCACTTGATAATTACCCCGTTGGTGGTTTAGAAGCTGTTCATAAGAGCAGAGTTTTAAGATTAAGCAGATTTTTGACGAAAGCACGGTACAATTACCGGCCGGCCATAACTGGATAATCTTTACTTACAGTTGTAGCCTACAGCGCACAGAAGTACCATTCTTGCCTATGAAAGCCATAGAACCGATGTATCCATCACTCATAGTTCTGCAGAACAAATAAATAAATAAATAAATAAATAAATAAATGTTTGTTTTAGAAAGAAACGGTACGTCAGCAGTGCTTCACTTCGGTTAATTTCCAAAGATCGAGCTCTCGGAGAAACTCCTTGGAGCAAATCAAGACCAACAACAACCTTGTGACACGAATTTCTGGTGTAGCTGACTACGTATACTATCCAGCGGGAGGGAGACCTTATTATATGTAGTGTGAGGAGGAAGAATGTTTAGAACAGGGGTTGACTGGGGTGGCCGTAATGTTTTCGTTTCAGAGCGTTAGATGTCGTTTTCTGCGAGTAATCTGAGTACTTATATAACTAAATCGAGGTAAGCATTCCCCCATTATTCCTTTAATTTCGTTTTGTATATTTCACACGGCTCTAAGCTTGAAGTACCACAACTAGCATCATCTGTTTGGACAAAATTAAGCACATGAGAGAACTTATAGGCGCCATGACAGTAAGCTCCTAAAATATGAGAAACCATTAGAGTCGGTTGAAACGACAATGGCACCATGAGGTCAATCCAGGGGAATTTATTGGACAAGAAATGTCTTCAAACGCATAACGAGCGTAACTTGACTAAAGCAATTTTAATTAAATGTTTGGGTTTATCAACAGAGTTGAATTGGGAACGTAACCTTGGCTACGGTAAAGAGATGCGAGACATGCCGGCGATTGTTGACGTTTCGAACATTAGCCTTTCGTCAAAGCGAATTTTCATAGACGTTTTTTTGGAATCTGACAGTGAGTCTGGGCAAAAAATTGCCGGCGTCTCCTTGCAAACGTCTGTAGTCGCTCTGACGAAAGTCTAACGCTCAAAACATCAGCACTCGAATCTCTTTACCGTGGTCAAATCACCTCATCAACTTTTTTGATAAAATCAAACATTCGTTTCTACTCCCCACTGCATCGATGCAGCACCGTAGTTCCTTCAGAAATTAACCCCCTTATCCATTTTTAACTCAACTTGGGGGAACAGGGATGGCGCAGTCGTGCGAAAACTAGCCTCCAACACCAGCGTGGTCCTGGATCGAGCTGGGGAGGGTCCTCATTTAGTTCTCTGAGCTAAATACATTGACACTTATAATTAATTAATTGAAATACTTCATTAAATACTTACATTTTCGTGGTTAGTCCGTCGAGACCTTCCATCGACTGTGAATCAACTGTTCTCAGTGCAGTGCGAATCAAGTATCTTTTCATAAAGAAATTGTATCGAACTTTCTATTAGAGTTGAAAAACTTAAACCGTGAAAAGTTTTAAAAGTTGGTCGTTACTACAATATGTTTTGGATACTTACACTGTCATACTGGAGTTGCCTATTACAAACGCCTTGGATCCAACGTTGTTTATTTTGTTGTCACTGAGCATTCTATTAAAACAATTAAAACATATCTGTAGAATTAGTTTGTAGTTACGTTTAGATTATGAAAAGTGGATGGAGTGACCCTCAAGTACTTACAGTACTCGCAGCTTCTGAAGATTCACAAAAGTTTTGTCGGGAATCTTGCTGAGACGATTTTGATTCAGCAACCTGGAAATTGACATTCAGAGAAAATTGTGTATGTGATAAGGAGGTCAGTTCCTTTACATAGTGAGTTTACTTCGCTACTTGGTTCAACAACAACAACAACAACAACAACAACAACAAAAGCGTTTATTCAGACACGATAAAATATTGTTACAGCAAATTGTTGATGGAGTCGTGTATTTGTTCGAGTTTGACGACAGCTTCGAAAACGGCATGGAATCAAAGGAAAGAGTGCCAAAAACAATTGGGATTTAAAATAATGTCCGCAGGAAACGGATACATGCTAAAAGCCCTTGGCATTGATCAGGAAAATACGTCAAGCTGAATTTGAATTTGAATTTCTCCCGGACCAAGATATCTGATGTGAGTATCAGATAGACGGATGGGAGGCGAAGTGGCGCAAAGGTTAGGGAACTGGACTTGAAATCCGGAGGTCGCGGGTTTGGGCCCGTCGTCGGTCAGGCTTGTAAAAAGCCAGCTGGTTTGTCTCCTGCCAGTTGGGATTTTTAACCTGTTATGTTTAATTTGATTATTTGTTTCCCGTTATCACTGAGTCAGTGGAGTGCCTATAAACTAGCTTTGGGTAGCTAAGTTCAATTTCACTATATAAAAAAAGCAAAACAAATAATTATAAAGCAAAAGCATTTGACAAAGATATCTGGTGAAGCAAGTGATACTCGTGCATAAGTGATCGTTTAGAAGGCTATCTACCAAATACATCATTAATACAACATAAAACATGGACTGTAAACGACTGAACCACTTTATTTCAAACTTACAAAAAATCGAGCTCTGTTACGTTGGCAAACGTTTCTGTTGTTATAGAACTGATCATGTTCCGTTGCAGCGATCTGCAAAAATACACGTGGATTATAAAATTAACACAAATACAAATTTGTCATTTATTACCTACTGTGAAGGTCTAGTGGGGTTCATTTAACTGATAGCTTAGAAGGGGCCGAAATATTTATTGTTAACTGCTAGCTGAGAAACGTTACGGAAACAGTTAACTGGATGCCTAAAGTTTGCCTGCGTTTCGTTAATGCCTGGAACCTGGGCTGTCACCGAAGATGACTTGGAGCCCCTCACCAGTTGTTTCTAGAAGTCGTGTGATCGTCAGAAGATAATAAGCCGCGTTCGCAAAGTCTCGAACGAAATTGGAACCACTCGAAATGTCTCTGAAAATACTCGGATGATACTCGAAACTGTTCGGCTAATGATAGGGACACCAGTAATACGATACAAACCGAAACACCTGCGTGAGAGGTAAACCGTTTAACTAAGATCGATCCGACCGACAACTGATAGCTGAGAAAAATTTTAGCTGATGGCTGAGAAATGGCTGATATTTTTAACTGATAGTGGAGATGGAGGTGGGATGGCGGAATCCACCCCCGCCCGGCCCTAGAAGAAAAAAGAAAGTTAGAAAAAAGAAAGTCTAGTTGGGGTTAACATTCCAGAACAGAGTACTTACAAAACTTTAAGGTGACTTAGGCTTCCAAACAGTCCAACGGGAATGCGATCTATTTTGTTACTTGATATGTCCCTTAAATAAAAACATTCACAGTCATTGTTTATTAGAGGTTCAGAAACAGATTGGGTTTATTCATTGCCAAAAAATTACATCCAACTACATATGAAATTAAAAAAGTGCAGTAGTGTAGTATAAAGGATAAGTGTACCAACTAATTTTTGACGTTGTTATTATTGTAAGCGATATTTCAAGATAAAAACGATATTTTGAAGTAATATGTCAAACACGAGACCCAGTGTTTCATCACATATCAAACACCGAGAAGAGAGTTGAAAATACGACGCGTAGCGGAGTATTTTTGACGAGCTTCGAGGTTTTTGATATTGTGATGAAACACTGTGACGAGTGTTTGATATAACTTCTCAAACAAACTGATTTTGAAGGAGAAATTAAGGATGCAAAAACGAGGAGTTTTTCATCAGATTTCCAAACACTTCACGGTGCATGATTTCCTTTGTCTTTGGCTTTTGAATTATTAATGAGTTTGAGAAGTTCGTATACAAACAAGCATATGCCTTCAACTCACAATAGGCGTAGATTGGTCATCGATCCAACCTCCTGAGGGATTTTGCTCAGTTGATTATCATTCAACGTTCTGCGTGAAATTCAAACAAAACAAACGATAACGAGAAAGGCAATGAAAATATCCAAGGTAAAACGAAAATATTCGTCAGCTGCTTGGCACTCATATAAAAGCTATAAGCGTTAGGTAACTGGTCGAGAAGTGGCAAAATTTGAAGAAATTTCAGACATTTCGGTCTAAGCCAAATCACACTTGACTACCACTGATAAAGGGCTAAGCCAGCCCGAACCTTCTGTACTTCTTTCAAATTCACCATTTATGCAACTTTTAATGAAAATATTATATTCTGTATCATATAGTCATCTTTTTGATTTCCTCAAATTGAATTATTCATTGCGCCGAAGAACGGTCCACATGGCACAGCAACTGGGTCCTTGGCCAAGTCGACGGGTACGGGTATTTTGTTAAACGGCGTTTTAATTATCCTATCACTATATATATACGATTTAGCGTTTGATAGCACTTCCGAGTGCCAAACCGAACGCAAATAAACTTAACTTTTCCAGGGCACGCTCAACGAAAACACTGCCGAAAGCCTAGATTTAAAAAGAGAAAATGTTTTATAAAAAATACTTTCGATTGTTCAGCAGAAACTTTTGCAAATCGACAGGTTATTTTTGCTGCTGACTTTGTAGATGTTTTCTCGCTAAAAAGCTCAAAAAATTAATAAAAAGAATCCAGCCTCATTTAATAACGTTTTGCTAAATGTTACTCTTTGTATGTTCTTTAGCGTTTCAAATATGGATGGGGGTCCCTGAGGTGCTCGGTAGTCAGAGCCCAGTACCCTTTGATCTGCGATTACGCCCAAAAGATAAAGGGTAATTTGTTGCAGTCAGATTAATTCAATGCCAGTTTACTTATTAAGTCGTATTTCAAATCACGTAAATTGTATACTTACAGAACATTCATAGATGTAAGGTTACTCAACAGTTTGGCTGGAATCTCTGTCAACTGGTTGCTGCTTAGTTCTCTGTTTTGGAAAAGTGTCGGTAGTTTAACAATCCAGTATTGTCTTTTTGAATTAACCACGTTTATGTCTGGGATAACTTGAGTTACCAACTACGGCGTGCGCACGTTGGGGTTTTTGACCAATTTTGTTTAAAATGGTGAAATAAGACCTTCAAATAGCTACAAAACAATTCTAAAACAACGAGAGGAATTACTTCAATTCATGAAAGAACAACGCGTGATCTGGAAAAACGTTTGCCTAATATTTTTCAAGTTTCGATCCATTCCATTCTAGCCAGAGGCACTTTTCGACAGTTTTATTGCACACTGGGGTGATAATTTATAACAAAACTAGGCAATTATTATTCTTTTATTTCTGTTGACAGACAAACAATTTTTTGTCAGCGAAATGACATTAAATTCGCGTGACACTTTTACTTTAATTAGGCGCCTTTTAGGGTCATGTTCGATTTGCACTGACGTCAAAAGCGACAATTGTCATAAGATCAGTTGTACATCATTTAAATTACTCACAAGTGTTCAAGTCTGGTACTGCTCGGAAGAAGTCCATCCTCTAAATAAGATAACTTGTTTCTCGTTAAAAACCTGAAATTATTTACAAATTAATCTGGGCCGAGTTGTTCAAAGTACGATTAAGCTAACCCACAGTTAGTTTTAACTTTAATTCCAGTTTAAATACTGATCAATGTATGTTTTCCGGCTTCCAGTATGACTTGTTGGGCTCTTAAAAATATCTGACAAGGAGCGAATGAAACGGGTGGGGAGGGGGATTGAAGGTGGGCCTTTCCCTGTCTCCGAAAGGCAGTTTTCAGACTATTCTGTCCTCTCAATACAATATCAGGAAACTTGTCTTACAGAGTAAAGTACTCACAGTTTTCTCAATCCCTTGAGATTTTTAAAAATGTCCCTTGAGATGTTATTTATATTGTTGTCACCAAGATTCCTGATAAAAAGACATTGTCTAATTAGAAGGTACTTGTCCAAAAAGCGTCAATTGGCTTTTGCTATTTGCGGGTAGAGTTGAACTATACGATATTTTCGATGGAACTAAAAAATAAAAAAAAACACTGACCTGTCTGACTGTTTAGAAAAAAACGTACAAGAGGCTGAGCTGTTAACAAGATTGCATCATGGAATTGTCAAAGCGTTTATCTTATACCTTGAAATTAAAGTAAAATCACACTAATGTGCACTTTCTAGGTACATTAATTACCGTAATAATTATTTCCCCAGCTTATCAGGGATAGTCCCACGCATAATATAGTTAGCCGTTCTTTATTTATTAAATTTATAACCAGTTTGTGTTTTCTGACGTGTTAATTAAATCCAAGATTGGCGGTTGTGCTGAACATTTGACGAAATTTTAACGTCACTTGACGCTATCGCCTCATTTTGTGGACACCAGAGGAAGCAATTTTTGGACGCTCTATAAACGCCTTTATTAAGTTTCATTGTCATAGTGTTTTTTCGAACTTACAAACGGTGGAATGTGCCTCCCCCCAGGCTAAATAGAGTTTACCGAAATTTTTCAGATTCAGCCGAGGCTCCTTGATCGCACGGGGCGACCTGCAGCCTCTCACATTATTGGTCGAAAGAACAAAAGAATGAACAACAGAACAATGATCCCAACCCTAAAAACAGTGGAGCTGTAGGTTATCAAGGTCCAGTGAAAATAGGACTTTGAACAGGTGCAGTCCTACTGGATCCCACCACTATGCTGACTAAATGGAATTACAAAAACACTGTACCCCACTGCTCCCTAAATTACCAAGTACAAGTCAAACTGAATCAGCGAATTAAAATACTGTTGCTGGACAAAACACTTATTCGAGTCAAATTCGGTTAAAGAATATTGCACTAAAAAAATTTGTACCCCACGGCTCCCTAAACTACAAAGTACAAGTCAAACTAAATCAGCAAACTAACATAATGTTTTACTGTACTGTAGAAAACACTTATTCGAGTCAAATAGGACATTTTCACTATGGCGTCATTTTACTACAACTACCAGAATCCTTCTGGTTTTTCTTTTCTCATGCTAATTAGAGCTATTGTTCTTTGCTCTCTACTGGGATTACAAAATTTGCATTTGAAAAGGAAAAGGAAATGAATTCTGGTAGTTGTAGTAAAATGACGCCATCATGAAAATGACCTATTGGGCCTGAGGTGAAGTTTTTACTGAATGCATGTGTTTTCAGACATCTTTTAGGAATTACTTACAAGCTTGCGGGAATTTTTTCCTAACTTATGTCTTAAGCTTTGTTAATTCAGATTTTGCTTGCAAGCTTAGTCTTAAAATAAATAAATAAATAAATAAATAAATAAATAAGTAAAATAAATAAACTTTGTTTAACGAGGGTGACACTTTGTTAGTCTGTTACGACTAACAAACCTGTGGCACTTTCTTCCTTCATGAATTACTCTTCTTTCCTTTAATGCCCATTCCTGTCACATGGCTATTTATTTCTCTATTTAGTTCGGTATGATAATGCTGGTTTCTCGTTGGTTACGTGAAGCAAATAGAAAACAAAAACTTACAAGATTTCCAGTGACGTCATCGTGCTGAATATGTCTGGGGGAAGGACCTCGATTGAATTGATACTCACATCCCTAAATGGGAAAATTGTCCCATGTAACATCATCTTTAAGGCAAGGAACAATCCCAAAGAAGATTCAGGCAGGATTTTGTGGTTATGTACATATTCTTACAGTTATTCGGACTACAACATGAGATTGGTTTTATTCAGTAAAATACAGAATATTACCTGATGGATCTTTTAAAGAAAATGCAGTCATAATCACTGGTCTGGCAAATCTCAAGATAAAATCAACAACCTTTTCTCCAGTCAAAGGGTTATAGAAAAGTCTAAAAGGGAGACTTACAAGAATATCTCGCATCAGCAAACCCTGTACATGAAAGCTCTCATGAAAAGGCAACATGTTCATATCAGATGATTTTTTAATTTATTAGTTGACTGATGGAGTGCACAATAATCGACGACAGTTGATAGGGTTGCATGGTAGTTGCAAATTTAACATGACATTACGTAAGTGTGACTTACAAATGCCTCAATAAGTGATGTCCTTGAAATATGCTTGATGGTAATATCTTGATTTGGTTGTAAGTTAGGTACCTGAAAATATACGAGAATGTGACGTTAAAAAGCAAAGAAATGTGGCAAAGGAGAGGGACATAACCATATAATAATAATAATAATAATAATAATAGTAATAATAATAATAATAATAATAATAATAATAATTAATAATAATAATAATAATAATAAAAACTTCTGGCTTTGCTTAATTGACTGGCCTTCCCTCAGCTTAGGTGATCGCGTCATTGGGCGGTGATATTATGCCGTTTGCATTTCCTCACCACATCACATTTTTATTTATTTATTTATTTATTTATTTATTTATTAAAGCTTTCACCAACCAAGAAAAGATTACACAGTGGCTAGGGACACACAACAGAGTGAGACTCCAATTAAAGTGTGCCCTTGAAAATTTATAGAATACGCATATAAAATTTACATATAAATCATTCCATATCTTAATTGAGCTATATCTATTAAAATAACCTGAAAAGCTATATAAAATTATATCCTTATGCTTAGAAAGTTACGAACTAGATTAAATATTTGAAAAGTATCACAAGTATTATGATAATTATGATAATAACAGCTTACATTAAATCGTAATTAGTAAAATAAGTTTCACATGAGCTTAAGGATTTCTTTTGCTTGAAGCAGCCAGTATCACTTTTGCCTTGAAGTGGATGCTGGTCTACTGCAGGGTCTATATACCCACATAAAATTGAAATAATAATAATAATAATAATAATAATAATAATAATAATAATAATAATAATAATAATAATAATAATAATAATAATTATAATAATAAAAATAATAATAATAATAATAATTATAATAATAATAATAATAATAATAATAATAATAATAATAATAATAACCTGAATGAAGAGAAACAAAGTCTACTTACAGTGTTCTCAATTTTGTCATGTTCTTGAAGAGGCCGGGTTGCAAGCTGTCTATTTTGTTTCCTAGCAAGTCCCTAATGTTAAAAAATAAACAACAAACAAAAATTTCAGTGAAAACGTAAATCTCATAAACATATTAGGGCAATTATTTTTTGTTCCCTATGAAAAGAAAGTACGTTTTCGATATATTTCCTGGTGTACTGGTTACATAAAAATGCCTTTAAATTATTTTATTTGTCCAATCTTGTTTTTGATCTATTTTAAATTACAGTATATGTAATAAGATGAAATGATTTGGAAACATTCATTCAAGCCCTGGATATCTACCAAATGTGATAGTTATCTGGTTACCAAAGGACTTGTATTTCTTCAGTGAACGATGGCCGACTTAAAATGGGACTGGCGGAGCACGCTGAAGGCTGGGTGGTATGATTGTAGTGATACAATACACTCACTGTCTTTCAAAAGATCAGTTTATTTTGCAAAACTACTGCACTCTGTAGAGTTGAAGGAGAAAAGTAATGCTTACAGGTACGTCAGGGACCTCAGGTCGTCGAAGATTCCTACAGGAAGGCTCCCAATTAGATTTCCTTGTAGATCTCTGCAATAGAGGACAGCAACTTTACTTTGAATCACCATGACTGAATGCCACAGATATGATATTAAATATAGGTTTTTGTTGAAAATGTAATAAAGGAGTAGGGATTAAATAGGAGTAGGGGGGAAATCGCCAATGTATTACACCACATTTTCTTTATGGAAGAAAATAATTTTGAATTTCGAAATTTGAGTTCTAAATTATCTAGAGTTGACTTTTGAACCCAGAAATGACCTTTTTCTCCACAATTGTCTTGTTAACTAATAGAGCTAACACCAGCTAAGTGGCCATTCCAAACGTGATCAGTAATAACATTCCGAGCTCTAACGTGCAGTTATTCGTAGCAGTAAGGTAAAGGTAAACAAGGAGACTACTTTTTTGGCTCGATGAACCAGAACAAGTGAGCAATATGAGATAAACAAAGAAAGTGTGCATGACTAGCCCTTGCCGTATCAAGAATCCCTTGAATGTCGGTGATAAAAAAATAACTTCTAGCAATTAAGATACACTATGATAGGAACTGTTGAGCACTTAATCTTTTGTTTGTGATCTGTAAGGAAACTGATCCACAAGTGTTAACTGATAATACTAGCGCGATTTGCAACTGCACAACTGCGAGAAATATGGGTACTTACAGTCCAAATAGTGAGAACAAATTTTTGAATGTATCATTTTGCAGTTCTTTAATCTTGTTGCTGGCAAAATCTCTGGTAAATAATAAATATGGAATATTAATGAAGAAATCCTCTGAATACAGCAAACGAAGGCCATGGAATTAACTTGTCAACGAATGAACAAAGCAGCAGGTGAACTTGTGAGTTAGTGAATGACTAACAGTAACAGTAACAGTAAATAATTTGCCATAGTGTTGGGCCCGTAGCTCACAGTAAACACTGTATTTTGCCCCACGTTTGCGAAATTCAAAATTTCGGCCAATTCGCGTGTGAGGCGTTAGTAAGTAAACCTTCATTGACGGTATCACCTCATTAAAAATGCTCTTTCACTGAGCCAGTTACATAACAAATTACAAAACTATGATGCTAAAAAGACACTTAAGCTACACCAACATGATCCTAGATAGACCCTAAAACTATAAGGGCATAAGATTGATCTTCTTAGCTTTCCCTTTGAAATGGTATCTTCTCCATGTTTGAAGATCGGCTATCGACCGCTGCTATCAGTAAACATGTGTAAACATTGCGTATACCAGCAGTGATGTGGGTAGTTCATAAACAAGTATACAAAAACGCAGCCCTGGAATTTAAATTTCATGTGTATGCTCTCCACGAGTTAACCGCTAAAAGGAGATATGAGACATCTTGATAAACAGTTAGGTCGTACCAATAAGCCTACTTACTATCGTATCAGTAAATCTACTTACAGTTGTTGCAAGGTCGTCAAGTTCAAGAGTGCTGGTATTTGCTGAAGCTGATTGAAACTTATTGTCCTTAAAAAACAAAACAAAACAAAAATACACTGTCAGAAAGTAGTAAACAAAACAACAAACTTTGTAACCAAATGAGTCTGAAGATATACCAATTGGCGTGTAGCAGCTAGAGTCACATGACCTAATGTTACTGTTTTTATATTATGGGATATAAGTAAAAAAATAACAGTCATATAACGAGCATGCCAAAATCAGGAATAGCTCATTCGCATTAAGGACGGTGCCTCCGAATATATGGAAGAGGTATTTTTGTAACAGCCGATTGTAATCCACAACGAATATTGGGGGTAACCGGGCATTTTTCAGAGATAATTAAACAATAACAATTCTAAAAAGCTTTAGAATACATAATTTATGGTATTATTTTCCAAATTGAAAATAACTTGTTCTGAAAAGTGCGTAGTTACCCATCTGATCTTCTTTCTGAATTCCGTTTGACACTTATCTAAGATCTGCTTTTCTTGCATAGTGATATAAACTGCATGCGCAAAAATATCTTTGCATTTTTAGGTACCGTCTACTCAATCGGTGGGCCATCCTGAGGTGCGTAGAACGTATGCGCAGAAACAAAAGGAGACAACGTCCTTAAAAAGCAGTTTGATGGCCATGGAGAACATGATCTTGTGTTCGATCATCACAAACTCGCATCCTCGCCCCGCTATAGCTGTGAGACGCCCGTTCCACAGAATTACACATTCGTAATAGTTCATAGTTGGGTAAGTTATGATCATCCAGGTGAGTGTAGTCCTGTAAAGGACTGTTTAAAGTGACATTGACTGTCATTTCTTCTACCTGAACGGAAGTTGTCATCAGTCACTTGATTCTATAGTGATGACTTCCGCTCAGGGCCAAGTCCAAATTCCCCGCGGACATATTTCCCCTCTCCACTCGTCTGAATAGAGTTAAGCGATGTGTTAATCTACTCACAGGATCTGTAGGTTAGACAGCGTCCCAAAAATACGAGAAGGAAGACCATCAATTTTATTGCTGTCAAGCCTCCTAAAAATACAAATAACATCATATGGAAATAAGTCAGACGAAAATCACTTGGTGACCAAATTAAAATTGTAGATAAGTGTAATTAACTCTTACAATTCTCGAAGTTCCTTTAGCTCATGGAATGCATCAAAACGAAGCTGGCGTATTTCATTCCACCTAAGGTCTCTAAATAAAGAGAAAAATAAATCATAATCAGGGAAGAGTTTAATTACTCTCAGGTCTACAATGTTCAAAACGTAAAATCTTGGGCAAAGGGGAAGAAGGTAGGCGGGAGGTTAGGTAAATAGTGGTAGTGGGAGGGGAGGGAGGCAAAAAGTTTTCATCCAGCTTATCCCTCGGCTAAGGGCTTCAAACCAGCCTCAACTAACCTCAGTATTTGATAGGGAAGACTCTTCAATATGCAGTCTGTCATGTTTCTCACAGATCGTTAAGGTTTGATTGTTGTCACATATATAGAAAGGAAATAGAGCTCCACCTAAAGAGGCCGTGACTTGAAAAAGATAATTTTTTTTGTCAATGTTCAATGATATGTTAAACGGCCCTCTGTACCTCAAAAGCATTCGAAATGTTGAAATGAATTCGTTTTCTAAATTAAGAAAAGAACAGCTAATTTGTTTGCGTCTTACAAACCGTTAAACTTTCTTTTAGGAGTATTAGCAATGCTACATGGACACCACTTGGTCAGTAAATATATGTCACTTGGCAAACTAGTGGACATCTTGTCATTATTTTGCGCGGGTATCCGCTTTGATAATTTTATTGCCTAAGGGGTTTTTATAGTTACATGATGCAAAAAGGCAAGGGCAGGATGTGGCCTTTAACAATAAAACTTTTTGAGGTTGGTATACTCACAATATTCTCACTGTGCTCATGTACTTGGAGCTGGCCACGGGAAGTTCTCGAATCTTGTTTTCCCTTAGCGTCCTATATACAATAAATGATCATAAGTTGCCTGATTAATTAAGGATAGATTGACCTTTAAGAAAACAGAGTGAGCGATCATGATGGCTACCGTAAGTGCTATTTTTCTTTTTTGGAGCGTTTTGAGGCTGTCAGATCCCTCCCTAAGTGACAAAACAATTATTTTCGTGTCACTAGCAAGGAGAAAATTTTCAGCACTTGTAAGAAAATAGACTTCTCGTTGCCGACTGGAAGATCCTTTCGATACCAAGGTTCTCATCATTTTGAGTGCCACAAAACCAAAACATGTTTTTTTGGTAAGATAAATCTCCTTGTTTTGGATATAATTGTGATAAGAAAAATTGACTTAGTGTTTTCCTTTAATTTTCCTGTGGCTTCTCACCGCAATTTAGGCAATTATTTCGTGTCGCCACTGAGCTGCGGGGAGAGTGGATGTAGTCAAGAAAAGCACCTCAACTGGTAGAAGACACTAACTGAGTATTTGAATTCAAGAGCTGAATTTTGAGGTCGTTAAGTCTCGCTTATTGGCATGCAATACGCCATAGTGGTTGTCTGTTCAACAGGATTATAATGGCAATCAGTTTACATATTGTGCTTGATAACGTACATATCTGTGGCAATCGTTGGCGCACATTTGAAGATGCCTTCAGGAGAAGGTATACGCCAGCAGATGTAGTAATTGTTCATCAAACCATCGCTAGAAACGCCTCCGTACCCATAGCATTTGCTGGTACAATCTGTAAAATGAAAAGAGGGCAACAAAGGTAAGATCGGAAGTTTAGTTTATTGAAACATTTACAGTACATTTGTCACTTTGATCGATGAGGATAACAAACTGAATTTTCGTACCGTCAACCGTCCTCGGCCACTGTCATTTCGAATTTACTTTATTGCCCTTCCCGGTCAACATCGCGGCCGATGACGTACACTACCCTTACCGAACACTGATATTCGTTTTTGAAAAAGAACCCTGATAATATAGTAAAACAAGACGTTAAAAAGGACAATTACGCCCAATGAAGCGATAACTCTTGATTCAAATAAGTTGTTGAATACAGCCAGAATGATTATACCAGTTCCACCAGAGGCTAAACAAACAACTCGTGAAGACAATGGAGTCATTTGTGTCGCTATGATGAAATTTAAATTTGCTTCAAAATGGCCATTTATAACTGATTATAAACAGTAGATAGGACAACCAAGCGATTCATGGCCTGATATTACTGTTCACGTATTATTCTAATAGGCCAAGTTGCAATTTGGCTGACCACTTTCATCCTAGCCATCCTGGTAATCCTGGTCATCCACGTCGCTTTTCTAAGGTGACCTATAGTTCCCTTAAAGCTTTCTTTTATCTGTCATTTCAAAGGACAACACAAAACAAACAAACAAACAAACAAACAACAAAACAAACTTAAAACATACTTGTGAGTAAAGTGACGTGTATTTCCTTGGAGACCATTCCAGCGTTATTCCTTGCATTGCACTTGTATGTACCCTCATCATAAACGCCAATTTTAGCGAATCCAGTGCTTTTAACCAGTTCTTGGCCGTTTTTATTGGTTATTGTTATTTGTATGGGAGGAGTACCTTTTGCTGAACACCATAACCAATATCCCGACAGAGCCGTTACAACCGGACCCGGTATATGCAATTCAGGATGTTCTGTAAAGGGAAAACTGAGGTCCATTATGAGGGGTTAACGGCGTGGATACGGGACGTTTGAGCAAAATGTTATAGGGATACGGGATAGGATAGAGAATCCGAATACCGACTTTAAGATTTCGGAGTACCAGGATCTACAGTTGAGAGTTACTATTTAGGGGATTAGCCCTCCCCCCCCCTCCCCCTGCACAATTTATATTATGAAGTACAATTTGCCATTTCTTGTTGTGAGAATATCTTTTTGCACAGATTTTTTTGTCTGGGGAAGGGACTTACTTGTAGAAGCGAGAAAAAAGGAAAGGAAGAAAGCAGTCTGAAACCAGGAGGCGCATGCAGTAACCCAGAATTATCTGGGTTACTGCATTTGCGTTCACAAAAACCAAACGTATTACAAAACGATCAGTGGTGACTGGTCCGAGTGGGCCAACGTCACTCACTTCGTACATAGATAGCTATAAGCTGTTCTTTGGAAAAGTAAGATTTCTATCGTATTTTTTCAATCGCCAACTGCATAACATCAAGGTCGACAGGACGACTATAAATGGGAAAAAAGCGATATCGTTATTAAAAGGTAGCAAACTTTTCTACTGTACCTGTTGTAATAATAGAAATGTACGATCCTTCAAAGTTGCAAAGAGGAGTGTCTTGGGCCGTGGTAAGCCGAAGAAGGAGATGGCGACCGCTTGAATGCAAGGAAAATGGTCGTTTTGTCCCATAAAATATTCCAAGTGAGGTGTTATGCTCGCTGTCACCGTCCCAGGCTTGAAGCTTAGTTATTCCATTGCTTTTATCATCTTCACCTTTGTAATACAACTCAAAAGTTGTAAATGTCATGAGAATGCCGTGATTGTGTGGCACTGTTATCTGCCAGCTGCAACTGGTGACTATCTCGGATTGAGGAGATTTGATAATTCCTTTTGAACCTTCGATTCTGTGAAGACACGGTGATGAACTTGCAACTGCTGTATATAAAACGTGGAAGAATAAATACCAGAATAAACGCGAAACAAGCCTCACCTATTACCAGACATAAACATAGACCCTATGCAAAAGTGGCTGACATTTCAAAAGTCTTTCGTCTGAATTCCAATTAACCTCACTAGCTTCGTTCACGGTGAAATATTCTTTTGATTTTTGAACTCAAGAACGAGGTTAGTGAGGCTAATTTGAATGCAAACAAAAGAATATGAAAATGTCAGCCATTTTTGCATATGGTCTATGGTCTAACTATAGTCCCTTCATTGTTGTGTTGTTTCCTTAGACAGGAAACTTTGCTCCACATTGTCTCTCTTCATCCAGGTGTATAAATGGGTACCGGCGACATACTGCTGGGGGTAACCTTGCGATGGACTAGCTTCCCATCCAGGGGGGAGTAGCAATACTCCCAGTCAGTGCTTCATGCTAAAGAAACCAGGCTAAGCTCCGGCCGTGTGGGCCACTTAGGCTCTTGTGCGACTTTACCTACCCTATGGTCTAACTGAGTTTAACTTCAACACTTATCTATCTGTAGCTTGAATACGCTTCGACTCAGGAAAGACAACTCATAGAGCACCGGCCAAAACAGCTCAAAAGCGTGTACAAAATGACACAAATTTCGTTGATTTTACCTTTTCCTTGAACAAACAATCCAAGAAAGTAAAGTAGCGTTGCAAACAACATCGTGTCCAAATTATTAATCCTGTGATTATTCTGAAAATTAATGAATTTTCATTAGGTTCTCACATAAGACTAACAAATAAAAAAAAATAGATACTGGTTTTCTTCACCGCAATTTCACGGCTTTTTATGGCGAACTGTCTCGCCGCAATTTCACGGCTTTTTATGGCGAACTGCCAAGTCGCTCTTTCATTTATAGTTAAAATTTTGTTCTGCGCAGTTTGCCTATGCCGAATTTTGCAAATTGTCCGGCGTTTGCAGTCAGTCATTATAGTTTTTAAATTGTGTTAATTTAGCGGCGGGATGTGGGCATAATTGCAGCCGTAAGTGATCCCCAGGAAACCTAAGGGGTTCTCAGTATGTTCATATTGCAAGTGCCATTAGCGAGAATATTTTTATAATAATTATATATTTTATTCACCGAAACGTTCGAACTCTGATGTCCACTATTCCTCAATTTGCACCTGCAAAAAGCAATTTCCAAAGTAAGCAAAATAAACGCTAAATTACATCCTAATTGACGTACCTTTTGAAACCTGATTGCTGTCCCCGATTAAAACACACCAATGAGTGTCCAAAATGAGCTCAGACAAGAATACTTTTCCCAAGGAGATACGCTGCTTCAAAGCTTTTCTGATGAACGAAGTTTCTTAAAGGTTGAGATCATTACAGGTTTTACCATTCAGACTATAACCCCACATACATATTAATCAGAAAAATTTTCCACGGAAGGCAAAACGCATTGCAGGCCAGTTTATTTTCCTTTCACAGCAAATGAAACTTACCCATACTCATTTTCACTGATTTCAGAGCTAAAGGCTGTCCTTGCTTGACAGAGAGATTTAAAAATCAACCTGTTTCTTGTAAGAGAAATGTAAATAGCTGCCACCCTTAGGAATAATTAGTGAAATATAGGAAAGCATTAACACCATCAAAGAAATAAAGAAGGAGCTTCAAAATACACAGACCATAGTCAAATATTCATTTTTTCTTATATTGTATTAGTCACTTTTTTGAAAACTCCAGTTCGTTAGTAAGAAGAGATGGTTACATGTTCAATCGCTTATGAGTTTTACTTATTTACCTTAATTTATCACCATCTAACCACTGCCTTACTGAATTATTCTTTCTAATTTTCTAGATGGATCACTTAAAATGAGAGAACAGTGTCTTTAACTGCTCTGCAACTTAGTGATACTTGCCTTCTTTCGATGACATTGACTTTGTAAACTAAAGCGATTTTCACAAATACTGCATAACGAACTTTTCTCCTCTGACCTAGCAATTAGATTGCCGTAACCTTCATTCTAATTTATATTCAAATAAACTTCGCCAGGAACAAAGCTAATCGCAACAAATGTAAACAATCGATATTGAATATGCATGACATGGATGTATTAAATACTTTCTGGTTTGGAAGGCCAATGTTATAATCAGTGACAAAACGTTCAGCAACACCAAGCCAACTTATATAATCGTTTTGAAGAAAAAAAGGTGTGAACCTCAGTCGCCAGAAAAACCGAACCGAAAAGGATGGTAAATAGATCGATCCAAGAGGTACACTGTTAAACAAAAAGTCAAGACATTTAATTGTAAAAACTGTTTGACTTAACAGAGAAACAGTGAACATAAAATTGTTATCTGTAACTAACACTGTATTTGACGCTACCGAAAATGCGATATACAGGTAGAATAAGCCTAACAAATTACCTGCCGCAGAGTAATGAATGAACTATCTATCACTGGCAATTTGCTCATTTAAACAAAGAGGCAGGGAATTTTGCTGTTACGGCCAGGGGAAGTACGGCCAGGGGAAGGCACTTTTAAATTCGAGGTTGTTCTCTTGCTAGCTTGCCAGTGTTAGCATGTGAATTCATATCACACAAGTTTGCCGATTTTCCCTTACTAAACAAGTATGCGAAATAAATAGGTAGCCGTGGAATGTTATCTTTATATACTCGTGATCAAAGCTAAACTTAGGAAGATTTTAAGATGGACCTGTCAGTCGTTCTTTGTTTGAATGAATCAGCAAAATTAATTCAACGAAAATATTAAAAAACACAATACTTAAAATGTTGTGTCCTGTGTTCTCAGACAGTTCGATTTTTAAACCTAAAATGTTTATATTGTCAGTTTGTTTACATATGCTTGTAAAGCTGAATTGACAGCCTTATGATGCCTTGACGCCTCGGCAAAGTTGCAAGCTTGTTCTGTAAAGCAAAACTCTTTCAATCACACACCGAATACGTTATAGTTTATATCTTTTCTGTATTCCAGTTATCGCCGTTTTCAGTAATCGTTTTCGTTAATATGTTGATCGAATCTTTACCTAAGAGCTGCTTTATTTTGGACCTGTTTTCAGTAACCAGGCCAAAGTCGTCATAAGAGCCTTGGCTGCTCTCAATTAAATAACCGGCCGACAGAAAAATAATTAATTTTTCAAATAGTTTGCCTGACGAACATTCAAAGCTTGCCTTAGACCTACCTTCCATAATTTACGCAGTTTTGAAAACCACATTGATCAACCTTTTGCACTTTTGTACCAACTTCACAGCAATCAACTGAGCTTTGGCTTTCCTTCAAAACTTGCGCCACCCAAATCAAATATTGAAATAGGTTTATTCAAATAACGTCCCTTAACTGTAAATGTCTGAGTGCTTACTCACTATATATTCAGTGACAACCAAGTTAACTATCCTCGCAGCTGATAATTAAGTAACTATTCTCACGGCTAATAATCTTGATACATCAAGAATATTCTTAAAATTCTAAAAACAGCTGCAATTCTCCTTTATTACAGTGATTTAAAATCTTGCTGTGGGCCTAAAACCCATTACCGCCCAGCTGACGGCGCGGGTTATCTGGGCACCGCTCCGATTTTGTTTCTTCGAAAGCTTTATATTTTTTATTCATAGAAAATAAAACGCCCAAAAAAATACACTGATCTAAATAGTATTTCATATAACCAAAGACATGTAGCACACATCAATCGTTAATTAGATAGATAGATGGATACGTTAGATAGATACGTTCCAGATACGATAGATACGTTTAATTAGATACGTTTAATTAGATAGATACGTTTAATTAGTAAACACGAGTGAAAAGGGTGCGTGCAGACTGACTCGTTTCTCTCTTCCCATCTCCACCCTCGCCTTGCGATTTCAGACAAAGAGCATAGGCTTACTGTCACATTCGGACTTGATCTTCTTGCCCGAAAAAATTACACAATGGCCGAATGTGTAAGCGTTGAAATTGAGATATAATCACATTAAAATTACAAGAAAAAAAACGGTTCACAATTCTCATGTTTACTGAAACTGTCATAATTCCGAAAACAGTTATTCTCAAACCTCGCAAACTCTATGACCTCTATTGACAAGTCTACTCAATAAGGTCAAAATTAGAAAGTTATTAAAAGGAAAAGATTTTCCTTCCGTGGCGCTGTCCGAAAATATTTATAATCTTGTCCATACTGTTGACAACTACTTTATTGCCATAAGAGCGCTCAATGCACACGATAGCGAGGCTATTCAGCCTTTTGTGCCCCATCGTTCTCCGAAGGTAGGTCTTTAAGCGCCGGAGTCCGCTGAACGAGCGCTCCGCTGAACACGATGTTGCGGGGATGACGGCCAGAATGGACGCGATCTTTGAGAACTCTGGGGTCATTTCATAGAGGCTATTTTCGTTCAACATTTCGATGACTTCTTCAGCTGTTTTTTCGATTTCTTCATGAGTGCTGTCTTAAATTGATTGAACAGGCGTTGGTCTGCCTGAAGTAGGTCGAGGTTATAGTACCTGGCAATCAGATCAAAGCTTTCACTGGTGGACGAATCAGTTAGCTAGGGTAATGTCACCTAACGCACAAACAACATCTTGGTCATTTCCACTGATTTGAATCGAATCTCAATTTCGGCCAGTACCTTATCCAGAGCGGTGTAAAAGGCGTTGACACGATGGTAATCCTCTGGTTTTGATGGCGGAGGAGCAGCATTGATGTTTTGATTTTCCCCGACTGAAGCTTGTAAGCGTGTTAAGGGTTGTCACGAGCAATCCACGAGCAATCCACAATGTCATCATAGTACTGACACCTTCACACAGTTTCCACACTAAGGTGAAACTCTCCTAATTTCGGCAGCGTCGTAGAGTCGCCAAAGTCAAATTGGCATTCCGCCTCGCCGTGATAACATGCACAGTCTTTCCCTGAAGGTAAGCACTCAGGCTGCTCGTATTTGTATTTTTTTGACTCCACGAAGGCCTCTTGAACAGCAGCGATTTCATAAAGCGTACGCGTTCTCCCGCCTTTTGCGAATTGGTAGGAAAGACGTTTGGCGCGAACAACAGCAAATGCCAGCGATCGGCAGATCGCAAGAGCCATTCAAACGTTTCAAGATGTCTATGTAGAAACCTGACTCTAAATAAGTGTTTTTGCCCGAATCATGAGCGTTTTGCCCGAAATTACAAAACTGGAGGAAGCGGGGGGGGGGGGGGGGGGGCAGGGGGTTGGCCCGTACGCCTATGACAAAGAGAG
This sequence comes from Pavona decussata, assembly GCF_977016875.1. Lineage (NCBI taxonomy): Eukaryota > Metazoa > Cnidaria > Anthozoa > Scleractinia > Agariciidae > Pavona > Pavona decussata. The sequence goes on along the minus strand of NW_028145657.1, from coordinate 916,625 downwards.
ACGACTTTTGAAGACAAACAATCTGCAAGGAACCGCACAACGAAAATGCTGCAAGTATACGCAGGATCTGTGAAAGATCTAATCAGCCAAAAATATAAATGACTCAAATTTCTGCAAGACTGATATGATTGACAGTTCCTGATAAGATGTAGACATCTGATTGATTTGGAGATCATTAGGTATTCTAGGAATCGAGTAATTTTGAAGACAGTTGATTCTTTTGCTCTCTGAGCTGGAACTGGTTGACATGAATGTAACTTAGGAGACACGTTAACCACCATTCCTCCATGCAACTATTTTGTTCTTCCAATTAAGCCGTTTAAAAATGATTTCTTTACCGTAGACAAACTTGGTTGGGAATAAATACATTTTTTCTTGCCTGATTATGCAGCTCGTAGCTCAAAACCTACAACGATCTTTATAGAATAGAAAATCTTGCGAGATGGGGTGATGGTTTTCCATGTTTTGTATGTGGTAAGTGAGGAAATACTCTACATTAAAGCGTTTTTGCTTAAGTGCGCAGGCACGGACAACACGAAACTTCACAGCATCGTATGATCAAATGATGAGCCGTCAAGATTCTCTTCGGTTGGTTTGATGAGTTTATTGACTATCGATCACGATGCGGTTTTGAATTCTGTTTTGGAACAAATTTTAAAGATTTATTAAAAAGAGGAAAGATCCTCGCAGTTACTACGCAACTTTTAATTAGCAGTTGCAATTCAGACTTGATAGGGATTCGAACCCATGACCTCTGCCATGCCAGAGCAGTGCTCTACCAACTGAGCTATCAGGCCAACTGTGAGCTGGTCATATTGTGAGTTCGTAATATACCCATGAAGTATGAGTAAATGAATATCAATATATGAAACATTCCAACTGCGGATGAAATAGTTCTATATTCAATCTTTCATCCGCAGTTCAAATGTATGTTTCATTTATTCATATTCTTTTAAAGACTTAGGTGAAAAAAATTATTTTGCTATTGATTTTGAATCCAAATGCATGCTGTTAACTACAGCTGAGAATGCGGGGTTTTATTTTTCATCCTGGTTGTTATGCAATCTCGCTCTCTCTAAAAATCGCAAACCCCAAATACAAGATGCAAATTCACCTTTGCATATCTTAATCTCATTGCCATGTTTCCGCTTTCAACGAGTCAGACAGCTAAATAGGCCTCGCAATACTTATGAAGGCGTGTGGGGAGACAGTTAGCAGCTCGTTGCAAAATTGTTAGTCACTGGGAAAATATATTCAAAGCTCGCTTGAAATTATTAATCTATCAATGTATTATTTTCCTTATCTTTATCCGACGGGTCCGACCGACTAAAGAGAGCGAGAACCATGGAAAAAGGAACATTCTATAAGTTAGAATTGAACATTAAGCTTGATTTTTAGTGAAAACGATATTATTTTGTGTGCTTGTGTGTCTGCAGTGTATGCGTGTCCGTGTTTTTTTTTCACGTTCGTTTAGTTTCACAACTGTACTTCTTTTGAACAAAGGCGCAATGCAAAATTTGGACAATAAGAAGCAAAAATACTAGAGAAACTTTTTTTCCTGATCCACTCTCTTCATTTCCCTTTGGTCTATCTTACGAGTGATTTGTTTATGTAATCAAATGGTATACTCGTGAAATTAAATTAAATTATTGAATTAGGAAATAATTTCATTTACGTTTTGTCAAAATTCTAATAATTTCCCGAGCCTATATCATGGGTGACAAATAATGCTCACAATCGTAGTCGGTTCCGTCTTGTTTACACACACAGGCAAAAAACCGCTCGAGTACTTTATCCAACGTTAACTGCTCAAGACGAACCGTCTCAGAGTTTTTCTCAAGGCCATTTTCATCACACCAGTTTTCAAAAATCCTCACCCAGTTAATTGTGCTCTTTCGCGTATTTATGTTTTCTGCAACGTCTTTTAATGCCGTCACTTTTTCAACCGTAACATCCTTAAGCCTGGGCGCCATCTTGGCACCGAGATAAAGGAAACGTTGCCATAGCAATTCAGTAATTTCACATGTGAAATTATAAATTAAATGTCGCGCCAAAATTAACCCATGATATTATAAGGTTTATTGGACTCATAAAGTAAGCATTTGTGAGTAGTTCGAGTATATATGCACAAATGTTCATTGAACACATTTTCGTGTAGTTTTCGACGCAAGTTTTTAAGCTCCTAACTCTGTTCTGTTGTTGATACTTCCTGAATCAACCTTTTCAATTAATAATGCTATTCTCTGGCTTGGCGCACGATCTTCTGTTTGTATTTTTCTGTTTTATAGCAGTTGCTTTGTTTTTAATTTTGCTTGTTATGAAAATCAAGCCTTTGGTAGCCTTAAAAGCAGATGGTGCCAGCTCAGTTCTAGTCAACACAGGCTAGCCGATTACACACTCCTGTTGCAAACAGTCGAATTGTTTTGGTCCCTGAATCGCACGGTTGTACCTACGAGACTCTAAACCACCAATCCATCAGGTAAGTCATACTTTGCTCTGCAAACTACCTATTTGTGTATAGCAGATGTATTATCTACCTGGGACAAACTGAAGCCAGCAATATTTGTTTTCCATGCCTGATTGCGTAGACGTATTATTGGCCATTAGCTTTATTTGTCCTTGAAATCGCATCTACCCAGACCGATAATTTGTCTGGGATCCTTCTTAATTGCTTTGAGCCGGTCTTTATATATACGATCTAAAAGATGCATGAGGCATACCTATGTTGTTTGCCTATCCTTCAGGATCACCCAAGGAGAATTTATAAGTCAAATCACTTAACAGCGCTTTGTATTTGTTTCCAGACGGTTTCAGAGGATATTTGCTGAGGCAGTTTGAAATGCAGTCAGATTCTTTAGTTGTATGTTCATTTTAACTCGCCTAAACTTTTGGAACGATATCTTATTGCTTAAATTTGATTCCCTGAGCATCTGATTGCCCTCCAAAAGATCTTGACCAGTCCGTTTTGCCATTTATAGAGGCTGGGATGAAAGTCAATTAAATCTGGCCATTGAACTGAGTGGCGTCCATCGAAAACGCTCGAGAAAAAAATAATGTCTCCTGTATTTCCAGATTGTTATACCAGTCAGCTTTTTGAAGGCAAATTTGTGTAAACTGATTCAATTTGATCTATTTGGATTCTTTAGCTAAAAATCAGTTCAAATCGCAGAACATTTTAGGAAAAGGAATGTTATTGCAGGAATTTCCGACCTGCCGTTTGCTTTCTGAAAATGCTATTTGGTATTATTTTGCACTTTATATAAAAACATTTTGCTCCTCCGACAACAAAAGGATTAGTTTTTTATTTAGGAAATGGTTTGAGCTGAAATTTTGTTCACGAAAACGCCAATTGTTCTTCACAATTTAATCCGAATTTCTGAGGCGAGCAACGCTTTACCATCAGATATTCCACCGAAACGAACGGTTGGGTCAGTCCCTTGGTTGAGGCTAGGCATTCAACCATTCTTTGGGTGTCCATGAAAATTGTCCAAAACGACAGGGTAAAGTACATAAAATTAATCTGCAGCAGTTTTATGTATACATAAAGTAATAAGGTTTTTAAATATATCTTTTCTTTACTCTAGGAAAGTGTCAAAAGCATTAAACAACAAAAGTTTGGCTTAATTCTGGCTGAAGGTTTTAAGAAAATTATGCCTGATTATGCATACTAATGTGTTTTAACCATGTTTTCGCTAACGCCACTCATCACTTTGTTTTCTAGTTCGCACGTTTCTATAATTTCCATGTAAATATGTTCCTTCCAGCTGTTATTGGAGTATATAATGGAAGCCTTTATATGAAAGCAAAACAGAACATGAACTTAATCCCTTTATTTACTATAAGCGAAAAATTGTTTTCAAGAGCGAGAACCTATATCTTTAAATTCATCACAAACCTCTTTTTTCGAACCTTCGTGTATATGAACAGGATGGCTCGGTTAAGAGAAAAGGTTTTCCCTGTTTACCGAGTTGAACTTGACTCTGTTTAAGTATTCATAACTACTTGAATATTCATAACCTCGCTACGCCTCTTTCTTTTAATTACATTTCTTTATTCAATTCACTCTCCCTCGTCATCGTTTATTTAAATTGTCTTTTTCCATATTAATTTTTTGCCACAATATAAGCCAGACTTTAAATTATTGTATCTAGAACCGGCCTTTTTTGTTTTCTGGGGCGCCTGGGGAAGAGGATTCCTTCCCTCCATCCATAACTTCGGAATAATAAAAGCTATGACATTAAGACTTGAAGGTTAGAAAGATGTTTCCTTTGAGGTTCACAAGGCGAATTTATAACGTCACAAGACGTATTAATTACGCCATAATGGCATAAAAACGAAACAGAAAAAACAAAAAACAAAAATTTGAGCAGAAGAAGTCAAACTGTGCAACGTGGAGTGACCTTCATGAGCCTTATCCTTGTGAAATGACTAAGACTATAGTAATTTGTGCAATTAATTTAATTCTACAAATTCCAATTTAAATTAATTAAATTTTTTACTTTCGGACTGTAGAATTTTAAAACAATTTAAATGTCGGTGTGTAGTAACTGAGAATGAAGAAAGCAGCCTTCATGTTCAAGTTTCGTTAGATTGTTTCTATTTTAATTAAGAGAAAATCGGATGTTTAACTTGAGCATATTGGTTTAAGGCCGAGAAAAACCGAGAGGCATGGGTCGAGTAACCCGGGAGAAAATGATAAAAAATGGGTATTGCTCGAGCTGTTATAAGTCACCATAGCGACGCTGACTAAAAGACGAACTATCGTTTTGAGTGGATGCGAATTCAAGGACAAAATTAAGCTTAAGGCCGATAAATACGCAATCAGGCACGGAAAACAAATGCCCGTGAGGATGACTTATTATTGTGTAATTTTAAGCATGAAACATTTTTTATTGTGATATCGATGAACCAACATCTCAATTGTTCTTATCAGTGACATTTTTTAATCACATTTCTAGCATGTAGTGTGGGAATCCTCACTTCATCTGTCGAATATGACCGAAAATTTCACAAGTCAAAGTCCGACACTAACTCTGAACCAAAGCTCAGACGATGGAGCCTTTGACTACTATGGCCTGAGCACGGTAGCGGTGATCTCTCTTACAGTTATTAGCATTGGCATTTCTGTGATTGGGACAATTGCTAACGTTCTAGTGATCGTCGCTGTTGTAGTGAGTCATCAATTGCGACAAACTAACACCGCCATTCTCCTGGCCAGTTTATCTTGTTTTGATGTGATAATTTGCGCGGTATACGTGCCACTGTACACGTATGACATAAACTGTGGCTCCAGCTTCAAGGCTGAGGCTTTCCGGCACAAATTTGGGTTTGGCCTTTTTTTGGGATCACTGAACAGTGTATTTGCTACCTCACTGGATCGTTTTGTCTCAATTTGCCTTCCCTATCTGTACGTGGAATGGATGACAGGAAAGATCACTTCCATCATGATCTTTTTAAGCTGGTTCGTCGCCCTGGCATTAACCGCACTGTCCTTACCAATCGACCCACCTCTGTACAGCTTCGTCTACATCTCTTTCATCATCGTACTCATTGTCTCCTTCCACATTGCCATGTTCTTGGTTGCTAGACGCGAGGCTAGGCAGATCATCACACTGTTCTCTTCTGAGTGCCAAAGGCTTCCCATCTGGAACAAATCAACTACAGCAGTTGCCATGGTATTGGTTACCTCAGTGATTTGTTGGGCCCCAATTGTAATCTTGCCAATTACTGTTTCTCCTTCGTCGCCATCATTTCTGCGATTAATTAAAACAGCCTTGGCCTTTACGTCTCTGAGCTCAGCGCTAAATCCCTTCATTTTCTGTTGGAGGTTGACTGCCTTTCGTCACGCTCTTTATTCGCGTCTCTGCAGAGCAAACGCTGTGATTCATCCAAACTAGCTCTAACTGGATCTGCTTTTAGATACTGACTCCAAGTTAGTTACAATTTCTCAGTGAACCTCCATGGCCAGACATGACATTGATGAGGTCTTTTGTAGCAATAGTCACAGGGTTAGTTCGTACATGAAGGGCGCAGAGATGTGAGGTCGAATGCACTTCTTTCACACGGGCACTACAATAAGCCTAACAAATTACCTGCTGCAGAGTAATGACTGAACTATCTGTCACTGGTAATTCGTCCATTTGTCAATGAACTAAAACGATAAAAAGGAGGCAGGGAATTTTGTTGCCTTGGCTACGGAACGGCACCTTTATATTTGACGCTCTTTCTTTCGGTAGTTTGTGAATCCATATAACAATTTGCTGATTTTTCCTAACTAACTATAAAAAATAGCTCGGTAATGTTCCTTTTACATTCTCGGTAGGTCCCATAACATTACCGAGCTAGGTTTGAGAGGTTTTTAACTGAGATGGACCACTCAGTCGGTCGGTCGTAGTTTGAATGAGTAATACTTCCCTACTTGAGAAACAGTCAAAACGTTAAAGTTCTGATATTTTTTTATTTAATCACGCAGAATTTACATTTAAACTGATTTAATTTCAAGGTTCTCTTTTGACAGAAGTGTCGGTGGGTTTTATGTTCCACCTAAAGTTCACAATATTTCTGTCCTTCACATGTCCATGTAACTTTCCAAAGTTGTTAAATCTGGCGTGGTGTTGTTCTCGCTTTTGTCTCCATTGTAATCCACTTGAGAGCATATAGAATATAGACTGATGCTTTCTCTTCCTTTCTCTAAGCCCTAACAAGGTCCTTTCGAGGTTTTAAACGTGAAATATTTCACAGTGAGAACAAAACAAAAGTCCGCGAGGTAAAATGACTCTTGTCGAACACGTTACTACCATATGTAAAACTTGTTTTCTTCATCTTAGGAATATGGATAAAATAAGAGACAATCTCTCACAAAAAGACCTCTCTTTTCTCTAAATTAGATAGTTGTAATTCATTACTCTATGGCCTTCCTTAAACTTTGATTGATCGTCTACAAGCTGTCCAGAACTGTGCTGCGCGCCTTGTAACTCGTTCTAGGAAACATTACCACATCACGCCTATTCTCAAACAGTTACATTGGCTTCCCGTGTACAGCCGTATCAAATACAAGATACTTCTGTTGACCTTTAAAGTATTACATGGGTTAGCACCTCCCTATATAACAGAAATGCTGAAACCCTACAAGCCATTAAGAAGTTTAAGATCTTCTTCTAAGAAGCTTCTGACAATACCACCAGCAAAAATTGAAGAAACATGGCTGTAGATCATTCTCATCCGCAGCACGTACAATCTGGAACTCATTGCCGGAACCCATACGTAATCATGATGACATTTCAAAATTTACTTTCTTGTTCAAAGAACATTTTAATTAAAACTTATGTTGGAATGATGTACATAATGTAAATATTGCGATAAGAACTTTAAATTTTTTAATTTTTTACTTTTTATCTTAATTTTTAGAATAAGAATTTCCGTATATTTATGTTCTATTATTGATGTAAATTTTTTCATTACTGCTGTAAAATTTTTCTTTTAGTCTATTCAATTGTAAAGCGCCATGAGCCTACGGATATGGCGCTATAGGAATCCTTAGTATTATCATTAGGTAGTCAACAGTGACGACACTATTGTTTTAATCCGACAATCGGCCGACAAAATCCGACCGCGCTACGAAGATGGAGGACCAAAACTTGCAATTCAACTTCTAATATCTCTGCGTACTTAGGTCCAATTAGTCTAAAACTTCGGGACTTATTTCTTTCGAATATAATATACATTGTTCTATAAATGTCGCTGAAATATGAGGTACGTTATACTCTTGGTCATTTGACCTTTGACCCTATCTAGACCAGGGAGATGGTTTGCCCGCCGAGAACTTGAAACTGAAATACACTTTTAATATTTGAGCAAACACCCTGAAACTACAGGACTTTTTCATTAACTTATTTAAAAAAAATTGATGTGGTAGGTTACTGTTGATTAATTTTGATGTTACCATGGCAACCAATTTTTGACAGGCATTTTTTTCAGAAAATAAATTTCCCTTTTTAAAATGAAAAAAAACCACCTTTCTTCCCGTAACGTTTATGTTTTTAGCTCATACTAGTGTTCCTTTATTCTTTTTGATAACTTTTCGTTCAATTTCGGCGCTTTCCTGAAGTTTAGAAGAAATGCAAGATGGTGGATCCAAAACGGCCGCCATTTGGCAATCATGACCTAATTGTCACGTCATCACTTCGTGTCGCGGAACACAAAGAGACATTCTTGGACGTACTATCTATCCTCCAAGTCTGACTGTCATAGCTTTTATACTTACGAAGTTATGGAGGAGGAGGCGGAATCCGACACCCTCAGCAAGCCCGGTCTCGTTAGGGTTAAGTGATAGTAGCTAGTGACGAAACTTTTAGTCACAGGGAATATAAATTATATATTCAAAGCTTGCTTGAAATTGTTAAATCATTGATTGCTCGAAGATTCGTTTTATTTTCCTTTCTTTAAACGACAGGTCCGACCGACTACGAAAAGTTCATAAGTTGCATAAATCGAAATATTTCAAAAATGCTCTTAAAAATTGTTCTTTTTAATTGTGAGCTGTTAGAATAATAATTCGCTTTGATATTCAAGGAAGTTTAAGGTTTATAAAAGAACTATTTTGGGTGTTAGATGAGCATGCTGAAACTTTTTCTTAGAAAATCTTATAAAAATCAGCCCGTAAAAAACATAATTCCCTATTTACTTGAAAACGCTCTTACATTGTTTTCTAATTAATTTGACATACGAGTTGTCTAGGTTGGGTAATTCAAATCATGAAAGTTTTGTTGTAAAGTGTCTGACCAGATTTCGAGATAATCAACCTTATTTAAAATGAAGTGAATTTCATCGCGGTTGCTATGGTAACAGTCGTTGTTTTTTTGCAAACATTGACTACAGGTTGAATAGGTAGTATAGTATGGAGGAATTCGAACCAAGCCTTCCATGAAAGATTCACTCCAAGATCAGAAAAACTGTTACGAGCCTACTTAAAGCTTTGTTGTTCAAAAGAGTTAAAGGGTAACTCGCACCAAAATTCGTATGCTTTTTTAAGTATTTTCCATAATCCTTCTTTAATAAGAAAAGTTTTCTAAAAGGAATTACGATCGATCTTTGAAAATTGACTGAATTAGGAAGCTTTTTCCACGGCAATTCTGCAGTCATTTTTGAAAAGTGCGGTTTCAAGGTCACGTGCATTGATACGTCACACGTGTGGAACAGATGCCCCAGTTCAGGATTATATGATAGTCGCAACTCTCAGCGGAACGACAAGAAGCTTCCCCAAAATTTGTACATATTCGTGGCGATGATGAACGGAATACCATTGACTAATTAAGTTTTGGGAAAACCTGCGGTCCAAAACATTAGAGCGAGTAAAAAGAACCATATCGGTAATCGAGAATAAAGTGTAAGACTTGATATAGAATATATTTACATCGTGAACTTAGTGTGGTATATTCAGTTGTTTATGACTGAAATCCTGTTGCATTTAGCTCGCACTTTGAACAGACAATTTCAATCGCAGGTTGACCTTTTTAAGAGAAAATGTCTATCGAAGATTCGCAAGGCTTTGGAACGTCGTTCGCTGATGTTATTTCGTACAATTGATTTCTTAAAACGAGTGTTATCGTAGAGCGTTACTTCAGGTTGTCATCGAGCATTGGTGATCGGAAGTTCAGATAGTCGCGTGTTACGTGTGTCCCAAATTCCACTACCCTGTAATTACCAAACTGCCCTTGAAAAAAGATTCAAGCGATGGAAAAACAAAATAGTAAAAGCGGATGCAATAATGATAAAGGTAAAAAGAAAAAGGAACCTGGGAAGCGCTGCGTCGTGATGTTTTGCGATAAGAGAAATTCAGACGGGGTTACCATGCATCAATTTCCGACAGATGAAAAATTTCTTCGACAATGGATTTCGTTTGTGCGTCAGAAAAGAGAGCCTGATTCATGGAGACCAGGTTCTGGCCACATTTGTAGCGACCATTTTCTGCCGGAAGATTATCATGGGTACGGCTTAAAACGTGCTGGCTTTGCGACAAAAATGTTGCTAAAGAAGGATGCCATTCCATCGAGACAAGTCGTTCCGACTCCCGAGCAGCTCGCAGCCGCACGTAGCAAGAAGCGCAAACTTCCCGATTCTGAAGAAAGGAGTGAGCCGTTAGCGTCCCCAGAGCAGTACTCTACCCCCAAAAGACCAAGCAGAGCCTTATCCAAATTAACTGCAAGCCGGGTATGTACACTCAGTAATGATACCAAAATACTTTTGTCAGCGTTTCAATGCGTGACATAAACACCGATAACGCATGTTTTTGGTTATCTTTCTCCTGTCAACACCGACACTTCAACGTGATTTTGTATTATATTCACGTAATTTTTTTGATAGCCTGTGAAAGAATTCGAGGCTGCCCATGAGGTAAAAGAGAAGGAACACCCTGTACCATCCACAAGTCAGGAAACACTGGATTCTGCGAGTTTTTCGTGCTCCTCCGATAGTATGGTTGTAGAAGGCGATGCTGGCTCTGAAAAGACAGGTGTACATTTCCCGGCAACTAAAGCCAACAAAGGCACTCAATTAAGTTACAAGCAGCCCATGCATGTATCGAAGTAAAGGTATTCTAATTTGACTTTTAATTAAGATGAAATCGGTAAGAAATTTACGTCTGTTCCTTTCAAAATTTTATTTCCTACAGGTACTCAAGCTTGTCCAAAGAGTAGAACAAATGAAGATTGCGGGATACAGTGCAATATTGCAAATCTGCCCCCTTTGACACTTCTCCACTTGCCTCACAAGGGCTCCGCTGAAGGTAATGGGGAAAATTCACCAGAACCCTTGCCCGAAGAAGAGCCCTTTGAAGACGCTGAGGTCGATGATGAGGACTATAACTCTTATCAAGATTCGGAAGATGAGGAGGACCAACCTGACGAGAAAATTATAAGGTAGAGACAAATTGTTTATTTTCTTTCCTTTCTCTTGTCTGTTATTATTTTGTTAAATTGAAGAACACTTACAATAAACATCTGCACTACCTCCTATAGGTCCTCTGGAGGGAGCGAAAAATTGAAAAGCCATCAGGAAAGAAAGTTTATCGTCTCGGAGAGCTGCCTGATGAGCTTGTTTGGATCCTGTCCAATATGTGCAAGCCCTGCTGACGCTGAGATAATTAAAGTCTTGGGAACAATGATCCAAATACGTCACAAATGCATGGACGAATCGTGTTAATCATTATTATAGATCATATGATTTTTTATTACAAATAAGACTAGCATATTTTTAACTTTACATTTGTTTTCTTTTTCCTTTATAAAAAAAAGATTAAAAAATATTGTGCTTGTAATTAGTCTCTATTTTAATAACAATGAATTTTAAATAGGTTTTAATAGTTCTTTTTTCTACTTTTAACGTGTAAATAGCAATTTGCTTGGAATATGTTAATAAAAATATTATTATTATTACTATTATTATTATTATTATTATAATTATTATTATTATTATTATTCAATTAAAAGTCAGCTGAACTCTCCTGCCAAAAACTGGGTGTTTACTCATCTGCATACAGAAAAGCAGTGTAGGTCATGTCTTCTTCAAGCTGACCGGACTCCTGAAAATGTGCTCGGATACAGTTCACTGCACAAGAAGGTAATGGAACTCTTGCTTCTTTTCCTAGAGACCCCCAGCACCATCTTACTAATTGCCTGTAGGCGATATGTCTATTTTTTTTAATTCAGGGCCCTCATAGGCATCTTTTCCGTACTGCTGTTTAAACTGGAACCAAGAAGTCTGCAAGACCCAGATATTCAAGCAGACTGGATGAAACCCAGGGTGATTTACGATACAGCTTGGGGGGTTCTCTAACTGTGCCACTTCAACAGCCTCCAAGTTTTTTTGTTTTACTGCGTCTATTTCCTGGCAGCAAATGTTCTCCTCCTCTCGCAACATCTGCTGGCAGTTACCACAGAGACACCTAGTGAGCCAGCCCAAATGAAGTCTAAATTTCTTGCAAAACCAATCAGTCCAATAACACATAACAAAGAAAGATTCTCGCAGTTATACATGCTTCATAATTATTCATAATCAGTCCATGTTTAACAGAACAAAAATATTCAAGAGTCGACAGTACAAGGGATCATCAGACTCCTTGTTATTTACTGATTAACTGACACGGGTAAATCTGGAAAAGCCATATATTACAAATTAAATCCGGGCCATCAACTTATCAGAACATTTCCTCGCCGATTCCACGAAAACTCGTAAAAGAGAAAACAGAAAATAAGCATTACTGCACTGATTGGTAAGGCATGAAGTATGAAAACGAAGCATAAATGAGCATAGAAATAGTTGATAGGTACATCTAAAAGAAACACGGCTTAAATCTAACAAGGCCGCTTTCACGAGACTGCTCTTGACACTGGCATAACAAACGGCGAAAGTACCGGCATTGAAACGCACACGGGCTATGGGCCACTTGTAGATCAATCTACAGCTGAATTAGACTAATTAAAACGCGAAGAGTGTAAACAAAAACTTCAACAATAGTTTAGTCGTACAACAGCAGATTTAATTAAGCTTCCAATAGTAAAAACATTACAGGTAACTTTGAGTTTGATAAAATTAGCAGATAAGTGGACGACGCCGTGAACAGAAACTGCACATACAGCGACTTCATACACTCACCATTCCTCGCTTTCGAGATCACAACGACTACGAGGAGCTTCCACATTTTCTTCTCTTTCTTGCGCCTCTCTGGTTCTAGATGGAGGCTCAAAGCGCCACGGTTGTATACCACTAAAGGGTTCCATTAAATTTTCGGCGGTATTATCTCCGATCATGACCTCGAAATCCGATGAATCGCTGGCAGAATCGGAGGGCTCACTACTACAATCTTGGACAGATCAAATGAAAAATTAAGACCACCCCTCCCCCCCATTTCAATGATGGAAAAATGGCGCGTTTTGCTTTGCGCGCGGATTCATCATTGAATTTGGGGGGAGGGGGGGTTTAATTTTTCATTTTATTCTGTCCAAGATTGTCCGACGTTCACACTGACGTTACCAGTAGCTTCATAGGTCAAATACTATAAGATGAAACCTGCAATCACGCTTCTAAAACTAAACCTAGCGCAAAGAAACTCAACCACACGAAAACAGTGGTCCTGTGTGGAAATGAAAACATCACATAAGTACTGTATTTAAAAGGAAATCTTGATAAAGTGTGTGTCGTGTGTATTCTATTAATATGGAGATGGAATAGGCATAGTTGCTTGTCATGACTATTGTCGCATTAGGCTGAGTTATTGCAGCCTTAGTGTTAAAAAATTTTTGCAAGACAAATAAAGAAGTGGAAAACTGAAAAGGCGCCTGTCAGAACACGCTTGTACTCAATTCAAGCTACATTGTAACATTACATTCCAGTGGTATTATGAAGGTACTGGGGAGTGAATTTGTGTTAATGAATAAAAGAAAAGAGAGGCTCTCAGTACATGAGATGGAAAACCATTTTCTTTTTCTTTCTTTCTTTTTTTTTTTTTTGTGCTTACGGGCGAAAGCCCGTGTAAATCAACTGGCTGTTGACTAGACTGGTGGAAAACTAGAAAAAAGAAAAGAAGAAAAGTCTAGAAAGATTAAAAAAAAAGATTATGATGAAGAGATGAGGGGCTCGAACCAGCGGTATCATCTACGTTCAGCACACTGTACGCAATACACGCTCTGAACCCATGTGCTATTGCGTCTACACATTCAAGTCCTCGTGAATTTAAAGTTCTAAAACTGTCTTTGTTTACACTGAAGACCTTGAAGCAAGACTGTAAACACTTCATTTTATTGATATTTTTCAATTCTTAAGAACTTACAACGATTTTATTATTTGAAAGTCTCTATTGGCACGGTTTACAAACTGTTAGCAACGATTTTCCACGATTTACCACGGTTTCGTTGCAGTGAGAGACAAATGGAAGACTTGAATCAAATATATTTTACTGATAGCCGGAATCGTCCAAAACCGTTTGAAACCGTTCAAAACCAGCCATAAACCGTGCAAAATACATCGTAAACCGTCAATAAAACGTTTGAAGTATCATTCCGGAAACATAGTTCCAGTAGGCGATGGCCGGTCAGTGAGTACTGTGACCCAAGGAGTTAATATTTTAGTCGTTCTCCGTTGTTTTGTATTATGCCGGTGATGCGACCACTCATAGACTGGATAGTTTTATCGATCAACTCCTGAGAAATACCACTGATTGTTCTCTGCACTCTATCACAGAATTCTTCATACGACTCATGTATGATGCCTTCGTTCAGGGCATCTTTTTCCAACTTTTTGGAAGCAATGTGAAAAATGTTCTCAATAGGATTTTTAAATCCTATTGAGAAGTCCCGATTTAAAAATCGGGACTTCGCGGCGGTATTTTTAATAGTTCGCAATGACAACGAGCCATAGCTTCACGGGCTGTTTTACTGTTTTGGCTAGGATCACCGTCTTGCAGCCAGAGGTGAGTCAATCCCTTGGCAGATCGTTCAAACATGGTGTTAAAGTGTTGGTCAATAAACGATGCAAAATATTTTGCATCCATTTTTTCGTATCTCTCACAAATTATTGCTCCTCCACCGTGAGTTATTGCTACCATCATCCTGGCAACTTTACCTCCTGTTCCGACTTTACTTCCCTTAGCCAAACACCCTTGGTTTAAACCTTCGGATTTTTTTCGCCATACTCTCCCTTTGGGTGCTCGGGCTTGGTCCATGGGGTTGGTCTTGTAAATAAACGAGACCCCATCTAAGTAAAACGCGATAGTGTCCGTCCAGACACTCTGAGGGTAATTTGATTGCATCCGTCTAACAAATTCTACTCTTCTCTCTTTGTCGCTTTGACTCATTAGTCCCTTTTTACGAGCCTGCAGGAAGAAGTACCCGTTTCTATTTAACAAACGCCGAACCGTTCGATCAGTGACATGACGAATTCCTGTCCGCTCCATCAGGCGCCGCGAAGAAAATGAACCCTCTTGCTCTCTTAACTCTTCAATGGTTCTAAGAATCAACGCTTCGTGTTCAGGAGTAAGCTTTTTCTTTCTGCCCCTCAAATGTCTCCTGCTCTCATGTACTTCCTTGTATTTTGAGCTCGTTACGCGGTGAACAGTTGCTGTCGAGACCTGAAAGCGTTCGGCGACCTCATTTAATGTGAGATTTGTAGTCATCTTTAGGACTCTGATTGAAGCCTTTTGTTTCTTCCGATATTCTTTTTCTCGAGGGCATGTTGTCTGAGGATTTTTCAGTGCTTTTTGGAAAGTTGTGCAAACAATTGCGTATTTTATTCACTCTCTGTTACCAAAATATCGCACTTGTAATACCTTAACACAGATACCGCCTTCAGGTTGTGACGCGCGTGACTGCGTCAGACACAGTTGATATAGCCCGATAAATGTGTTGACAAATAATCTACTAATTAGTCACTCCCTTTGTTTTGTCACGCTTAAAGCCGGCTGACAATCTTGGACAGATCAAATGAAAAATTAAGACCACCCCTCCCCCCCATTTCAATGATGGAAAAATGGCGCGTTTTGCTTTGCGCGCGGATTCATCATTGAATTTGGGGGGAGGGGGGGTTTAATTTTTCATTTTATTCTGTCCAAGATTGTCCGACGTTCACACTGACGTTACCAGTAGCTTCATAGGTCAAATACTATAAGATGAAACCTGCAATCACGCTTCTAAAACTAAACCTAGCGCAAAGAAACTCAACCACACGAAAACAGTGGTCCTGTGTGGAAATGAAAACATCACATAAGTACTGTATTTAAAAGGAAATCTTGATAAAGTGTGTGTCGTGTGTATTCTATTAATATGGAGATGGAATAGGCATAGTTGCTTGTCATGACTATTGTCGCATTAGGCTGAGTTATTGCAGCCTTAGTGTTAAAAAATTTTTGCAAGACAAATAAAGAAGTGGAAAACTGAAAAGGCGCCTGTCAGAACACGCTTGTACTCAATTCAAGCTACATTGTAACATTACATTCCAGTGGTATTATGAAGGTACTGGGGAGTGAATTTGTGTTAATGAATAAAAGAAAAGAGAGGCTCTCAGTACATGAGATGGAAAACCATTTTCTTTTTCTTTCTTTCTTTTTTTTTTTTTTGTGCTTACGGGCGAAAGCCCGTGTAAATCAACTGGCTGTTGACTAGACTGGTGGAAAACTAGAAAAAAGAAAAGAAGAAAAGTCTAGAAAGATTAAAAAAAAAGATTATGATGAAGAGATGAGGGGCTCGAACCAGCGGTATCATCTACGTTCAGCACACTGTACGCAATACACGCTCTGAACCCATGTGCTATTGCGTCTACACATTCAAGTCCTCGTGAATTTAAAGTTCTAAAACTGTCTTTGTTTACACTGAAGACCTTGAAGCAAGACTGTAAACACTTCATTTTATTGATATTTTTCAATTCTTAAGAACTTACAACGATTTTATTATTTGAAAGTCTCTATTGGCACGGTTTACAAACTGTTAGCAACGATTTTCCACGATTTACCACGGTTTCGTTGCAGTGAGAGACAAATGGAAGACTTGAATCAAATATATTTTACTGATAGCCGGAATCGTCCAAAACCGTTTGAAACCGTTCAAAACCAGCCATAAACCGTGCAAAATACATCGTAAACCGTCAATAAAACGTTTGAAGTATCATTCCGGAAACATAGTTCCAGTAGGCGATGGCCGGTCAGTGAGTACTGTGACCCAAGGAGTTAATATTTTAGTCGTTCTCCGTTGTTTTGTATTATGCCGGTGATGCGACCACTCATAGACTGGATAGTTTTATCGATCAACTCCTGAGAAATACCACTGATTGTTCTCTGCACTCTATCACAGAATTCTTCATACGACTCATGTATGATGCCTTCGTTCAGGGCATCTTTTTCCAACTTTTTGGAAGCAATGTGAAAAATGTTCTCAATAGGATTTTTAAATCCTATTGAGAAGTCCCGATTTAAAAATCGGGACTTCGCGGCGGTATTTTTAATAGTTCGCAATGACAACGAGCCATAGCTTCACGGGCTGTTTTACTGTTTTGGCTAGGATCACCGTCTTGCAGCCAGAGGTGAGTCAATCCCTTGGCAGATCGTTCAAACATGGTGTTAAAGTGTTGGTCAATAAACGATGCAAAATATTTTGCATCCATTTTTTCGTATCTCTCACAAATTATTGCTCCTCCACCGTGAGTTATTGCTACCATCATCCTGGCAACTTTACCTCCTGTTCCGACTTTACTTCCCTTAGCCAAACACCCTTGGTTTAAACCTTCGGATTTTTTTCGCCATACTCTCCCTTTGGGTGCTCGGGCTTGGTCCATGGGGTTGGTCTTGTAAATAAACGAGACCCCATCTAAGTAAAACGCGATAGTGTCCGTCCAGACACTCTGAGGGTAATTTGATTGCATCCGTCTAACAAATTCTACTCTTCTCTCTTTGTCGCTTTGACTCATTAGTCCCTTTTTACGAGCCTGCAGGAAGAAGTACCCGTTTCTATTTAACAAACGCCGAACCGTTCGATCAGTGACATGACGAATTCCTGTCCGCTCCATCAGGCGCCGCGAAGAAAATGAACCCTCTTGCTCTCTTAACTCTTCAATGGTTCTAAGAATCAACGCTTCGTGTTCAGGAGTAAGCTTTTTCTTTCTGCCCCTCAAATGTCTCCTGCTCTCATGTACTTCCTTGTATTTTGAGCTCGTTACGCGGTGAACAGTTGCTGTCGAGACCTGAAAGCGTTCGGCGACCTCATTTAATGTGAGATTTGTAGTCATCTTTAGGACTCTGATTGAAGCCTTTTGTTTCTTCCGATATTCTTTTTCTCGAGGGCATGTTGTCTGAGGATTTTTCAGTGCTTTTTGGAAAGTTGTGCAAACAATTGCGTATTTTATTCACTCTCTGTTACCAAAATATCGCACTTGTAATACCTTAACACAGATACCGCCTTCAGGTTGTGACGCGCGTGACTGCGTCAGACACAGTTGATATAGCCCGATAAATGTGTTGACAAATAATCTACTAATTAGTCACTCCCTTTGTTTTGTCACGCTTAAAGCCGGCTGACAATCTTGGACAGATCAAATGAAAAATTAAGACCACCCCTCCCCCCCATTTCAATGATGGAAAAATGGCGCGTTTTGCTTTGCGCGCGGATTCATCATTGAATTTGGGGGGAGGGGGGGTTTAATTTTTCATTTTATTCTGTCCAAGATTGTCCGACGTTCACACTGACGTTACCAGTAGCTTCATAGGTCAAATACTATAAGATGAAACCTGCAATCACGCTTCTAAAACTAAACCTAGCGCAAAGAAACTCAACCACACGAAAACAGTGGTCCTGTGTGGAAATGAAAACATCACATAAGTACTGTATTTAAAAGGAAATCTTGATAAAGTGTGTGTCGTGTGTATTCTATTAATATGGAGATGGAATAGGCATAGTTGCTTGTCATGACTATTGTCGCATTAGGCTGAGTTATTGCAGCCTTAGTGTTAAAAAATTTTTGCAAGACAAATAAAGAAGTGGAAAACTGAAAAGGCGCCTGTCAGAACACGCTTGTACTCAATTCAAGCTACATTGTAACATTACATTCCAGTGGTATTATGAAGGTACTGGGGAGTGAATTTGTGTTAATGAATAAAAGAAAAGAGAGGCTCTCAGTACATGAGATGGAAAACCATTTTCTTTTTCTTTCTTTCTTTTTTTTTTTTTTGTGCTTACGGGCGAAAGCCCGTGTAAATCAACTGGCTGTTGACTAGACTGGTGGAAAACTAGAAAAAAGAAAAGAAGAAAAGTCTAGAAAGATTAAAAAAAAAGATTATGATGAAGAGATGAGGGGCTCGAACCAGCGGTATCATCTACGTTCAGCACACTGTACGCAATACACGCTCTGAACCCATGTGCTATTGCGTCTACACATTCAAGTCCTCGTGAATTTAAAGTTCTAAAACTGTCTTTGTTTACACTGAAGACCTTGAAGCAAGACTGTAAACACTTCATTTTATTGATATTTTTCAATTCTTAAGAACTTACAACGATTTTATTATTTGAAAGTCTCTATTGGCACGGTTTACAAACTGTTAGCAACGATTTTCCACGATTTACCACGGTTTCGTTGCAGTGAGAGACAAATGGAAGACTTGAATCAAATATATTTTACTGATAGCCGGAATCGTCCAAAACCGTTTGAAACCGTTCAAAACCAGCCATAAACCGTGCAAAATACATCGTAAACCGTCAATAAAACGTTTGAAGTATCATTCCGGAAACATAGTTCCAGTAGGCGATGGCCGGTCAGTGAGTACTGTGACCCAAGGAGTTAATATTTTAGTCGTTCTCCGTTGTTTTGTATTATGCCGGTGATGCGACCACTCATAGACTGGATAGTTTTATCGATCAACTCCTGAGAAATACCACTGATTGTTCTCTGCACTCTATCACAGAATTCTTCATACGACTCATGTATGATGCCTTCGTTCAGGGCATCTTTTTCCAACTTTTTGGAAGCAATGTGAAAAATGTTCTCAATAGGATTTTTAAATCCTATTGAGAAGTCCCGATTTAAAAATCGGGACTTCGCGGCGGTATTTTTAATAGTTCGCAATGACAACGAGCCATAGCTTCACGGGCTGTTTTACTGTTTTGGCTAGGATCACCGTCTTGCAGCCAGAGGTGAGTCAATCCCTTGGCAGATCGTTCAAACATGGTGTTAAAGTGTTGGTCAATAAACGATGCAAAATATTTTGCATCCATTTTTTCGTATCTCTCACAAATTATTGCTCCTCCACCGTGAGTTATTGCTACCATCATCCTGGCAACTTTACCTCCTGTTCCGACTTTACTTCCCTTAGCCAAACACCCTTGGTTTAAACCTTCGGATTTTTTTCGCCATACTCTCCCTTTGGGTGCTCGGGCTTGGTCCATGGGGTTGGTCTTGTAAATAAACGAGACCCCATCTAAGTAAAACGCGATAGTGTCCGTCCAGACACTCTGAGGGTAATTTGATTGCATCCGTCTAACAAATTCTACTCTTCTCTCTTTGTCGCTTTGACTCATTAGTCCCTTTTTACGAGCCTGCAGGAAGAAGTACCCGTTTCTATTTAACAAACGCCGAACCGTTCGATCAGTGACATGACGAATTCCTGTCCGCTCCATCAGGCGCCGCGAAGAAAATGAACCCTCTTGCTCTCTTAACTCTTCAATGGTTCTAAGAATCAACGCTTCGTGTTCAGGAGTAAGCTTTTTCTTTCTGCCCCTCAAATGTCTCCTGCTCTCATGTACTTCCTTGTATTTTGAGCTCGTTACGCGGTGAACAGTTGCTGTCGAGACCTGAAAGCGTTCGGCGACCTCATTTAATGTGAGATTTGTAGTCATCTTTAGGACTCTGATTGAAGCCTTTTGTTTCTTCCGATATTCTTTTTCTCGAGGGCATGTTGTCTGAGGATTTTTCAGTGCTTTTTGGAAAGTTGTGCAAACAATTGCGTATTTTATTCACTCTCTGTTACCAAAATATCGCACTTGTAATACCTTAACACAGATACCGCCTTCAGGTTGTGACGCGCGTGACTGCGTCAGACACAGTTGATATAGCCCGATAAATGTGTTGACAAATAATCTACTAATTAGTCACTCCCTTTGTTTTGTCACGCTTAAAGCCGGCTGACAATCTTGGACAGATCAAATGAAAAATTAAGACCACCCCTCCCCCCCATTTCAATGATGGAAAAATGGCGCGTTTTGCTTTGCGCGCGGATTCATCATTGAATTTGGGGGGAGGGGGGGTTTAATTTTTCATTTTATTCTGTCCAAGATTGTCCGACGTTCACACTGACGTTACCAGTAGCTTCATAGGTCAAATACTATAAGATGAAACCTGCAATCACGCTTCTAAAACTAAACCTAGCGCAAAGAAACTCAACCACACGAAAACAGTGGTCCTGTGTGGAAATGAAAACATCACATAAGTACTGTATTTAAAAGGAAATCTTGATAAAGTGTGTGTCGTGTGTATTCTATTAATATGGAGATGGAATAGGCATAGTTGCTTGTCATGACTATTGTCGCATTAGGCTGAGTTATTGCAGCCTTAGTGTTAAAAAATTTTTGCAAGACAAATAAAGAAGTGGAAAACTGAAAAGGCGCCTGTCAGAACACGCTTGTACTCAATTCAAGCTACATTGTAACATTACATTCCAGTGGTATTATGAAGGTACTGGGGAGTGAATTTGTGTTAATGAATAAAAGAAAAGAGAGGCTCTCAGTACATGAGATGGAAAACCATTTTCTTTTTCTTTCTTTCTTTTTTTTTTTTTTGTGCTTACGGGCGAAAGCCCGTGTAAATCAACTGGCTGTTGACTAGACTGGTGGAAAACTAGAAAAAAGAAAAGAAGAAAAGTCTAGAAAGATTAAAAAAAAAGATTATGATGAAGAGATGAGGGGCTCGAACCAGCGGTATCATCTACGTTCAGCACACTGTACGCAATACACGCTCTGAACCCATGTGCTATTGCGTCTACACATTCAAGTCCTCGTGAATTTAAAGTTCTAAAACTGTCTTTGTTTACACTGAAGACCTTGAAGCAAGACTGTAAACACTTCATTTTATTGATATTTTTCAATTCTTAAGAACTTACAACGATTTTATTATTTGAAAGTCTCTATTGGCACGGTTTACAAACTGTTAGCAACGATTTTCCACGATTTACCACGGTTTCGTTGCAGTGAGAGACAAATGGAAGACTTGAATCAAATATATTTTACTGATAGCCGGAATCGTCCAAAACCGTTTGAAACCGTTCAAAACCAGCCATAAACCGTGCAAAATACATCGTAAACCGTCAATAAAACGTTTGAAGTATCATTCCGGAAACATAGTTCCAGTAGGCGATGGCCGGTCAGTGAGTACTGTGACCCAAGGAGTTAATATTTTAGTCGTTCTCCGTTGTTTTGTATTATGCCGGTGATGCGACCACTCATAGACTGGATAGTTTTATCGATCAACTCCTGAGAAATACCACTGATTGTTCTCTGCACTCTATCACAGAATTCTTCATACGACTCATGTATGATGCCTTCGTTCAGGGCATCTTTTTCCAACTTTTTGGAAGCAATGTGAAAAATGTTCTCAATAGGATTTTTAAATCCTATTGAGAAGTCCCGATTTAAAAATCGGGACTTCGCGGCGGTATTTTTAATAGTTCGCAATGACAACGAGCCATAGCTTCACGGGCTGTTTTACTGTTTTGGCTAGGATCACCGTCTTGCAGCCAGAGGTGAGTCAATCCCTTGGCAGATCGTTCAAACATGGTGTTAAAGTGTTGGTCAATAAACGATGCAAAATATTTTGCATCCATTTTTTCGTATCTCTCACAAATTATTGCTCCTCCACCGTGAGTTATTGCTACCATCATCCTGGCAACTTTACCTCCTGTTCCGACTTTACTTCCCTTAGCCAAACACCCTTGGTTTAAACCTTCGGATTTTTTTCGCCATACTCTCCCTTTGGGTGCTCGGGCTTGGTCCATGGGGTTGGTCTTGTAAATAAACGAGACCCCATCTAAGTAAAACGCGATAGTGTCCGTCCAGACACTCTGAGGGTAATTTGATTGCATCCGTCTAACAAATTCTACTCTTCTCTCTTTGTCGCTTTGACTCATTAGTCCCTTTTTACGAGCCTGCAGGAAGAAGTACCCGTTTCTATTTAACAAACGCCGAACCGTTCGATCAGTGACATGACGAATTCCTGTCCGCTCCATCAGGCGCCGCGAAGAAAATGAACCCTCTTGCTCTCTTAACTCTTCAATGGTTCTAAGAATCAACGCTTCGTGTTCAGGAGTAAGCTTTTTCTTTCTGCCCCTCAAATGTCTCCTGCTCTCATGTACTTCCTTGTATTTTGAGCTCGTTACGCGGTGAACAGTTGCTGTCGAGACCTGAAAGCGTTCGGCGACCTCATTTAATGTGAGATTTGTAGTCATCTTTAGGACTCTGATTGAAGCCTTTTGTTTCTTCCGATATTCTTTTTCTCGAGGGCATGTTGTCTGAGGATTTTTCAGTGCTTTTTGGAAAGTTGTGCAAACAATTGCGTATTTTATTCACTCTCTGTTACCAAAATATCGCACTTGTAATACCTTAACACAGATACCGCCTTCAGGTTGTGACGCGCGTGACTGCGTCAGACACAGTTGATATAGCCCGATAAATGTGTTGACAAATAATCTACTAATTAGTCACTCCCTTTGTTTTGTCACGCTTAAAGCCGGCTGACAATCTTGGACAGATCAAATGAAAAATTAAGACCACCCCTCCCCCCCATTTCAATGATGGAAAAATGGCGCGTTTTGCTTTGCGCGCGGATTCATCATTGAATTTGGGGGGAGGGGGGGTTTAATTTTTCATTTTATTCTGTCCAAGATTGTCCGACGTTCACACTGACGTTACCAGTAGCTTCATAGGTCAAATACTATAAGATGAAACCTGCAATCACGCTTCTAAAACTAAACCTAGCGCAAAGAAACTCAACCACACGAAAACAGTGGTCCTGTGTGGAAATGAAAACATCACATAAGTACTGTATTTAAAAGGAAATCTTGATAAAGTGTGTGTCGTGTGTATTCTATTAATATGGAGATGGAATAGGCATAGTTGCTTGTCATGACTATTGTCGCATTAGGCTGAGTTATTGCAGCCTTAGTGTTAAAAAATTTTTGCAAGACAAATAAAGAAGTGGAAAACTGAAAAGGCGCCTGTCAGAACACGCTTGTACTCAATTCAAGCTACATTGTAACATTACATTCCAGTGGTATTATGAAGGTACTGGGGAGTGAATTTGTGTTAATGAATAAAAGAAAAGAGAGGCTCTCAGTACATGAGATGGAAAACCATTTTCTTTTTCTTTCTTTCTTTTTTTTTTTTTTGTGCTTACGGGCGAAAGCCCGTGTAAATCAACTGGCTGTTGACTAGACTGGTGGAAAACTAGAAAAAAGAAAAGAAGAAAAGTCTAGAAAGATTAAAAAAAAAGATTATGATGAAGAGATGAGGGGCTCGAACCAGCGGTATCATCTACGTTCAGCACACTGTACGCAATACACGCTCTGAACCCATGTGCTATTGCGTCTACACATTCAAGTCCTCGTGAATTTAAAGTTCTAAAACTGTCTTTGTTTACACTGAAGACCTTGAAGCAAGACTGTAAACACTTCATTTTATTGATATTTTTCAATTCTTAAGAACTTACAACGATTTTATTATTTGAAAGTCTCTATTGGCACGGTTTACAAACTGTTAGCAACGATTTTCCACGATTTACCACGGTTTCGTTGCAGTGAGAGACAAATGGAAGACTTGAATCAAATATATTTTACTGATAGCCGGAATCGTCCAAAACCGTTTGAAACCGTTCAAAACCAGCCATAAACCGTGCAAAATACATCGTAAACCGTCAATAAAACGTTTGAAGTATCATTCCGGAAACATAGTTCCAGTAGGCGATGGCCGGTCAGTGAGTACTGTGACCCAAGGAGTTAATATTTTAGTCGTTCTCCGTTGTTTTGTATTATGCCGGTGATGCGACCACTCATAGACTGGATAGTTTTATCGATCAACTCCTGAGAAATACCACTGATTGTTCTCTGCACTCTATCACAGAATTCTTCATACGACTCATGTATGATGCCTTCGTTCAGGGCATCTTTTTCCAACTTTTTGGAAGCAATGTGAAAAATGTTCTCAATAGGATTTTTAAATCCTATTGAGAAGTCCCGATTTAAAAATCGGGACTTCGCGGCGGTATTTTTAATAGTTCGCAATGACAACGAGCCATAGCTTCACGGGCTGTTTTACTGTTTTGGCTAGGATCACCGTCTTGCAGCCAGAGGTGAGTCAATCCCTTGGCAGATCGTTCAAACATGGTGTTAAAGTGTTGGTCAATAAACGATGCAAAATATTTTGCATCCATTTTTTCGTATCTCTCACAAATTATTGCTCCTCCACCGTGAGTTATTGCTACCATCATCCTGGCAACTTTACCTCCTGTTCCGACTTTACTTCCCTTAGCCAAACACCCTTGGTTTAAACCTTCGGATTTTTTTCGCCATACTCTCCCTTTGGGTGCTCGGGCTTGGTCCATGGGGTTGGTCTTGTAAATAAACGAGACCCCATCTAAGTAAAACGCGATAGTGTCCGTCCAGACACTCTGAGGGTAATTTGATTGCATCCGTCTAACAAATTCTACTCTTCTCTCTTTGTCGCTTTGACTCATTAGTCCCTTTTTACGAGCCTGCAGGAAGAAGTACCCGTTTCTATTTAACAAACGCCGAACCGTTCGATCAGTGACATGACGAATTCCTGTCCGCTCCATCAGGCGCCGCGAAGAAAATGAACCCTCTTGCTCTCTTAACTCTTCAATGGTTCTAAGAATCAACGCTTCGTGTTCAGGAGTAAGCTTTTTCTTTCTGCCCCTCAAATGTCTCCTGCTCTCATGTACTTCCTTGTATTTTGAGCTCGTTACGCGGTGAACAGTTGCTGTCGAGACCTGAAAGCGTTCGGCGACCTCATTTAATGTGAGATTTGTAGTCATCTTTAGGACTCTGATTGAAGCCTTTTGTTTCTTCCGATATTCTTTTTCTCGAGGGCATGTTGTCTGAGGATTTTTCAGTGCTTTTTGGAAAGTTGTGCAAACAATTGCGTATTTTATTCACTCTCTGTTACCAAAATATCGCACTTGTAATACCTTAACACAGATACCGCCTTCAGGTTGTGACGCGCGTGACTGCGTCAGACACAGTTGATATAGCCCGATAAATGTGTTGACAAATAATCTACTAATTAGTCACTCCCTTTGTTTTGTCACGCTTAAAGCCGGCTGACAATCTTGGACAGATCAAATGAAAAATTAAGACCACCCCTCCCCCCCATTTCAATGATGGAAAAATGGCGCGTTTTGCTTTGCGCGCGGATTCATCATTGAATTTGGGGGGAGGGGGGGTTTAATTTTTCATTTTATTCTGTCCAAGATTGTCCGACGTTCACACTGACGTTACCAGTAGCTTCATAGGTCAAATACTATAAGATGAAACCTGCAATCACGCTTCTAAAACTAAACCTAGCGCAAAGAAACTCAACCACACGAAAACAGTGGTCCTGTGTGGAAATGAAAACATCACATAAGTACTGTATTTAAAAGGAAATCTTGATAAAGTGTGTGTCGTGTGTATTCTATTAATATGGAGATGGAATAGGCATAGTTGCTTGT
Source organism: Pavona decussata (assembly GCF_977016875.1). Lineage (NCBI taxonomy): Eukaryota > Metazoa > Cnidaria > Anthozoa > Scleractinia > Agariciidae > Pavona > Pavona decussata. The sequence goes on along the minus strand of NW_028145657.1, from coordinate 890,384 downwards.
CATGACTATTGTCGCATTAGGCTGAGTTATTGCAGCCTTAGTGTTAAAAAATTTTTGCAAGACAAATAAAGAAGTGGAAAACTGAAAAGGCGCCTGTCAGAACACGCTTGTACTCAATTCAAGCTACATTGTAACATTACATTCCAGTGGTATTATGAAGGTACTGGGGAGTGAATTTGTGTTAATGAATAAAAGAAAAGAGAGGCTCTCAGTACATGAGATGGAAAACCATTTTCTTTTTCTTTCTTTCTTTTTTTTTTTTTTGTGCTTACGGGCGAAAGCCCGTGTAAATCAACTGGCTGTTGACTAGACTGGTGGAAAACTAGAAAAAAGAAAAGAAGAAAAGTCTAGAAAGATTAAAAAAAAAGATTATGATGAAGAGATGAGGGGCTCGAACCAGCGGTATCATCTACGTTCAGCACACTGTACGCAATACACGCTCTGAACCCATGTGCTATTGCGTCTACACATTCAAGTCCTCGTGAATTTAAAGTTCTAAAACTGTCTTTGTTTACACTGAAGACCTTGAAGCAAGACTGTAAACACTTCATTTTATTGATATTTTTCAATTCTTAAGAACTTACAACGATTTTATTATTTGAAAGTCTCTATTGGCACGGTTTACAAACTGTTAGCAACGATTTTCCACGATTTACCACGGTTTCGTTGCAGTGAGAGACAAATGGAAGACTTGAATCAAATATATTTTACTGATAGCCGGAATCGTCCAAAACCGTTTGAAACCGTTCAAAACCAGCCATAAACCGTGCAAAATACATCGTAAACCGTCAATAAAACGTTTGAAGTATCATTCCGGAAACATAGTTCCAGTAGGCGATGGCCGGTCAGTGAGTACTGTGACCCAAGGAGTTAATATTTTAGTCGTTCTCCGTTGTTTTGTATTATGCCGGTGATGCGACCACTCATAGACTGGATAGTTTTATCGATCAACTCCTGAGAAATACCACTGATTGTTCTCTGCACTCTATCACAGAATTCTTCATACGACTCATGTATGATGCCTTCGTTCAGGGCATCTTTTTCCAACTTTTTGGAAGCAATGTGAAAAATGTTCTCAATAGGATTTTTAAATCCTATTGAGAAGTCCCGATTTAAAAATCGGGACTTCGCGGCGGTATTTTTAATAGTTCGCAATGACAACGAGCCATAGCTTCACGGGCTGTTTTACTGTTTTGGCTAGGATCACCGTCTTGCAGCCAGAGGTGAGTCAATCCCTTGGCAGATCGTTCAAACATGGTGTTAAAGTGTTGGTCAATAAACGATGCAAAATATTTTGCATCCATTTTTTCGTATCTCTCACAAATTATTGCTCCTCCACCGTGAGTTATTGCTACCATCATCCTGGCAACTTTACCTCCTGTTCCGACTTTACTTCCCTTAGCCAAACACCCTTGGTTTAAACCTTCGGATTTTTTTCGCCATACTCTCCCTTTGGGTGCTCGGGCTTGGTCCATGGGGTTGGTCTTGTAAATAAACGAGACCCCATCTAAGTAAAACGCGATAGTGTCCGTCCAGACACTCTGAGGGTAATTTGATTGCATCCGTCTAACAAATTCTACTCTTCTCTCTTTGTCGCTTTGACTCATTAGTCCCTTTTTACGAGCCTGCAGGAAGAAGTACCCGTTTCTATTTAACAAACGCCGAACCGTTCGATCAGTGACATGACGAATTCCTGTCCGCTCCATCAGGCGCCGCGAAGAAAATGAACCCTCTTGCTCTCTTAACTCTTCAATGGTTCTAAGAATCAACGCTTCGTGTTCAGGAGTAAGCTTTTTCTTTCTGCCCCTCAAATGTCTCCTGCTCTCATGTACTTCCTTGTATTTTGAGCTCGTTACGCGGTGAACAGTTGCTGTCGAGACCTGAAAGCGTTCGGCGACCTCATTTAATGTGAGATTTGTAGTCATCTTTAGGACTCTGATTGAAGCCTTTTGTTTCTTCCGATATTCTTTTTCTCGAGGGCATGTTGTCTGAGGATTTTTCAGTGCTTTTTGGAAAGTTGTGCAAACAATTGCGTATTTTATTCACTCTCTGTTACCAAAATATCGCACTTGTAATACCTTAACACAGATACCGCCTTCAGGTTGTGACGCGCGTGACTGCGTCAGACACAGTTGATATAGCCCGATAAATGTGTTGACAAATAATCTACTAATTAGTCACTCCCTTTGTTTTGTCACGCTTAAAGCCGGCTGACAATCTTGGACAGATCAAATGAAAAATTAAGACCACCCCTCCCCCCCATTTCAATGATGGAAAAATGGCGCGTTTTGCTTTGCGCGCGGATTCATCATTGAATTTGGGGGGAGGGGGGGTTTAATTTTTCATTTTATTCTGTCCAAGATTGTCCGACGTTCACACTGACGTTACCAGTAGCTTCATAGGTCAAATACTATAAGATGAAACCTGCAATCACGCTTCTAAAACTAAACCTAGCGCAAAGAAACTCAACCACACGAAAACAGTGGTCCTGTGTGGAAATGAAAACATCACATAAGTACTGTATTTAAAAGGAAATCTTGATAAAGTGTGTGTCGTGTGTATTCTATTAATATGGAGATGGAATAGGCATAGTTGCTTGTCATGACTATTGTCGCATTAGGCTGAGTTATTGCAGCCTTAGTGTTAAAAAATTTTTGCAAGACAAATAAAGAAGTGGAAAACTGAAAAGGCGCCTGTCAGAACACGCTTGTACTCAATTCAAGCTACATTGTAACATTACATTCCAGTGGTATTATGAAGGTACTGGGGAGTGAATTTGTGTTAATGAATAAAAGAAAAGAGAGGCTCTCAGTACATGAGATGGAAAACCATTTTCTTTTTCTTTCTTTCTTTTTTTTTTTTTTGTGCTTACGGGCGAAAGCCCGTGTAAATCAACTGGCTGTTGACTAGACTGGTGGAAAACTAGAAAAAAGAAAAGAAGAAAAGTCTAGAAAGATTAAAAAAAAAGATTATGATGAAGAGATGAGGGGCTCGAACCAGCGGTATCATCTACGTTCAGCACACTGTACGCAATACACGCTCTGAACCCATGTGCTATTGCGTCTACACATTCAAGTCCTCGTGAATTTAAAGTTCTAAAACTGTCTTTGTTTACACTGAAGACCTTGAAGCAAGACTGTAAACACTTCATTTTATTGATATTTTTCAATTCTTAAGAACTTACAACGATTTTATTATTTGAAAGTCTCTATTGGCACGGTTTACAAACTGTTAGCAACGATTTTCCACGATTTACCACGGTTTCGTTGCAGTGAGAGACAAATGGAAGACTTGAATCAAATATATTTTACTGATAGCCGGAATCGTCCAAAACCGTTTGAAACCGTTCAAAACCAGCCATAAACCGTGCAAAATACATCGTAAACCGTCAATAAAACGTTTGAAGTATCATTCCGGAAACATAGTTCCAGTAGGCGATGGCCGGTCAGTGAGTACTGTGACCCAAGGAGTTAATATTTTAGTCGTTCTCCGTTGTTTTGTATTATGCCGGTGATGCGACCACTCATAGACTGGATAGTTTTATCGATCAACTCCTGAGAAATACCACTGATTGTTCTCTGCACTCTATCACAGAATTCTTCATACGACTCATGTATGATGCCTTCGTTCAGGGCATCTTTTTCCAACTTTTTGGAAGCAATGTGAAAAATGTTCTCAATGGGATTTTTAAATCCTATTGAGAAGTCCCGATTTAAAAATCGGGACTTCGCGGCGGTATTTTTAATAGTTCGCAATGACAACGAGCCATAGCTTCACGGGCTGTTTTACTGTTTTGGCTAGGATCACCGTCTTGCAGCCAGAGGTGAGTCAATCCCTTGGCAGATCGTTCAAACATGGTGTTAAAGTGTTGGTCAATAAACGATGCAAAATATTTTGCATCCATTTTTTCGTATCTCTCACAAATTATTGCTCCTCCACCGTGAGTTATTGCTACCATCATCCTGGCAACTTTACCTCCTGTTCCGACTTTACTTCCCTTAGCCAAACACCCTTGGTTTAAACCTTCGGATTTTTTTCGCCATACTCTCCCTTTGGGTGCTCGGGCTTGGTCCATGGGGTTGGTCTTGTAAATAAACGAGACCCCATCTAAGTAAAACGCGATAGTGTCCGTCCAGACACTCTGAGGGTAATTTGATTGCATCCGTCTAACAAATTCTACTCTTCTCTCTTTGTCGCTTTGACTCATTAGTCCCTTTTTACGAGCCTGCAGGAAGAAGTACCCGTTTCTATTTAACAAACGCCGAACCGTTCGATCAGTGACATGACGAATTCCTGTCCGCTCCATCAGGCGCCGCGAAGAAAATGAACCCTCTTGCTCTCTTAACTCTTCAATGGTTCTAAGAATCAACGCTTCGTGTTCAGGAGTAAGCTTTTTCTTTCTGCCCCTCAAATGTCTCCTGCTCTCATGTACTTCCTTGTATTTTGAGCTCGTTACGCGGTGAACAGTTGCTGTCGAGACCTGAAAGCGTTCGGCGACCTCATTTAATGTGAGATTTGTAGTCATCTTTAGGACTCTGATTGAAGCCTTTTGTTTCTTCCGATATTCTTTTTCTCGAGGGCATGTTGTCTGAGGATTTTTCAGTGCTTTTTGGAAAGTTGTGCAAACAATTGCGTATTTTATTCACTCTCTGTTACCAAAATATCGCACTTGTAATACCTTAACACAGATACCGCCTTCAGGTTGTGACGCGCGTGACTGCGTCAGACACAGTTGATATAGCCCGATAAATGTGTTGACAAATAATCTACTAATTAGTCACTCCCTTTGTTTTGTCACGCTTAAAGCCGGCTGACAATCTTGGACAGATCAAATGAAAAATTAAGACCACCCCTCCCCCCCATTTCAATGATGGAAAAATGGCGCGTTTTGCTTTGCGCGCGGATTCATCATTGAATTTGGGGGGAGGGGGGGTTTAATTTTTCATTTTATTCTGTCCAAGATTGTCCGACGTTCACACTGACGTTACCAGTAGCTTCATAGGTCAAATACTATAAGATGAAACCTGCAATCACGCTTCTAAAACTAAACCTAGCGCAAAGAAACTCAACCACACGAAAACAGTGGTCCTGTGTGGAAATGAAAACATCACATAAGTACTGTATTTAAAAGGAAATCTTGATAAAGTGTGTGTCGTGTGTATTCTATTAATATGGAGATGGAATAGGCATAGTTGCTTGTCATGACTATTGTCGCATTAGGCTGAGTTATTGCAGCCTTAGTGTTAAAAAATTTTTGCAAGACAAATAAAGAAGTGGAAAACTGAAAAGGCGCCTGTCAGAACACGCTTGTACTCAATTCAAGCTACATTGTAACATTACATTCCAGTGGTATTATGAAGGTACTGGGGAGTGAATTTGTGTTAATGAATAAAAGAAAAGAGAGGCTCTCAGTACATGAGATGGAAAACCATTTTCTTTTTCTTTCTTTCTTTTTTTTTTTTTTGTGCTTACGGGCGAAAGCCCGTGTAAATCAACTGGCTGTTGACTAGACTGGTGGAAAACTAGAAAAAAGAAAAGAAGAAAAGTCTAGAAAGATTAAAAAAAAAGATTATGATGAAGAGATGAGGGGCTCGAACCAGCGGTATCATCTACGTTCAGCACACTGTACGCAATACACGCTCTGAACCCATGTGCTATTGCGTCTACACATTCAAGTCCTCGTGAATTTAAAGTTCTAAAACTGTCTTTGTTTACACTGAAGACCTTGAAGCAAGACTGTAAACACTTCATTTTATTGATATTTTTCAATTCTTAAGAACTTACAACGATTTTATTATTTGAAAGTCTCTATTGGCACGGTTTACAAACTGTTAGCAACGATTTTCCACGATTTACCACGGTTTCGTTGCAGTGAGAGACAAATGGAAGACTTGAATCAAATATATTTTACTGATAGCCGGAATCGTCCAAAACCGTTTGAAACCGTTCAAAACCAGCCATAAACCGTGCAAAATACATCGTAAACCGTCAATAAAACGTTTGAAGTATCATTCCGGAAACATAGTTCCAGTAGGCGATGGCCGGTCAGTGAGTACTGTGACCCAAGGAGTTAATATTTTAGTCGTTCTCCGTTGTTTTGTATTATGCCGGTGATGCGACCACTCATAGACTGGATAGTTTTATCGATCAACTCCTGAGAAATACCACTGATTGTTCTCTGCACTCTATCACAGAATTCTTCATACGACTCATGTATGATGCCTTCGTTCAGGGCATCTTTTTCCAACTTTTTGGAAGCAATGTGAAAAATGTTCTCAATAGGATTTTTAAATCCTATTGAGAAGTCCCGATTTAAAAATCGGGACTTCGCGGCGGTATTTTTAATAGTTCGCAATGACAACGAGCCATAGCTTCACGGGCTGTTTTACTGTTTTGGCTAGGATCACCGTCTTGCAGCCAGAGGTGAGTCAATCCCTTGGCAGATCGTTCAAACATGGTGTTAAAGTGTTGGTCAATAAACGATGCAAAATATTTTGCATCCATTTTTTCGTATCTCTCACAAATTATTGCTCCTCCACCGTGAGTTATTGCTACCATCATCCTGGCAACTTTACCTCCTGTTCCGACTTTACTTCCCTTAGCCAAACACCCTTGGTTTAAACCTTCGGATTTTTTTCGCCATACTCTCCCTTTGGGTGCTCGGGCTTGGTCCATGGGGTTGGTCTTGTAAATAAACGAGACCCCATCTAAGTAAAACGCGATAGTGTCCGTCCAGACACTCTGAGGGTAATTTGATTGCATCCGTCTAACAAATTCTACTCTTCTCTCTTTGTCGCTTTGACTCATTAGTCCCTTTTTACGAGCCTGCAGGAAGAAGTACCCGTTTCTATTTAACAAACGCCGAACCGTTCGATCAGTGACATGACGAATTCCTGTCCGCTCCATCAGGCGCCGCGAAGAAAATGAACCCTCTTGCTCTCTTAACTCTTCAATGGTTCTAAGAATCAACGCTTCGTGTTCAGGAGTAAGCTTTTTCTTTCTGCCCCTCAAATGTCTCCTGCTCTCATGTACTTCCTTGTATTTTGAGCTCGTTACGCGGTGAACAGTTGCTGTCGAGACCTGAAAGCGTTCGGCGACCTCATTTAATGTGAGATTTGTAGTCATCTTTAGGACTCTGATTGAAGCCTTTTGTTTCTTCCGATATTCTTTTTCTCGAGGGCATGTTGTCTGAGGATTTTTCAGTGCTTTTTGGAAAGTTGTGCAAACAATTGCGTATTTTATTCACTCTCTGTTACCAAAATATCGCACTTGTAATACCTTAACACAGATACCGCCTTCAGGTTGTGACGCGCGTGACTGCGTCAGACACAGTTGATATAGCCCGATAAATGTGTTGACAAATAATCTACTAATTAGTCACTCCCTTTGTTTTGTCACGCTTAAAGCCGGCTGACAATCTTGGACAGATCAAATGAAAAATTAAGACCACCCCTCCCCCCCATTTCAATGATGGAAAAATGGCGCGTTTTGCTTTGCGCGCGGATTCATCATTGAATTTGGGGGGAGGGGGGGTTTAATTTTTCATTTTATTCTGTCCAAGATTGTCCGACGTTCACACTGACGTTACCAGTAGCTTCATAGGTCAAATACTATAAGATGAAACCTGCAATCACGCTTCTAAAACTAAACCTAGCGCAAAGAAACTCAACCACACGAAAACAGTGGTCCTGTGTGGAAATGAAAACATCACATAAGTACTGTATTTAAAAGGAAATCTTGATAAAGTGTGTGTCGTGTGTATTCTATTAATATGGAGATGGAATAGGCATAGTTGCTTGTCATGACTATTGTCGCATTAGGCTGAGTTATTGCAGCCTTAGTGTTAAAAAATTTTTGCAAGACAAATAAAGAAGTGGAAAACTGAAAAGGCGCCTGTCAGAACACGCTTGTACTCAATTCAAGCTACATTGTAACATTACATTCCAGTGGTATTATGAAGGTACTGGGGAGTGAATTTGTGTTAATGAATAAAAGAAAAGAGAGGCTCTCAGTACATGAGATGGAAAACCATTTTCTTTTTCTTTCTTTCTTTTTTTTTTTTTTGTGCTTACGGGCGAAAGCCCGTGTAAATCAACTGGCTGTTGACTAGACTGGTGGAAAACTAGAAAAAAGAAAAGAAGAAAAGTCTAGAAAGATTAAAAAAAAAGATTATGATGAAGAGATGAGGGGCTCGAACCAGCGGTATCATCTACGTTCAGCACACTGTACGCAATACACGCTCTGAACCCATGTGCTATTGCGTCTACACATTCAAGTCCTCGTGAATTTAAAGTTCTAAAACTGTCTTTGTTTACACTGAAGACCTTGAAGCAAGACTGTAAACACTTCATTTTATTGATATTTTTCAATTCTTAAGAACTTACAACGATTTTATTATTTGAAAGTCTCTATTGGCACGGTTTACAAACTGTTAGCAACGATTTTCCACGATTTACCACGGTTTCGTTGCAGTGAGAGACAAATGGAAGACTTGAATCAAATATATTTTACTGATAGCCGGAATCGTCCAAAACCGTTTGAAACCGTTCAAAACCAGCCATAAACCGTGCAAAATACATCGTAAACCGTCAATAAAACGTTTGAAGTATCATTCCGGAAACATAGTTCCAGTAGGCGATGGCCGGTCAGTGAGTACTGTGACCCAAGGAGTTAATATTTTAGTCGTTCTCCGTTGTTTTGTATTATGCCGGTGATGCGACCACTCATAGACTGGATAGTTTTATCGATCAACTCCTGAGAAATACCACTGATTGTTCTCTGCACTCTATCACAGAATTCTTCATACGACTCATGTATGATGCCTTCGTTCAGGGCATCTTTTTCCAACTTTTTGGAAGCAATGTGAAAAATGTTCTCAATAGGATTTTTAAATCCTATTGAGAAGTCCCGATTTAAAAATCGGGACTTCGCGGCGGTATTTTTAATAGTTCGCAATGACAACGAGCCATAGCTTCACGGGCTGTTTTACTGTTTTGGCTAGGATCACCGTCTTGCAGCCAGAGGTGAGTCAATCCCTTGGCAGATCGTTCAAACATGGTGTTAAAGTGTTGGTCAATAAACGATGCAAAATATTTTGCATCCATTTTTTCGTATCTCTCACAAATTATTGCTCCTCCACCGTGAGTTATTGCTACCATCATCCTGGCAACTTTACCTCCTGTTCCGACTTTACTTCCCTTAGCCAAACACCCTTGGTTTAAACCTTCGGATTTTTTTCGCCATACTCTCCCTTTGGGTGCTCGGGCTTGGTCCATGGGGTTGGTCTTGTAAATAAACGAGACCCCATCTAAGTAAAACGCGATAGTGTCCGTCCAGACACTCTGAGGGTAATTTGATTGCATCCGTCTAACAAATTCTACTCTTCTCTCTTTGTCGCTTTGACTCATTAGTCCCTTTTTACGAGCCTGCAGGAAGAAGTACCCGTTTCTATTTAACAAACGCCGAACCGTTCGATCAGTGACATGACGAATTCCTGTCCGCTCCATCAGGCGCCGCGAAGAAAATGAACCCTCTTGCTCTCTTAACTCTTCAATGGTTCTAAGAATCAACGCTTCGTGTTCAGGAGTAAGCTTTTTCTTTCTGCCCCTCAAATGTCTCCTGCTCTCATGTACTTCCTTGTATTTTGAGCTCGTTACGCGGTGAACAGTTGCTGTCGAGACCTGAAAGCGTTCGGCGACCTCATTTAATGTGAGATTTGTAGTCATCTTTAGGACTCTGATTGAAGCCTTTTGTTTCTTCCGATATTCTTTTTCTCGAGGGCATGTTGTCTGAGGATTTTTCAGTGCTTTTTGGAAAGTTGTGCAAACAATTGCGTATTTTATTCACTCTCTGTTACCAAAATATCGCACTTGTAATACCTTAACACAGATACCGCCTTCAGGTTGTGACGCGCGTGACTGCGTCAGACACAGTTGATATAGCCCGATAAATGTGTTGACAAATAATCTACTAATTAGTCACTCCCTTTGTTTTGTCACGCTTAAAGCCGGCTGACAATCTTGGACAGATCAAATGAAAAATTAAGACCACCCCTCCCCCCCATTTCAATGATGGAAAAATGGCGCGTTTTGCTTTGCGCGCGGATTCATCATTGAATTTGGGGGGAGGGGGGGTTTAATTTTTCATTTTATTCTGTCCAAGATTGTCCGACGTTCACACTGACGTTACCAGTAGCTTCATAGGTCAAATACTATAAGATGAAACCTGCAATCACGCTTCTAAAACTAAACCTAGCGCAAAGAAACTCAACCACACGAAAACAGTGGTCCTGTGTGGAAATGAAAACATCACATAAGTACTGTATTTAAAAGGAAATCTTGATAAAGTGTGTGTCGTGTGTATTCTATTAATATGGAGATGGAATAGGCATAGTTGCTTGTCATGACTATTGTCGCATTAGGCTGAGTTATTGCAGCCTTAGTGTTAAAAAATTTTTGCAAGACAAATAAAGAAGTGGAAAACTGAAAAGGCGCCTGTCAGAACACGCTTGTACTCAATTCAAGCTACATTGTAACATTACATTCCAGTGGTATTATGAAGGTACTGGGGAGTGAATTTGTGTTAATGAATAAAAGAAAAGAGAGGCTCTCAGTACATGAGATGGAAAACCATTTTCTTTTTCTTTCTTTCTTTTTTTTTTTTTTGTGCTTACGGGCGAAAGCCCGTGTAAATCAACTGGCTGTTGACTAGACTGGTGGAAAACTAGAAAAAAGAAAAGAAGAAAAGTCTAGAAAGATTAAAAAAAAAGATTATGATGAAGAGATGAGGGGCTCGAACCAGCGGTATCATCTACGTTCAGCACACTGTACGCAATACACGCTCTGAACCCATGTGCTATTGCGTCTACACATTCAAGTCCTCGTGAATTTAAAGTTCTAAAACTGTCTTTGTTTACACTGAAGACCTTGAAGCAAGACTGTAAACACTTCATTTTATTGATATTTTTCAATTCTTAAGAACTTACAACGATTTTATTATTTGAAAGTCTCTATTGGCACGGTTTACAAACTGTTAGCAACGATTTTCCACGATTTACCACGGTTTCGTTGCAGTGAGAGACAAATGGAAGACTTGAATCAAATATATTTTACTGATAGCCGGAATCGTCCAAAACCGTTTGAAACCGTTCAAAACCAGCCATAAACCGTGCAAAATACATCGTAAACCGTCAATAAAACGTTTGAAGTATCATTCCGGAAACATAGTTCCAGTAGGCGATGGCCGGTCAGTGAGTACTGTGACCCAAGGAGTTAATATTTTAGTCGTTCTCCGTTGTTTTGTATTATGCCGGTGATGCGACCACTCATAGACTGGATAGTTTTATCGATCAACTCCTGAGAAATACCACTGATTGTTCTCTGCACTCTATCACAGAATTCTTCATACGACTCATGTATGATGCCTTCGTTCAGGGCATCTTTTTCCAACTTTTTGGAAGCAATGTGAAAAATGTTCTCAATAGGATTTTTAAATCCTATTGAGAAGTCCCGATTTAAAAATCGGGACTTCGCGGCGGTATTTTTAATAGTTCGCAATGACAACGAGCCATAGCTTCACGGGCTGTTTTACTGTTTTGGCTAGGATCACCGTCTTGCAGCCAGAGGTGAGTCAATCCCTTGGCAGATCGTTCAAACATGGTGTTAAAGTGTTGGTCAATAAACGATGCAAAATATTTTGCATCCATTTTTTCGTATCTCTCACAAATTATTGCTCCTCCACCGTGAGTTATTGCTACCATCATCCTGGCAACTTTACCTCCTGTTCCGACTTTACTTCCCTTAGCCAAACACCCTTGGTTTAAACCTTCGGATTTTTTTCGCCATACTCTCCCTTTGGGTGCTCGGGCTTGGTCCATGGGGTTGGTCTTGTAAATAAACGAGACCCCATCTAAGTAAAACGCGATAGTGTCCGTCCAGACACTCTGAGGGTAATTTGATTGCATCCGTCTAACAAATTCTACTCTTCTCTCTTTGTCGCTTTGACTCATTAGTCCCTTTTTACGAGCCTGCAGGAAGAAGTACCCGTTTCTATTTAACAAACGCCGAACCGTTCGATCAGTGACATGACGAATTCCTGTCCGCTCCATCAGGCGCCGCGAAGAAAATGAACCCTCTTGCTCTCTTAACTCTTCAATGGTTCTAAGAATCAACGCTTCGTGTTCAGGAGTAAGCTTTTTCTTTCTGCCCCTCAAATGTCTCCTGCTCTCATGTACTTCCTTGTATTTTGAGCTCGTTACGCGGTGAACAGTTGCTGTCGAGACCTGAAAGCGTTCGGCGACCTCATTTAATGTGAGATTTGTAGTCATCTTTAGGACTCTGATTGAAGCCTTTTGTTTCTTCCGATATTCTTTTTCTCGAGGGCATGTTGTCTGAGGATTTTTCAGTGCTTTTTGGAAAGTTGTGCAAACAATTGCGTATTTTATTCACTCTCTGTTACCAAAATATCGCACTTGTAATACCTTAACACAGATACCGCCTTCAGGTTGTGACGCGCGTGACTGCGTCAGACACAGTTGATATAGCCCGATAAATGTGTTGACAAATAATCTACTAATTAGTCACTCCCTTTGTTTTGTCACGCTTAAAGCCGGCTGACAATCTTGGACAGATCAAATGAAAAATTAAGACCACCCCTCCCCCCCATTTCAATGATGGAAAAATGGCGCGTTTTGCTTTGCGCGCGGATTCATCATTGAATTTGGGGGGAGGGGGGGTTTAATTTTTCATTTTATTCTGTCCAAGATTGTCCGACGTTCACACTGACGTTACCAGTAGCTTCATAGGTCAAATACTATAAGATGAAACCTGCAATCACGCTTCTAAAACTAAACCTAGCGCAAAGAAACTCAACCACACGAAAACAGTGGTCCTGTGTGGAAATGAAAACATCACATAAGTACTGTATTTAAAAGGAAATCTTGATAAAGTGTGTGTCGTGTGTATTCTATTAATATGGAGATGGAATAGGCATAGTTGCTTGTCATGACTATTGTCGCATTAGGCTGAGTTATTGCAGCCTTAGTGTTAAAAAATTTTTGCAAGACAAATAAAGAAGTGGAAAACTGAAAAGGCGCCTGTCAGAACACGCTTGTACTCAATTCAAGCTACATTGTAACATTACATTCCAGTGGTATTATGAAGGTACTGGGGAGTGAATTTGTGTTAATGAATAAAAGAAAAGAGAGGCTCTCAGTACATGAGATGGAAAACCATTTTCTTTTTCTTTCTTTCTTTTTTTTTTTTTTGTGCTTACGGGCGAAAGCCCGTGTAAATCAACTGGCTGTTGACTAGACTGGTGGAAAACTAGAAAAAAGAAAAGAAGAAAAGTCTAGAAAGATTAAAAAAAAAGATTATGATGAAGAGATGAGGGGCTCGAACCAGCGGTATCATCTACGTTCAGCACACTGTACGCAATACACGCTCTGAACCCATGTGCTATTGCGTCTACACATTCAAGTCCTCGTGAATTTAAAGTTCTAAAACTGTCTTTGTTTACACTGAAGACCTTGAAGCAAGACTGTAAACACTTCATTTTATTGATATTTTTCAATTCTTAAGAACTTACAACGATTTTATTATTTGAAAGTCTCTATTGGCACGGTTTACAAACTGTTAGCAACGATTTTCCACGATTTACCACGGTTTCGTTGCAGTGAGAGACAAATGGAAGACTTGAATCAAATATATTTTACTGATAGCCGGAATCGTCCAAAACCGTTTGAAACCGTTCAAAACCAGCCATAAACCGTGCAAAATACATCGTAAACCGTCAATAAAACGTTTGAAGTATCATTCCGGAAACATAGTTCCAGTAGGCGATGGCCGGTCAGTGAGTACTGTGACCCAAGGAGTTAATATTTTAGTCGTTCTCCGTTGTTTTGTATTATGCCGGTGATGCGACCACTCATAGACTGGATAGTTTTATCGATCAACTCCTGAGAAATACCACTGATTGTTCTCTGCACTCTATCACAGAATTCTTCATACGACTCATGTATGATGCCTTCGTTCAGGGCATCTTTTTCCAACTTTTTGGAAGCAATGTGAAAAATGTTCTCAATAGGATTTTTAAATCCTATTGAGAAGTCCCGATTTAAAAATCGGGACTTCGCGGCGGTATTTTTAATAGTTCGCAATGACAACGAGCCATAGCTTCACGGGCTGTTTTACTGTTTTGGCTAGGATCACCGTCTTGCAGCCAGAGGTGAGTCAATCCCTTGGCAGATCGTTCAAACATGGTGTTAAAGTGTTGGTCAATAAACGATGCAAAATATTTTGCATCCATTTTTTCGTATCTCTCACAAATTATTGCTCCTCCACCGTGAGTTATTGCTACCATCATCCTGGCAACTTTACCTCCTGTTCCGACTTTACTTCCCTTAGCCAAACACCCTTGGTTTAAACCTTCGGATTTTTTTCGCCATACTCTCCCTTTGGGTGCTCGGGCTTGGTCCATGGGGTTGGTCTTGTAAATAAACGAGACCCCATCTAAGTAAAACGCGATAGTGTCCGTCCAGACACTCTGAGGGTAATTTGATTGCATCCGTCTAACAAATTCTACTCTTCTCTCTTTGTCGCTTTGACTCATTAGTCCCTTTTTACGAGCCTGCAGGAAGAAGTACCCGTTTCTATTTAACAAACGCCGAACCGTTCGATCAGTGACATGACGAATTCCTGTCCGCTCCATCAGGCGCCGCGAAGAAAATGAACCCTCTTGCTCTCTTAACTCTTCAATGGTTCTAAGAATCAACGCTTCGTGTTCAGGAGTAAGCTTTTTCTTTCTGCCCCTCAAATGTCTCCTGCTCTCATGTACTTCCTTGTATTTTGAGCTCGTTACGCGGTGAACAGTTGCTGTCGAGACCTGAAAGCGTTCGGCGACCTCATTTAATGTGAGATTTGTAGTCATCTTTAGGACTCTGATTGAAGCCTTTTGTTTCTTCCGATATTCTTTTTCTCGAGGGCATGTTGTCTGAGGATTTTTCAGTGCTTTTTGGAAAGTTGTGCAAACAATTGCGTATTTTATTCACTCTCTGTTACCAAAATATCGCACTTGTAATACCTTAACACAGATACCGCCTTCAGGTTGTGACGCGCGTGACTGCGTCAGACACAGTTGATATAGCCCGATAAATGTGTTGACAAATAATCTACTAATTAGTCACTCCCTTTGTTTTGTCACGCTTAAAGCCGGCTGACAATCTTGGACAGATCAAATGAAAAATTAAGACCACCCCTCCCCCCCATTTCAATGATGGAAAAATGGCGCGTTTTGCTTTGCGCGCGGATTCATCATTGAATTTGGGGGGAGGGGGGGTTTAATTTTTCATTTTATTCTGTCCAAGATTGTAGTAATAGTTTAGAATTCGAGTTAGCCATGTTGTTGTTATCTGTTGTGGTTCCACACCTGTGACGTATCATATCACGTGACCAAAATCGAAGCGTTCATGGCGGAAACTCTCCGAAGCGGCAAAATACGAAGTTTAACGTTAAAATTAACCACTAATATGCTTCTGAACTCGAATTTTTTTGTTTCCGACAACATTAGCGAAACATTGGAAAAGTTTTCCTGAAAAGGTGTTTTCTAGGCGGGAGTTACCCTTTAAGCACGCGTACGGCGGGGTGACGCGAAACTTTTCAGTATCGCACGATAAAGCGATGAGATAAGAATACTCTTTCCTCATGAGTTTAGTAACAATCAATCAAGCAAAAAATTGCGGTTTTGAATTTTTTTGGAACAAAAATTTTAAAAATTTAGGTGAAAATAACTATTTTCATCTTGTATACTGCCATTTACAGCTACAAAGTGGGCTTTTTCCCCATTCTGGCTAGTATAAAAACTTCCTTTGTAACCTCGCTCTCTTTGTAAATCACAAACCTAAAATGCGAGATGCAAATTCTCCTTTATCTATCTTTATCTCATCGATCACCATGTTTCGTTTCCCGTCCCCCGACTAATCCAAATCCTTCAAAGAACAATTACCGGCTCCCTTTTAAGTCTCTCTGACAGCTAAATGGCCTGCCCTTTGCACGCCTTCTCAAGTAATAGCAGCTAGTGACAAAATTGTTAGTCACCGGGAATATATATTCAAAGCTTGCTTTAAATTATTAAATCATTGATTGGTCAAATATTGACATTTTATTTTCATTTTTTTAACCGAGAGGTACAACCGAATACGAGAGCGTGGGGGAACAAAACGTATATTTTATCAGATGGAATTAAACATTCAGCTTGATTTTCAATGAAAACAATATTACTTTGTCTGTTTGTGCGTGTTCATGTTTTTGTTTGTTTGTTTGCTTACTTTAGCTGCAAACAAAGGCCCATTATTGCTTCTTAGTGTCCAAAGTTTGCATTAGCTAAACATTTTTTCTCATCCACTAATCCACTCTCTTCTTTTCCCTTTTAATTTCTCCATCTTGTGAGTGATTTTAAGGTTTATTGGACTTATAAAGTAAACGTTATAGTTCAAGTAAAAAAAAAAAATTCGTTAAACACATTTTCATGTAGTTTTCCACGCAAACATTTACAGTTGTAATCTCCTAACTCTGCTGGTTCTGTTGTTGTACTTCCTCAACCAACCTTTTCAATCAATATTTCTTTTTTCCGGCTTGACGCACGATGTTTTTTTTTTTGTATCTTTCTGGTCTAATCTTTCTGTTTTCGGTAGGTCCCATATTACTGAACTAACTTTGAAAGGTTTACAACTGAGATGGACCATTCAGTCGGTCGGTCGTAGTTTGAATAAGTAATAGCTCCCTATTTGAGAAACAATCAAAACGTTCCAATAGTTTTCTTATCTAATCATGCAGAATTTACATTTAAACTATGAATTTATATATTTTTTAACGTAATGTAAGGTAATAACGAAAGCCTTGAAACCTTAAATGTTTGAATTTTTGCTTATCTTCGCTCGTAATAATTGACAGCTTAATGATGAATACAATGCGTTAACTATTATCTTTAATACCAACTACAGCAACAAAAGGGGATTTTTCCCATTCTGGCCATTATAAAAACTTCCTTTTTAACCTCGCTCTCATTGTAAATCGCAAACCCCAACTACAAGATGCAAGTTCTCCTTTATCTATCTTTATCTTATCGCCGTGTTTCGTTTCCCGTCACTTGACTGACGCAAATCTTTCAAACAGTAAAACAGAACAATTGCGGGTTCCTTTAAAGTCTCTCTGACAGCTAATTTAACCTGACCTACTTACGCCTTCTCAAGTGATAGCAGCTAGTGACAAAATTGTTAGTCACAGGGAAGATATATTCAAAGTTTGCTTGAAATTATTAAATCATTGATTAGTCGAATATTAATTCTATTTTCCTCTTTTAACCGACAGGTCCAACCGACTAAGAGATAGTGGGGGAAGGAAAAAATATTTTATCAGAGGGAATTAAAAATTCAGCTTGATTTTCAATGAAAACAATCACTTTGTCTATTTGTGCGTGTTCATGTTTTTGTTTGTTTGCTTAATTTACGGAAGGTGTTTCAAAATTCCATCAAACGAAGGCCCACTATTGCTTCTTATTGTCTAAACGGTTTGCATTAGCTAAACATTTTTTCTCATCCACCGATCCACTCCCTTCGTTTTCCTTTTCTCTATCTTGCGAGTGATATTTAGGTTTATTGGACTCATAAAGTAAACGTTTGTGAGTAGTTCGAGTATACACGTACAAATTTTCATTGAACACAATTTCGTGTACTGGGTTTTCGACGCAAGTTTTTAAGCTCTTAACTCTGCTCTGTTGTTGGTACTTTCTGAACCAACCTTTTCAATCAATAGTTCTTTTGTCCGGCTTGATGCACGATCTTTTTTTTATGTATCTTTCTGATCTAATCTTTCTGTTTTCAGTAGGTCCCATAACATTACTGAGCTAAGTTTGAGAGGTTTTTAACTGAGATGGACCATTCAGTCGGTCGGTAATAGTTTGAATGAGTAATACTTCCCTATTTGAGAAATGGTCAAAACGTTAAAAATCTGATCTTTTTTGTATCTAAACACGCAGAATTTAAATTTAAACTATGAATTCAGTTAAAGAAATTAACGTGATGTAACGTAAGAAACGAACGATAAGAACAAAAGCCTTGAAACTGATAACGTTTGAATTCTTTACTTATGTAAGTTGCTTGTAATAATCGACAACTTGATGAAGTGTTCACTCCTCGGCAAGGTTGGGTTACTTTCATTTCTTTGGAGTTTTTTGTATTAAAGTTTCCTTTCATGGCTAGCTATACTTAAGTAAAGCGTTGTTGTTCAAGTGCGTTAAACACGGATGAAGCGAAATTTTTCAGTATCGCAAGATAAAGCGATGAGATAAGAATACTCTTTCCTCGTGAGTTTAGTAACTATCGATCACGCTAAAAAAAATGAGATTTTGAATTTTTTTTGGGAACAAATTTTCGAAAATTTAAGTGGAAATAATTATTTTCATGTTGCTGCTTAATCCATTACTGCCAACTCCACCTACAAAATGGGCTTTTTTATCCATTCTGGCTATTATAAAAGCTTCCTTCGTAATCTCGCGCTTTGTAAATCGCAAACTTTAAATGCAAGATGCAAATTCTCCTTTATCTGTACTGATCTCATTGTTATGTTTCGTTTCCTGTCACCCGACTCACGCAAATCTTTCAAAGAGTAAAAAAGAAAAATTACCGGCTTCCTTTTAAGTCTCTCTGACAGCTAAATAGCCTGCCCTTCTTACGCCTTTTTAAGTAACATCAGCCAGTGATAAAATTGTTAGTCACAGGGAAGATATATTCAAAGCTGGCTTGAAATTATTAAATCACTGATTGGTCGAATATTGACATTTTATTTTCCTTTCTTTAAACAACAGGTCCAACCGAATACGAGAGCGAGGGCGATAGAAAACGTAATACATTTTATAGGATGGAATTAAAAATTCAGCTTAATTTTCAATGAAAACAATATTACTTTGTCTGTTTGTACCTTTCCGTGTTTTTGTTTGCTTATAATTTACGGAAGGTGTTGCATAAGTCCATTTAAACGAAGGCCCATTATTGTCCAAACAGTTTGCATTAGCTAAACATAAGATTTTTTCTCATCCACAGATCCACTCTCTTCGTTTTCCTTTTCTCTATCTTGCGAGTGACTTTAAGGTTTATTGGACTCATAAAGTAAACGTTTGTGAGTAGTTCGAGTATACACACACAAGTTTTCATTGAACACATTTTCGTGTAGCTTTCGACGCAAGTTTTAAGCTCGTAACTCTGTTCTGTTGTTAGTAATGAATCAACCTTTTCAATCAACAATGCTATTCTCCGGCTTGACGCACGATCTTCTGTTTGTATCTTTCTGTTATATAGCACTTGCTTTGTTTTTAATTTTGCTTGTTATGAAAATCAAGCCTTTGGTAGCCTTAAAAGCAGATGGTGCCAGCTCAGTTTTAGTCAACGCAGGCTAGCCGATAGACACACTCCTTTCGCAAACAGTCGAATTGCTTTGGTCCCTGAATCGCACGGTTGTACCTACGAGACACTCTAAACTACCAATCCATCAGGTAAGTCATACTTCGCTCTACAAACTACGTATTTGTGTATAGCAGATGTATTATCGACCTGGGACAAACTGAGGCCAGCAATATTTGTTTTCCATGCCTGATTGCGTAGACCTGTTATTGGCCATTAGCTTTTATATTTGTCCTTGAAATCGCATCTACCCAGACCGATAGTTTGTCTGGGATCCGGCTTATTTTGCTTTGGCCCGTCTTTTTATGTACGATCTATAAGACGCATCAGGCGTGCCTATGTTGTTTACCTATCTTTCAGGATTACCGAAGGAGAATTAGTCAAATTGCATAAAAGCGTTTTGCATTTGTTTCCAGATGGTTTCAGGGGATATTTGCTGAGACAGTTTGAAATGTAGTCAGCTTCTTTAGCTGCTTGTTCAGTTTTACTCCCCCAAACTTTTGGAACGGTGTATTATTGCCTGAATTTGATTTCCCGAGCATCTGTTGTAGCTCTGAAAATCCATGATAGCTTAGTTTTGCCATTTTCTAAAGACTGGGATGAAAGTCAATTAAATTGACTTTCATCCCAGTCTCCCTCAGAACCTAAAATTCAATTTTTATCCGAAAAGATAGATTTCGCTGATAACTCTTCCAGTAACGTCTCGTGGCAAGTAGGTAACAAGTATGAAATTAGAACGGAGAAATTTAATTTTCTTAAAATTTTGTGATTCGAATTAGTTTTTTGCACCCCGAGCTGTGCTCGAAATCCAATGGCGAGATCGTGAATTTTGCAAGACTTGCAGCTGTTAGTTGTGAGGAATACAAATCATTCAAAACGTCCCAATTTGCTAGTTATAAACAATCATCATCATAATCATATCATATTTATGGCCCTTCACGTATGTTTATAATATGATCAATTGCAATCATAAACTTTAATTACTGTAATAAATCTGACAGAACAAAGTTTATATACTTTGAGCACTTATCGCAACATGGATTGCAGACCTGGCTCGTACTCACAGGCTCTTCTATACATATCAATGGAAAGTTCCATCTATCTTCTGTGAAATTATGTTAAAACATTTGGCGGAAATCCAGTTTCTGTTCCACAAGTGAGAGGTGAAAGTTGTGACATTCGACCAACACGGCCATATTTCCAACGAACATGTCATACAACAAATAATAATAATAATAATAATAATAATAATAATAATAATAATAATAATAATAATAATAATAATAATAATAATAATAATAATAAATAATAAATAATTTTATTTAATAAGAAATTCACAAGTTAAAAGTAGAAAAAAGAACTATTAAAAACTATTTACAGTTCGTTTCAATGAAAAAAGAGACAACTTTCAAGGCGATTTTTTTTAAAGAGGAAAAAATGTCATAATAATAATAATAGTAATAATAATAATAATAATAATAATAATTTACATTTATATACCGCAAACCTCTATATGGATATATTCAGTTGCGCTTCACAATATTGTTAAAATAGGAATATGTTCAGAGCAACTAAGAACACAAGAAACTGTTACAAACTACAAGCCCATACAATCAAAGCTAGCGATTACATAGTCAATAAACTAGTTAAAATACAAGACATTAATAAAAATCTATTTAAAGGCTAAATTAAAAAAATTAGTTTTAACAGCAATCTTGAAAGTGTCCAATGTCTTTATGTTGCGAATTTTTGAAGGCAAATGTTAGCAACAAACCAAGAAATGAGATAACTATCGCTAACTTCTCCACGAAGCAAGGTTGACCTGCCGTTGGATTTCTTTAAATGCTATTTGCCTTTATTTTGCACTTTAAATGGCAACTTTGCTCTTCCGACAACAAAAGGATTAGTTTTTCATTTAGGAAAAACGTTTGAGTTTAAACTGCGCTCAAGAAAACGCCAATTTTTTTTGTCACCATTTAATCCAAAATTCTGAAGCGCGTAACGCCTTCCGAACAGATATTCAACCGAAGCGAACGGTTAGGTCAGTCCCTTGGTTGAGGCTAGGCATTCAACCATTGTTTGGGTGTCCATAAAAATTGTCCAAGACGACAGCATAAAGTACACAAAATTAACCTGCAGCAGTTTTATGTATACATAAAGTAATAAGGTTTTTTATCTTTAAAATATCTTGGATAAGATATCCGTTTCTTTAAGCCGCCGTTACACGTTGAAACTTTTAGCTGAAACTTGTGTGCAACGGCGAACGAGACCAGTTTCACGAAGTGGTGTTACACGGTGAAACTCTTGTTTTTTCACCACTGAGACCGTTGCAAGCCGTTGCAGAAGTAGAAAGCGGTTCTACTTTTCGTGAAACTTGTCTCGCAACGGAAGTTCGAAAAAGTTTCACGAAACCGACCATGTTACACGGTGCAACGCCTGCTGAAACTTGTTTCGCAGCGCCGTTGCACACAAGTTTCAGCTCAAAGTTTCAACGTGTAACGGCGGCTTTAATCTCGGAAAGTGTAATCGTCCAAGAAAATTTTCGTGGTCTGTGGACTTCCAGACCTCAGCATGGTTATGGATTGATTTTTAAGTACAACAACGGATAGAGTAAGACTTTTGATAAGTACAACCAGGGCTAATGGCAGCTACAGCGAAATCACTGGTCATGCGATAATCACAACGGGTGGTTGCATCGCAGCAATATGCTGTCAATCAAAGTAAAGTTTTACTTCGGGTGGAAATCGCCTACATCCTAAATTCCTGCCAAATATTGGCTCCTTTTTATTTATTTTTTGTTTGTAAGATTTTATTTGTAAATTTATTTTTATGGATAAAAATGAAAATCTACAAATTTACTCTCTGAACACACACGGTAAATTCAAACGAGTCAACGTCCTTGCCGTCACGTTTATATGTGAAAAGTTGTCCCCATTGATCGAGTTGAAGTTTACCCTGTTTAAGAATTCATAAGATTACTTCAATATTCATAAACCCGCTACGCATTTAACTTTTATTTAGATTTCTTTCTTTTTTAATCACTCTCCCTCGTCACCTATTATTTAAATGTGTCCTTTTTGATATTAATTTTTTTCCTCAATACTCCTTCACAAGGCTAAACCAGACTTACTATTGTGACGATAATGTTCGCACTTATAATTTTCCGGCAAGCTTGCTACCCATGTACATGATACAAACACCTGGAAACGCTATGCTAAGGCCCGACTGTGGATTACTGCCGGATTAGTAGTAGTAGTAGTAGTAAGTGGTGGTGATGGTGGTGGTAGTAGTAGTAGTTAGTAGTAGTGGTGGTGGTGGTGGTGGTCGTAGTAGTAGTAGTAGTAGCAGTAATTGCTTTATTTGCATGACCACAAGATTTACAGTATTGCAAAAGCTTATATAATCTCATTACTAACAAAACAGTGTAAAGTATCATAACAATATATAATTAATTCTAAGTTACATCATCAATATCCAATAATAGCCTGTCACGTATAATCATACATGAAGAAATAAACTTCATAACCAGTTTGTTTACATTATAGTCTTTAGAGTTCATCAGTAGTTTCACAATGTCTGATGTCGATTTCGTTTGAATATCAGGTATCAATTTACTTATGTCTTCATAGAATGTCTGCCTCTGTAAAGAGTAGCAACTACATTGAAACAAGAAATGAGTTTCATTTTCCACTTGATTTGATTGACACAACTGACATAATCTTAACTCTCTAGGAAGATGATCTTTCTGATATCTACCAGCTTCAATTCTGAGTTTGTGGTTACTTAATTTAAACTTAACTAGGTTTCGTCTATCAGGAAAATTTCTTAAATGAGTTAAATAATTAGACGAAGAGTATTCATTCTTGAAAACCTTATAGAACTCTAACTTTTTTGAGTGTTCAAGGTTGTGTTGCCAGAAACGTAGATACTTGTTTTTCATATTAGTTTCAATTTGCTTTATTGTCTCATTGCTAAAATTTTCAGGATTTAGATCAGATGAATAGTATTTTTCTAACATGCCCATAAAATTGGAGTAAAAACCGGAATTATTAATGGAGTGTAAATGTTTTGACATCAGAAAAGATTGCTTAACGATAGAGTCATTCTCCTTATTGTTTAGGTAAACAAAGTATTTCATAATTTTTTGGTTTATTGCAATAAGTAATGGATATCGCCCTAACTCAGCCCTACATGCTAGGTTAGAGGCTTTGTTGTTTACCTCCAAATAGCGTTTGCAAAACTTTAAATGTACTTTTTCTAATGGGGAATTATCCCATGTTTTGAACTCCTGCTTCGTGTACATACCCCAAACCTCACTGTTATAGCTTAAGATCGAGAATATCATCGTGTCGAAGATCTGAGATGCTGTGTTGGGATTTAGTTTACTGAGGAGTGTGTGTTTTTGGATGTTAGAGAAGGCGTGCATGGCCTTTTCTTTTAAGTGATCTAACGCAAGAGTGAAATTTCCTGTTGGGGTTAGACGAGTTCCTAAATAAGTGTATTCCTGAACAATTTCAACAGGTTCAGTGTCTATTTTAAAATTAATGTCAACGGATTTCTTTGAGCGTTTCTGAAAGATCATTACTTTCGTCTTCTTAGGATTGATTTTTAGCATCCATGATTTGCAGTAAGAAGATAGCGTATTTAAACAGTTTTGCAATCCTGTTTTGGATCTCGATAGAATGATTAAATCATCAGCATACAGAAGTGAGTTTATTTTCGTTCCATTTGGGAGGACAAATGGATCAGAAAGCGCGTTTTGAAATGAATATGGCAGATTGTTAATATAAAAGTTGAATAACAGAGGACTTAGAATACACCCTTGACGAACACCCTTGGAGTACGAGAAAGATCGTGTTTTGTTGTCTCCAATTCTTATAGAACAGGAAGAATTACAATAAAGAGTTTTAATTAGATTGTAAAATTGTCCTCCAATGCCAGCACCGACTAGCTTTTAAAATAAACCAACGTGCCAGACGGAGTCAAAAGGCTGGCGGAAATCTACGAAACAGGCATAGACCCTTTCTTTGTGATAGTGAACGTATTTATCTAGCAGGGCTCGAAGAGTAAAAACATGGTCTGCAGTGCGGTTTTCAGGCAGAAAGCCAATTTGTGAGTTATGTAATATTTGGTTTTCTTTTAAATAAGAGTGTAGACGTTGATTTAAGATTGAGCAGAACAGTTTTCCGAGGCAACTTGATACACAGATGCCCCTGTAGTTTGTCGGATCATTCTTGTCACCAGATTTGTAAATGGGGGTTATCAGGCCTTGGCACCATACATCTGGCATCTGTCCAGATTTTAGGATATGATTGAAAAGTTTGATGTAAAGAGGCATTAGTGTTTCAAGGCTCGCTTTGATCATTTCGTTCCTTATTCTGTCGGAAAAGGGCGATTTCTTATTTTTTAATTTTTTCACAGCTTGACGTATTTCCTGTTGAGTTATTACATGGTCTAAGGAGTTAAGTTGGTCTTTTCCTTTTTCTAATTGTTGTAGCTCATTATAAATTTTTTCTTGATGTGTAGATGGTTTTGGCTCGTCGGAGTGTAAATATTGAAAGTGTTCTAACCATTTGTCTTCTGGTATTGAAGGAGGATTTTTGTTGGGGATTGGGTAGTAGTAGTAGTAGTAGTAGTAGTAGTAGTAGTAGTAGTAGTAGTAGTAGTAGTGGTGGTGGTGGTGGTGGTGGTGGTGGTAGTAGTAGTAGTAGTAGTAGTAGTAGTAGTAGTAGTAGTAGTAGTAGAAGTAGCAGCAGTAGTAGTAGTAGTAGTAGTAGTGGTGGCGGTGGTGGTGGTGGTGGTGGTAGTAGTAGTAGTAGTAGTAGTAGTAGTAGCAGGAGTAGTGGGTTGTTGTTGTAACGTTGTTGTAATAACATTCTGCTTGTTATTCAGCCAATTGAAAGCTTTCCATTCGTAGTTTTTAATTTTGTTTTGTTCCTTTTTATTTTAGTTGTCATTTGATCCTGCATAAAGGCTGCGACCGGACGCTGTAAGTGATCCCAAATGATTAACTCTACCGTACGTAAACACCAGGAGGCTCCTGTATTGTCTCTCTGCTCTGCCAACATGGGTTTTCAGAGACATTATAATCCTTTAATCTCTCTTTCTGTAAATGCTATTTTATCATTGTTTACACTGTTTGGAAATATACTGATTCTCATCGCTCTTCAAAAAGCTTCATCTCTTCATCCGCCATCCAAACTTCTATTCCGTTGTCTCTCGACCACAGATCTTTGTGTCGGACTTATATCTCAGCCACTGCGTATTGTTTATCATGCGTCGCTTGAGAACAAGAACTGGAGAGGCGTTTGTGGAATAACTGAAGCTTTATCTAACACTTCTAACGCTGTAATGTGTGGAGAATCAATCACCATACTGACTGCAATAAGTGTGGACAGACTACTGGCTTTAATGCTGGGGTTACGATATAGGGAGGTTGTGACTTTAAAACGCGTTCGTTTATTTGTAATATATTCGTGGATTCAAAGCTTAGCTTTTCCCCTGACCTATTTGTGGGACAAGCGCTTGTTCTACATATGGGGTTCTGCATGGATTTTCTTTTGTTTAACTATTTCAACTTGTTGTTACTTGAAAATTTACATGATCATTCGTCATCAACAAGCACAAGTCGGGGACGAAACTCAAGGAAACAGTCTTGGTGCATCAGCGATTAATATGGCCCGCTACAAAAAGACTGTTACCAGTGCATTGTGGATACATTCAGCTTTAGTTATTTGTTATCTGCCATATACTATTGCAACTGTCGTCTTCACTTTTCACGGTTCTCTGTCGAATATTGTTTGGAGTGCTACTGGAATTTTAGTCTTTTTGAACTCAACGCTCAACCCATTTCTTTACTGTTGGAAAAAAAGGGAAGTTAGACAAGCGGCGAAAAATACAATTAGAAATGTTTTTTGTTGTTCACAATAAGCAAAACTTAAAAGCCTATATTGCCAACTTTCACAAAGATCGTCATGAATAATAATAATAATAATAATAATAATAATAATAATAATAATAATAATAATAATAATAATAATAATAATAATAATAACATGTCATTGTAGCTGCAATACCGCAGTTTGCTAATTGGGGACACTTATCTAACCTATTAGTATGGATTCTAAATCCTAAAATCATATTAAAATTGTGTAAGATGCTTTAATAATTATATATAGAAGAAAGATCCCTGCAGTTAGTACGCAACTTAAGTAGTTGCGAAAAGAAAGCCTGAAAAAAATTCAGGCCCGAACAGGATTCAAACCCATGACCTCTGCGATGCCGGCCAGTGCAGTGCTCTACCAACTCAGCTATCAAGTCAACTGAAAGCTGGTCATTCTGTGAGTTCGTAATATAGTGAATAAATGAATGTGAATATATGAAACATAAATTTAAACTGCGGATGAAAGATTAAATAGAAGGAAGATTCTCGCAGGTAGTACGCAACTTTTTTAGGCAAATTTTTTAGGCTTTCTTTTCGCAACTGCTGAAGCTGCCTGCTGTACTACCTGCGAGGATCTTTCTTCTATTTAATCTTTCATCCGCAATTCAAATATATGTTTCATATATTCACATTCATTAACTCATTAGAGCGGTTTTCAATGGAATGTCGAAAGTAATTTTGAGTTGCTTTGGTTTTCCATTTCTACGCTTTGTGATTGGTTCACAAAACTCGCGTCACCTTCTCAACCAATGGGAATCCAAACCAAAAGCAATCGTGTTTTCGCCGCACGCGTTTTCCCGCGCTTGGAGCCAGTTACATGTATTTGCCTCGAATTCTGATTGGCTCCAGTCGTTGTGTTGTTTACATCTGTTACAGTTGGCCAGAGTAATTACTTTGCAAACCGCTCTATAGAGCCATAAACCCTAATTATTGATCCTAAACCTAAATCCAAATCGCATAATTATATAATATATGGCAAGTGAGTTTTAAACGAGTTCTAAATTAAAATCGTGAATCCTAATCGCGTCCTGAAACCGGCCGACAAGGTTTAAATAGTATACATAAGTTGGGACTATGTAATGTTGAAAACATGAGCAGCAGTATTTTTCGGGATTTAAAACCACAAGGCGCAGCCGAGTGGTTTTAGACCGGATAAAACACGGGCTGCAATTTTTTTGAACGGCTTCAAAAACATTCCTGGAAAAACGTGTGTCAAGAGAGTTCATAACAGTGATGCTTTTGTGAACGTTGAAAATTAGCATACGAGAAAAACATTAAACACTGCATACTATTAAGAAGGAGATTTTATCGGGTTTTAAACCACTGCACGTGATGTTTTATCGACCATTTGATACGTCAATAGGCTAATGAATTATTAATGAGTTTTTGAAGGAATTACTTACTGTACATATCCAAATCCAAACGGAAGTAATCAGAAAGGATTCTGCCAACAATACAGAAAGTTTTGCTGTTTGGACTAAGAGAATTTACCCACATGAAAAAAACTGAGCCGGAAAGAGAAAAGCAATTTTTTTCACACTGTAGATATTTCTTCGTTCTACAGACAGGACACAAAAAGGTTGAACCACATCTGACAGTCTGTCATCTCATTGCTCAATTATTTAACAATTACTGGCCAAATCGAAGGTGAAATAAATATTGGTGAATCGATTCTTTTCGGGGATTATTTGCCAATATTCTCTCAAATTATAAGCTGTAAACTCACAAAACATACAGTCAGTCTCTTTTACTTCTACACGACTTCTTTTTGCCAGTGGCCCTATTTACATCCGAAATGTATTTACTTATAGACAGACTAATTATAGTTTGAGGGGGAAAAGAACTATGCTGCCTGAGCAGCCCAGCTTTAACCTTAAGAGAATGTAAAGTTATTTCTTCTATCTAGCCTGTAAGCTCTGAAACAGTTTGCTCAAATTAAGGAAAGTTACGTCCACCTCACGTTTTAAGAAAACATTGTTTGATCAGGTTTTTTGGTTTCTTATTATAACATAAGTACGTTGTTATGTAATTTTTGCGTAGAATACGTTTTACATTGTAAATACTGCTTTTTATCCCATGCCATAGAGAATACAGCCAATCAGAAAGCTAGAAACCCGTTGCATATTATGCGGTATGCAACGGGTTGTATTCCACGAAAAAAATCCCAGCGTTTCTTGCGGCCTACAAAGGCTTTTATACATTTAATGAGCGGTACCTATTTACGTTTTTTAATTTTTTGTCAAATTATGTGACTTTCAAGAAACGTTGAGAATCTGTTGAATATTTTTTCACTAATTGTATTTGTTGTTAAAGAATTAAAGAGTGACGTTTTGTGTTAATCCAATAAGTGGCATGGGATAAATAAGGTTAGCTATGCAAAGCTTTCTAGTGGTATAGTGAGAATGTCCCACTCGTGACCTGATGTTTCTCTGTAAACATACTCGCCTAAAGGATCGTGTGTATACTAAGAAAAATCAAGTCACTCGTGGTATATTTCACGGTATACCACTCGAAAGCATTGCATAACTAGTACATCTTAAATGTATGTGACTTTGACACTTTTACGTAATTAATGTTATTATATATATTTGACATGTATGCACTACGAACGAGCTATTAGCTCTGAGGCCTTACGTGTTCAAATAAATGATGATGTTGATTGCTGAGCCTGTTGCCACAGCGAGGGAGCCGGGAGCAACCGATCAAGGCAGCTCTCTGATCGGCAAAAATACGTACACATGGAGGCTTTCGTTCACCTTTCTTGCAAAATACAAAGCATTGTGGTTACGGTAAGATCAAAAGTGGTGAGGCCTTGCCGTTCATTTTGTGTATACCACAATGCAACGCGATCCTTTGCCCTGCTCGCTCTTGGTCGACTGAGCTCGTATAGAGCCAATAGCGAGATCGAGGTGACTATTTTCTCCTTATTAATGCCCCACAATTTTGCGGAATATTTTCACTTCGTTTATATTTTCTAAACTGCATTCCTTTCAATTTCAGAACCCACTATTGATATTTAGGCTTAAATTATATCCTCGAGGTAACAATAAATGAAAGCAAATTCGCGAAAGTTATGTTTATGATTACCCGGGTTAAGTATCTCAAACTTTGTCAATTTTTAGTTGAAGTTTTCCGCGCGTCGGCAGACCTCTCGCAGCCAGATAGCCCTGAATACTGTGCCGAAATCGCTGAGACAGCGTATTTCCAATCGTGTAATCTTTCATATAGTCTCTGATTGCAATGGGGAAAACTGCGTTTCAGGTGAGCTGAACTCTTGAATATGTGAATGATATTTTAAATGTTTTACTGGATATTTCAAATGACAAGCTTGACTTGGCAACATTTTATTTAATTTCACATTTTTTATGATTGGATATGCCATTAAATACACTTTTAGTTGCTATTCTTGCCTCATATAGACACCATGGGCCAATTCTGATTTCACTCACACGAGACATCTAATGTTAATTGTTTATTTAGAACGAGTCAGCCAGCCATCTGAAGAATGTAACCTAATGCAACAACACTCAATCATTGAAAATTCAACATGAAAAATAAAATATGCATGTAACTGTTCCTAAGCTAAGAATTGTTCCATGCCAGATAAAAAACACACACTAATAAAACACCATTTAGAAGGTGATGACATCATCTGACGTAGTAGCGGATTGCCAAATGGCGGCCATCTTGGATCCGCCATATTGGATTTCTAGATTTTACCAAAACTTCAGTAAAGCGCCAAAATTAAGCGGAAAGTAAAAAAAACAATAACGAAACACTAATATGAGCTAGAGACACAAACGTTATAGTAAGAAAAGTAATTTTTCTTCATTTTATTTAAAGGAATTTCCATTTTCTGAAAAAAAAAAACCTGTCTGTCATAAATCGGTTGCCATGGTAACATCAAAGTCAAATGAGCGCTAACCGACCATACGAAATTTTTCCCAGATAACTTTTCGTAAAAGTGCTGACGTTTCATGGCGTTTGGTAAAATACCAAAAACGTCCGTCATATTCAAAGTCGCCGCTGGCAGAAGCCACACCCCGCCTTAGATAGGGTTAAATTTTATTTGACTTGACCGAAAATGCGATGCAAATTACCTTTTGTCAAGTAATGAATGAACTACCTGTCACTAGCAATTTTCCCATTTTCTTATCAACGAAAACGATAAAGAAAGAGGCAGGGAATTTTGCTGTTACAGCTACGGAAGGGCGCTTTTATATATTTGACGTTGTTCTCTCGGTAGCTTATCACAATATTAATAGCCCAATTTCGATATATTAAAATTCAGGCTGAAACAATAGCATCACCTCGAGGTTTATTCCCCGGAGCCTCGCAGTGACGTTTATTGGGCTATTTGACAATTTTCCTCAACTAACTAACTATAAAAAATAAGTAGGAAATGTTCCTTTTATATTCTTTGTAGGTCCCATAACATTACCGAGCTAAGTTTGAGAGGTTTTCAAGTGAGATGGACCACTCATTCGGTGCAGTCGTAGTTTGAATGAGTAATACTTGCCTATTTGAGAAACAGTCAAAACGTTAAAGTTCTAATCTTTTCTTATCTAATCACGCAAAATTTAAATTTAGACTATGAATTCAGTTAAAAATTTTTTTGTTATGTACCGTAAGAAACAAACGATAAGAACGAAAGCCTTGAAACCTAAAATAATTGACTTGTTTGCTTACCTTTGATCGTAATAATTGCGAGCCTAATGATGTCTTGCCGACTCGGCAAGGTTGGGTTAGTTTCATTTCTTTGGGGTTTTTTAATAGCTGCTAAATTAAAGTCCATGGTTGTTCAGTTGCGTTAACGTTAAGCACTGATGTCTCGAGACTTTTCAGTATCGCACGATAAAACGAGTAGATTAGGATACTTTTTCGTTGGTTTAATGAAGTTATAACTATCAATCACGCAAAAAATGCGGATTGAATTTTTTTAACAATTTAACATTAAGATTGAGGTGAAAATAATTATTATCATCTTGTTGCATAATCCAACGAATCCAATGCGTTAATTATGTATACTGCCAATTAAAGCTACAAAATGGGATTTTTTCCCATTCTGGCTATTATAAAAACTTCCTTTGTAACCTCGCCCTCTTTGTAAATCGCAAACCCCAAATGCGAGATGCAAATTCTTATTTATCCATCTTTATCTCATCGCCATGTTTCGTTTCCCGTCACCCAACTAACCCCAAATCTTTCAAAGAGTAAAAAAGAACAATTACCGGCTTCCTTTTGAGTCTCTCTGGCAGCTAAATGGCCTGCCCTTTGCAAGCCTTCTTAAGTGATCGCAGCTAGTGACAAAATTGATAGTCACGGGGAACATATATTCAAAGCTGGCTTGAAATTATTAAATCATTGATTGGTAGAATATTAACATTCTATTTTCCTCTTCCTAACCGACAGGTCTAACCGACTACGTAGCGTTAGCGAAGAAAAACGTATATTTTATCAGACGGAATTAAGAATTCAGCTTGATTTTCACTGAAAACAATATTACTTTGTCTGTTTGTGCGTGTTCATGTTTTTGTTTGTTTGTTTGCTTAATTTACGGGAGGTGATTTAAAACTCCATTAAACGAAGTCCCATTATTGCTTCTTATTGTCCAAACGGTTTGCATTAGCTAAACATTTTTTCTCATCCACCGATCCACTCTCTTATTTTCCCTTTTCTCTATCTTGCGAGTGATTTTAATCTTTATTGGACTCATAAAGTAAACGTTTGTAAGTAGTACGAGCATACACGTACAAAGTTTCATTGAACACATTTTGGCGTAGTTTTCGACGCAAGTTTTTAAGCTCTCAACTCTGCTCTGTTGTTGGTACTTCCTGAATCAACCTTTTCAATCAATAATGCTATTCTCCGGCTTGACGCACGATCTTTTTTTGTATATTTATGATCTCGTTTTTCTGTTTTCAGTAAGACTCCCATAACATTACCGAGCTAAGTTTGAGTGATTTTTAACTGACATGGACCACTGTTATTCAGTTGGTCGGTAAAAGTTTGAATGAGTGGTACTTCCCTATTTGAGAAACGGTCAAAACGTTAAAGTTCTGATCTTTTCTTATCTAAAAAAGTTAACGTTATGTAACGTAAGAAGCAAACGTTAAGAACGAAAGCCTTGAAACTTAAAATGTTTGAATTCTTTACTTATCTTTGCTTCAAATAATTGACAACTTAATGAAGTCTTCACGCCTCGGCAAGGTTGGGTTACTTTCATTTCTTTGGAGTTTTTTTGTATTAAATTTTCCTTTCATGCCTATACTTACGTAAAGCGTTGTTGCTTAAGTGCGTTAAACGCGAAAATAGGAATACTCTTTTCTCGTGAGTTTAGTAACTATCGATCTCGCCAAAAAAATGCGGTTTTAAATTTTTTTGGGACAAATTTACAACAATTTAAGTTGAAATAATTATTTTCATGTTGCTGCTTAATCCATTACTGCCAACAAAAGCTACAAAATGGGATTTTTTCCCATTCTGGCTATTACAAAAAGTTGATTTTGATTTGTAATTTCGCTTTCTTTGTAAATTGCAAACTCCAAATGCAAGATGCAAATTCTCATTTATCTGTTTTTATCTCATTGTTATGTTATGACAAAATTGTTAGTCACAGGGAAGATATATTTTAAGCTGGCTTGAAATTATTAAATCATTGATTGGTCGAATATCAACATTTTATTTTCCTTTCTTTAAACGACAGGTCCAACCGACTACGAGAGCGAGGGCGATGGAAAACGCTGTACATTTTATCGGATGGAATTAAAACTGAATTCAGCTTGATTTTCAATGAAAACAATATTACTTTGTCTGTTTGTACGTTTCCGTGTTTTTGTTTTCTTATAATTTACGGAAGATGTTACTTAAGTCCATTTAAACGAAGGCCCATTATTGCTTCTTATTGTCCAAACGGTTTGCATTAGTCTCATCCAACGATCCACTCTCTTCGTTTTCCTTGTCTCTATCTTGCGGGTGATTTTAAGGTTTATAAGACTCATAAAGTAAACGTTTGTGAGTCATTCAAGTATAAATGCACAAATTTTTATTGAACACATTTCGTGTAGTTTTCGAAGTAAGTTTTTAAGCTCGTAACTTTGGTCTTTTGTTGCTACTTCCTGAATCAACCTTTTCAATCAATAATGCTATTCTCTGGCTTGGCGCACGATCTTCTGTTTGTATTTTTCTTTTTTATAGCAGTTGCTTTGTTTTAATTTTGGTTGTTATGAAAATCAAGCCTTTGGTAGCCTTAAAAGCAGATGGTGCCAGCTCAGTTTATGTCAACACAGGCTAGCCGATAGACACACTTCTGTTGCAAACAGTCGAATTGTTTTGGTCCCTGAATCGCACGGTTGTACCTACGAGACACTCTAAACCACCAATCTATCAGGTAAGTCATATTTTGCTATGCAAACTACCCATTTGTGTATAGAAGATGTATTATCTATTTGTATTCTATTTGTTATCTATTTGTTTTCCAAGTCTGATTGCGTATTTCGTATGGGGGCAGCAGACGTATTATTGACTTCTACCCAGAACGATAGTTTGTCTGGAATCCGGCTTTAATGCCTCGGACCAGTCTTTATACATACGATCTACGGGCCGCATCAGGCGTACCTATGTTGTTTGTTTAGCTCTATATCTTTCTGGATCACGCAAAAAGAATTAGTCAAATCACTTAAAAGCGTTTTGAAATGTAGTCAGCTTGTTCAGTTTTACTCATCTAAACTTTTGGAACAGTGTATTATTACCTGAATTTGATTTCCCGAGCATCTGTTGTACCTTCGAAAATCCTTGATAGCTTAGTTTTGCCAGTTTTCTAAAGACTGAGATGAAAGTCAATTAACAGCGACTCTCCCCCAGAACCTAAAACTCAATTTTTATCAGAAAAGATAGATTTCGCTGATAACTGTTCCATTAACTGAACGTCTCGTGGCAAGTAGGTAACAAGTATAAAATAAGAAGGGAGAAATTTAATTTTCTTAAAATTTTGTGATTCGAATCAGGTTCTCGCACCCCGGGCTGTGCTCGAAATCCAATGGCGAGATCGTGAATTTTGCAAGACTTGCAGCTGTTAGTTCTGAAGAATACAGATCATTAAAAACCTCCCAATTCGCTAGTTATAAACGATCATCATCATAATCATATCATATCATGACCCTTCACGTATGTTTATAATATCGTCAATTGCAATCATAAACTGACTTTTATAATTACTGACGGCACAAAGTTTATCTACTTAATTTGAGTACTTATCGCAATATGGATTTAGCTCAAGTTAATGTTCAGAGGAATGAATTGCAAAAGTGGCAGTAGTAGTAGTAGTAGTAGTAGTAGTAGTAGTAGTAGTAGTAGTAGTAGTAGTAGTAGTAGTAGTAGTAGTAGTAGTAGTAGTAGTAGTAGTAGTAGTAGTAGTAGTAGTAGTAGTAGTAGTAGTAGTAGTAGTAGTAGTAGTAGTAGTAGTAGTAGTAGTAGTGGTAGTGGTAGTGGTAGTGGTAGTGGTAGTGGTAGTGGTAGTAGTAGTAGTAGTAGTAGTGGTAGTAGTAGTAGTAGTAGTACTACTACTACTACTACTACTACTACTAGCAGGAGTAGTGAGTTGTTGTTGTTGTTAACGTTGTTGTAATAGCATTCTGCTTGTTATTCAGCCAATTGAAAGCTTTCCATTCGTATTTTTTTATTTTGTTTTATTCCTTTTTGTTTTAGTTGTCATTTGGTCCTGCATCAAAGCTGCGACCGGACGCTGTAAGTGATCGCAAATGATTAACTCTACCGCACGTAAACACCAAGAAGCTCCTGTATTGTCTCTCTGCTCTGCCAACATGGGTTTTCAGAGACATTATAATCCTTTAATCTCTCTTTCTGTAAATGCTATTTTATCATTGGTCGCACTGTTGGGAAATATACTGATTCTAATCGCTCTTCAAAAAGTTTCATCTCTTCATCCGCCATCCAAACTTCTACTCCGTTGTCTCTCGACCACAGATCTTTGTGTCGGACTTATATCTCAGCCACTGCGTATTGTTTATCGAGCGACGCTTGAGAACAAAAACTGGAGAGGCGTTTGTGGAATAACTGAAGCTTTATCTAACACTTCTAACGCTGTAATGTGTGGAGAATCAATCACCATATTGACTGCAATAAGTGTGGACAGACTACTGGCTTTAATGTTGGGGTTACGATACAGGCAGGTTGTGACTTTAAAACGCATTCGTTTATTTGTAATATATTCGTGGATTCAAAGCTTAGCTTTTCCCCTAACCTATTTGTGGGACAAGCGCTTGTTCTACATATGGGGTTCTGCATGGATTTTCTTTTGTTTAACTATTTCAACTTGTTGTTACTTGAAAATTTACATGATCATTCGTCATCAACAAGCACAAGTCGGGGACGAAACTCAAGGAAACAGTTTCGGTGCATCAGCGATCAATATGGCTCGCTACAAAAAGACTGTTACCAAAATACAAAGCATCGTGGTTACGGTAAGGTCAAAAATGGTGAGGCCTTGCGGTTCATTTTGTGTATACCACAATGCAACGCGATCCTTTGCCCTGCTCGCTCTTGGTCGACTGAGCTCGTATAGAGCCAATAGCGAGATCGAGGTGACTATTTTCTCCTTATTAATGCCCCTCAATTTTGCGGAATATTTTCACTTGGTTTATATTTTCTAAATTGCATCCCTTTTAATTTCAGAACCCCTTATTGGTATTTAGGCTTAAATTATATCCTCGAGGTAACAATAAATGAAAGCAAATTCGCGAAAGTTATGTTTATGATTACCCGGGTTAAGTATCTCAAACTTTGTCAATTTGTTAGTTGAAGTTTTCCGCGCGTCGGCAGACTTCTCGCAGCCAGATAACGCTGAAATCGCTGCGCTCAAATCGCTGAGACAGCGTATTTCCAATCGTGCAATCTTTCATATAGTCGACTCTGATTGAAAAAGGGAAAACTGCGTTTCAGGTGAGCTGAACTCTTGAATATGTGAATGATATTTTAAATGTTTTACTGGATATTTCAATTGACAAGCTTGACTTGGCAACATTTTATTTCATTTCAGATTTTTCATGATTGGATATGCCATTAAATACACTTTTAGTTGCTATTCTTGCTTCACATAGACACCATGGGCCAATTCTGACTTAACTCACAGGAGACATTTAATGTGAATTGTTTATTTAGAACGAGTCAGCCAGCCATCTGAAGAATGTAACCTAATGCAACAACACTCAATCATTGAAAATTCAACATGAAAAATAAAATATACATGTAACTGTTCCTAAGCTAAGAATTGTTCCATGCCAGATAAAAAACACACACTAATAAAACACCATTTAGAAGGTGATGACATCATCTGACGTTGTAGCGGACTGCCAAATGGCGGCCATCTTGGATCCGCCATATTGGATTTCTAGATTTTACCAAAACTTCAGTAAAGCGCCAAATTTGAGCAAAAAGTAAACAAAACCAATAACGAAACACTAATATGAGCTAGAAACACAAACGTTACAGTAAGAAAAGTAATTTTTCTTCATTTTATTAAAAGGAATTTTCATTTTCTGAAAAAAAAAAACCTGTCTGTCATAAATCGGTTGCCATGGTAACATCAAAGTCAAATGAGCGCTATCCCGACCATACGAAATTTTTCCCAGATAACTTTTCGTAAAAGTGCTGACGTTTCATGGCGTTTGGTAAAATACCAAAAACGTCCGTCATATTCAAAGTCGCCGCTGGCAGAAGCCACACCCCGCCTTAGATAGGGTTAAATTTTATTTGACTTGCCCGAAAATGCGATGCAAATTACCTTTTGTCAAGTAATGAATGAACTACCTGTCACTAGCAATTTTCCCATTTTCTTATCAACGAAAACGATAAAGAAAGAGGCAGGGAATTTTGCTGTTACAGCTACGGAAGGGCGCTTTTATATATTTGACGCTGTTCTCTCGGTAGCTTATAGCACCATTAATAGCCCAATTTCGATATAATAAAATTCAGCCTGAAACAATAGCATCACCTCGAGGTTTATTCCCCGGAGCCTCGCAGTGACGTTTATTGGGCTATTTGACAATTTTCCTCAACTAACTAACTATAAAAAATAAGTAGGAAATGTTCCTTTTATATTCTCTGTAGGTTCCATAACATTACCGAGCTAAGTTTGAGAGGTTTTCAAGTGAGATGGACCACTCATTCGGTGCAGTCGTAGTTTGAATGAGTAATACTTACCTATTTGAGAAACAGTCAAAAAGTTAAAGTTCTAATCTTTTCTTATCTAATCACGCCGAATTTAAATTTAAACTATGAATTCAGTTAAAAGAAATTTTAACGTTATGTACCGTAAAAAACGAACGATAAGAACGAAAGCCTTGAAATCTAGAATAATTGACTCGTTTGCTTACCTTTGTTCGTAATAATTGCGAGCCTAATGATGTCTTGCCGACTCGGCAAGGTTGGGTTAGTTTCATTTCTTTGGGGTTTTTTAATAGCTGCTGAATTAAAGTGCATGGTTGTTCAGTTGCGTTAACGTTAAGCACTGATGTCTCGAGAATTTTCAGTATCGCACGATAAAACGAACGGATTAGGATACTTTTTCGTTGGTTTAATGAAGTTATAACTATCAATCACGCAAAAAATGCGGATTGAATTTTTTTAACAATTTAACATTAAGGTTGAGGTGAAAATAATTATTATCATCTTGTTGCTTAATCCAATGAATCCAATGCGTTAATTATGTATACTGCCAATTAAAGCTACAAAATGGGATTTTTTCCCATTCTGGCTATTATAAAAACTTCCTTTGTAACCTCGCCCTCTTTGTAAATCGCAAACCCCAAATGCGAGATGCAAAATTCTTATTTATCCATCTTTATCTCATCGCCATGTTTCGTTTCCCGTCACCCAACTAACCCCAAATCTTTCAAAGAGTAAAAAAGAACAATTACCGGCTTCCTTTTGAGTCTCTCTGGCAGCTAAATGGCCTGCCCTTTGCAAGCCTTCTTAAGTGATCGCAGCTAGTGACAAAATTGATAGTCACGGGGAACATATATTCAAAGCTGGCTTGAAATTATTAAATCATTGATTGGCAGAATATTAACATTCTATTTTCCTCTTTCTTACCGACAGGTCTAACCGACTACGTAGCGTTAGCGAAGAAAAACGGATATTTTATCAGATGGAAATAAGAATTCCGCTTGATTTTCACTAAAAACAATATTACTTTGTCTGTTTGTGCGTGTTCGTGTTTTTGTTTGTTTGTTTGCTTAATTTACGGAAGGTGATTTAAAACTCCATCAAACGAAGGCCCATTATTGCTTCTTATTGTCCAAACGGTTTGCATTAGCTAAACATTTTCCTCATCCACCGTTCCACTCTCTTTTTTTTCCTTTTCTCTATCTTGCGAGTGATTTTAATCTTTATTGGACTCATAAAGTAAACGTTTGTGAGTAGTTCGAGCATACACGTACAAAGTTTCATTGAACACATTTTGGCGTAGTTTTCGACGCAAGTTTTTAAGCTCTCAACTCTGCTCTGTTGTTGCTACTTCCTGAACCAACCTTTTCAATCAATAATGCTATTCTCCGGCTTGACGCACGATCTTTTTTTGTATATTTATGATCTCGTTTTTCTGTTTTCAGTAAGACTCCCATAACATTACCGAGCTAAGTTTGAGTGATTTTTAACTGACATGGACCACTGTTATTCAGTCGGTCGGTAATAGTTTGAATGAGTGGTACTTCCCTATTTGAAAAACGGTCAAAACGTTAAAGTTCTGATCTTTTCTTATCTAATCACGCAGAATTTAAATTTAAACTATGAATTCAGTTAAAAAAAATTAACGTTATGTAACGTAAGAAGCAAACGTTAAGAACGAAAGCCTTGAAACTTAAAATGTTTGAATTCTTTATTTATCTTTGCTTGAAATAATTGACAACTTCATTAAGTCTTCACGCCTCGGCAAGTTTGGGTAACTTTCATTTCTTTAGCGTGAGTTTGTTTGTATTAAATTTTCCTTTTATGGCTATACTTACGTAAAGCGTTGTTGTCCAAGTGCGTTTAACGCGAAAATAGGAATACTCTTTCCTCGCGAGTTTAGTAACTATGCGGTTTTGAATTTGTTTAGGACAAATTTACAAACATTTAAAGTTGAAATATTTATTTTCATGTTGCTGCTTAATCCATTACTGCCAACAACAGCTACAAAATGGGATTTTTTTCCCATTCTCGCTATTATAAAAACTTGATTTTGATTTGTAATTTCGCTTTCTTTGTAAATCACAAACTCCAAATGCAAGATGCAAATTCTAATTTATCTGTATTTATCTCATTGTTATGTTATGACAAAATTGTTAGTCACAGGGAAGATATAATTTAAGCTGGCCTGAAATTATTAAATCATTGATTGGTCGAATATCAACATTTTATTTTCCTTTCTTTAAACGACAGGTCCAACCGACTACGAGAGCGAGGGCGATGGAAAACGCTGTACATTTTATCGGATGGAATTAAAACTGAATTCAGCTTGATTTTCAATGAAAACAATATTACTTTGTCTGTTTGTACCTTTCCGTGTTTTTGTTTGCTTATAGTTTACGGAAGATGTTACTTAAGTCCATTTAAACGAAGGCCCATTATTGCTTCTTATTGTCCAAACGGTTTGCATTAGTCTCATCCACCGACCCACTCTCTTCGTTTTCCTTGTCTCTATCTTGCGAGTGATTTTAAGGTTTATAAGACTCATAAAGTAAACGTTTGTGAGTCATTCAAGTATAAATGCACAAATTTTTATTGAACACATTTTCGTGTAGTTTTCGAAGTAAGTTTTTAAGCTCGTAACTTTGGTCTTTTGTTGCTACTTCCTGAATCAACCTTTTCAATCAATAATGCTATTCTCTGGCTTGGCGCACGATCTTCTGTTTGTATTTTTCTGTTTTATAGCAGTTGCTTTGTTTTTAATTTTGGTTGTTATGAAAATCAAGCCTTTGGTAGCCTTAAAAGCAGATGGTGCCAGCTCAGTTCTACTCAACGCAGGCTAGCCGATTACACACTCCTGTTGCAAACAGTCGAATTGTTTTGGTCCCTGAATCGCCCGGTTGTACCTACGAGACACTCTAAACTACCAATCCATCAGGTAAGTCATATTTTGCTATGCAAACTACCCATTTGTGTATAGAAGATGTATTATCTATTTGTATTCTATTTGTTATCTATTTGTTTTCCAAGTCTGATTGCGTATCTCGTATGGGGGCAGCAGACGTATTATTGATTCTACCCAGAACGATAGTTTGTCTGGAATCCGGCTTTAATGCCTCGGACCAGTCTTTTTACATACGATCTACGGGACACATCAGGCGTACCTACGTTGTTTGTCTAGCTCTATATGTTTCTGGATCACGCAAAGAGAATTAGTCAAATCACTTAAAAGCGTTTTGATGTGTAGTCAGCTTCTTTAGCTGCATGTTCAGTTTTACTCATCTAAACTTTTGGAACGGTGTATTATTGCCTGAATTTGATTTCCCGAGCATCTGTTGTACCTTCGAAAATCCTTGATAGCTTAGTTTTGCCAGTTTTCTATACTGGGATGAAAGTCAATTAACAGCGACTCTCCCCCAGAACCTAAAATTCAATTTTTATTCGAAAAGATAGATTTCGCTGATAACTCTTCCATTAACTGAACGTCTCGTGGCAAGTAGGTAACAAGTATAAAATAAGAAGGGAGAAATTTAATTTTCTTAAAATTTTGTGATTCGAATCAGTTTTTTGCACCCGGGCTGTGCTCGAAATCCAATAGCGAGATCGTGAATTTTGCAAGACTTGCAGCTGTTAGTTGTGAGGAATACAGATCATTTAAAACCTCCCCATTCGTTAGTTATAAACGATCATCATCATAATCATATCATATCATGACCCTTTACGTATGTTTATAATATCGTCAATTGCAATCATAAACTGACTTTTATAATTACTGACGGCACAAATTTTATCTACTTAATTTGAGTACTTATCGCAATATGGATTTAGCTCAAGTTAATGTTCAGAGGAATAAATTGCAAAAGTGGCAGTAGTAGTAGTAGTACTACTACTACTACTACTAGCAGGAGTAGTGAGTTGTTGTTGTTAACGTTGTTGTAATAGCATTCTGCTTGTTATTCAGCCAATTGAAAGCTTTCCATTCGTAGTTTTTTATTTTGTTTTATTTCTTTTTATTTTAGTTGTCATTTGGTCCTGCATCAAAGCTGCGACCGGACGCTGTAAGTGATCCCAAATGATTAACTCTACCGTACCTAAACACCAGGAAGCTCCTGTATTGTCTCTCTGCTCTGCCAACATGGGTTTTCAGAGACATTATAATCCTTTAATCTCTCTTTCTGTTAATGTTATTTTATC
This sequence comes from Pavona decussata, assembly GCF_977016875.1. Taxonomy (NCBI): domain Eukaryota; kingdom Metazoa; phylum Cnidaria; class Anthozoa; order Scleractinia; family Agariciidae; genus Pavona; species Pavona decussata. Next base: position 848,613 of record NW_028145657.1, on the reverse strand, counting down.
ATTGTTTACATTGTTTGGAAATATACTGATTCTCATCGCTCTTCAAAAAGTTTCATCTCTTCACCCGCCATCCAAACTTCTATTCCGGTGTCTCTCGACCACAGATGTCTGTGTCGGACTAATATCTCAGCCACTGCGTATTGTTTATCGAGCGACACTTGAAAACAAAAACTGGAGAGGCGTCTGTGGAATAACTGAAGCTTTATCTAACGCTTCTAACGCTGTAATGTGTGGAGAATCAATCACCATATTGACTGCAATAAGTGTGGACAGACTACTGGCTTTAATGCTGGGGTTACGATACAGGCAGGTTGTGACTTTAAAACGCGTTCGTTTATTTGTAATATATTCGTGGATTCAAAGCTTAGCTTTTCCCCTAACCTATTTGTGGGACAAGCGCTTGTTCTACATATGGGGTTGTGCATGGATTTTCCTTTGTTTAACTATTTCAACTTGTTGTTACTTGAAAATTTACATGATCATTCGTCATCAACAAGCACAAGTCGGGGACGAAACTCAAGGAAACAGTCTTGGTGCATCAGCGTTTAATATGGCCCGCTACAAAAAGACTGTTACCAGTGCATTGTGGATACATTCAGCTTTAGTTATTTGTTATCTGCCATATACTATTGCAACTGTAGTCACAACATTTCATGGTTCTCTGTATAATCTTGTTTGGAGTGCTACTGGAATTTTAGTCTTCTTGAACTCAACGCTCAACCCATTTCTTTACTGTTGGAGAATAAGGGAAGTTAGACAAGCGACGAAAAATACAATTAGAAATAGTTTTTGTTGTTCACAATAAATAAAACGCAAGACTATATTGCTAACTTTCACAAAGATCGTCATACTGAGAGAATCCAAACGGAAGTTAACAGAGCCTTCCGCCAACGATATAGAAAATTTTACTGTTTGGAAAAAGAGAATTTTCTAACATGAAAAGAACTGAGCTGCAAAGTTAAAGGGTACTTTTTTGATAATGTAGATAGTTCGTCACTCTTAAGAGCGGAAATCTAAAAGGTTGAACCGCACCTGACACTAGAGAACTTAGGCAGCGACGACCACAACCAGACAAAATGCCACAATTAATCTGACTGAACGATTCAACCTAATCAAGATGAGATGACTTTACCGGAACAAACAACCCAGCCAGATGAAATGACCGAGACACATCAAATGATTTACAGTTGGACGAAATGACCGGACCTCATCAAGTGATCTAACGAGATCAAATGACGCAAGTAAACCAATTGAATCAAATGACCCGATAGCATCGAATAGCCAACCTGATTCAAATTACAAAGCCATATCAAATGGATCCACATCAGGATCGCCTGACCCAACTACATCAAATGTGCCACTGACCCAACCAGGGAGAATGACCAAACCAGATCCAGTGACTCAATATAATCAAATGGCACAACATGACCTACCGATCCAGCCTGATGAAGAAGAATTAAATTTTGTCGGAACAAATAACCCAGCCAGATCAAACGCCAGCATCAAATTACCCAGACACACCAAATGATTTATTTGGACGAAATGACGGGACCAAATCGAACGATGAGACAAATGATCCAAATGATTCAAACGACCCAAAATTATCACATGGGCAACCTGGTTTAAGTGACCAAACCACATGAAATGGATCCACGTCAGGATCACCTAACCCAACCACATCAAATGGATCCACATCTGGATCACCTAACCCAACCACATCAAATGCCATGTGATCTAACCTTAACCAGATCAAATGACTCAGCATGATTAAATCAGCCAACCTGACCGAACGATCCAGGTTGAACAAATGATTTTTCGAGATCATTTGCCCTAACAAGATCACTTCACCAAAGCAAGCAGCCAAAAGACCCAGACAGGTGAAATGATTCATTTGGACGAAATGACCAAACTAGTTCAAATGGCAAAATGGTCCAATTGAAGAAAATGACTAGATAGCATCAAAGCCTAAGCCAATTATAACATCCATTTACATATTTCTAGAGCAATATTAGGATTTCCGTTAATTTAAGGCAGAAACGTGACAGCAACGTAACGGAAACAAACAACAACAGAAATCTAATGACACAGATGTAACGGAAACACGATATGACGTTTCCGTTTAGGAAACATGACGGAAACGTGACAAATAGCGAATGAATTATAGTTCTGTATGTGTATTACCAAAAGTTCTCAGTAGCAGGAGACAAGAAATGATTCTAGATATTGGTTACCTTTATAAAGCGATTCATCTAGCTTTGTTATTTAACTGAAGATGACTTATGTCCTAGTCGAAACATGTCGTATGTCCTTTATCTATTATATTTGATTGGAAATTAATGGTTACATAGTGTGCTTCTGACTGAACGACGAATAAAACTAAATTATGATCCCGCTTGCTTCGAATGACTTTTCTTAGACATCTTCAGAAAGCCACGTAAAAACGCTCCCACCCGTATAACTGCAATAAAAATGTGCATGAATGAGTATAAAAATCTGTTTTTCTGTTTGTGGGCCCCTCTAGCCGTGGCTGATGTGCGGGAAGAATGTTAGACCATTAATGGGCGTGGCCTTAGCTCTCCTTTCGCTGCCTGTCCATATTTGTAACACCGAAATAGCCAAATTAATGAGCTCAATGGCTAAGCTAGTTGCTTTCTAAAATGAACGAATGCGTGTACTTATCTTCTTATTTATATTTATATTTATATTTATATTTATATTTACTAATTTATTCTAATTTCATTCATGTTTGTAAAAATTTTAAGTTACACAGCTCGCCTCAATTGTGGATTCCTGTAAAAGATATAAGTATATTAAATAAAGTCGTTGCTGTTGTTGTTGGTTTTACTGACCTGAGTTTAGTTACAGGCAGTCCGGTAATCCCCCGTGCGAAAAAACATGGCGGCTGCACATTTCACCACAACACATTTACACAGAAAGCCTAGTTTTTCTGTGAATTTCGTCCCTTTAATAACAGCTTCGTAGCGTTGCTCAGGTTTAATTTTCCGTTCTGGGAAAAAAAGTACAACTCCAGAGAAATGAAATCCACATAGTTGTTTATTTATTTCAGGTTCACCACTCTAAACTCTATCAGTGCATCTTTTATAGGATAGCAATTACTTGGAATTGTGTTGAATGCCCGTAACAGAGACTACCGTAACTCTTTCGAGTGTTTATATTTGTTCAAGACTTTCCAGGGCTTATTTTTGGAAAGGGCTTGCTGCTGGAACGAATTTTGTATTTCTAAATTTTGTTGGACTCCCGTTTGGGTTTGGCCAAGAAAAGCAGCTTGACCTTAAGGCACGGCCAAACAGACGCAACTTGTTGATGGAACATCGTCCAACATTGTTGAAACCAACATGTTGCACTCGCTCGGCCGCCATGCTGTAGGATGTTTTATAATGCTGGATGATGTTGAACGAAGCTTCATCGTCCAACATTTCTTTTGATCTCAGACGTGAACGACCATTCGGAAATTAAAGTGTGTGGGAAGGGGATCTGAAACAAAACAAAACATTTATTTTACACTATTTATAATTATCTAAGGGTTTAATTTATCTAGTTCTGTTTCTTTCGGTTTGATTATTTGTTGCTGTGTGGTGATTTATTGTTACGTCACATCTTTAAATAAGCGAAATTAATGTTAAGGAATGGAGAAGAGAAAATGCCTGGAAGATCACTAATCGTCGAGGACAAGTTCGGAGCAAGGAACGTGGCTGGATTAGCTTGAGCGTGTCACCTCAGTCCTGGGCACTAACACCAAAGGGTGTGCCATTTATTGACGTTCCTTCCTGAAAACGTGATCACTTCTAACCAATGAGTTCCAAATGATGTTTCACTTGATTTGTCATCTGTGTCCACGTGCCCAATCACGTGCTCTGTATTGATGAGATGTTTGCAACAATGTATGGCGGTCAGCCGCAGGGTTAGTTCGTGCAGGCGCAGAGATGTGAGGTCGAATGCGTAATTTTCGTAGAACAATATATCTGTGCTTCCCTTCTTTTTTGAACTTTTAAATGATTGTAAGAGATTTTGTCCGCCATATAAGGACGTGTTTATGTACAAATCTGCAAATAAAAGAAACACTGTTCTTAACCTTTAAACTCGCCCCCAACGGTTATCACTGTCTTAGCTTCTCCTTATAACATCTTACTATCTTAACTTCTCCTTATAATATTACTACTTGATCAAGCTTGCAGCTAACATCTTACTAACCTTTTAAACCCCAATAGGTTACCACTAATTTAGCTTCTCTTTATAATATAACTACTTGGTCAAGGCTCCCGAGCAGTGACCAGCATCCAAGTTCTCCTTACAATATAGGCTAATAGATTAAATTTTGGTGCAGTTCATGAGACTAAAAAAGCAATGATCACTTAATTATAAGATGAAATGTCTTGATGTTTAGTCAAATTCTCCCACGTGGTAAATAAAAAAATTCGAAGACCGGTGAGAGGACTATGGATGTTGATATTGGGGCTTTGTCACGACAATGAATGGCACATGTTTTTTTTAAGCGAGCCGAACCCATGTCCCTACGCGCACCAACCGAAACCTGTAACTACTATGATACGAAAACATATTCATAACAACCTAGGCCGTTTTGACTTGGTTCGTACTAAATTTTAACGAGGTAGAAAGTACATCTCCTACATGAACAAACGTCTTAAGCTGTGCTCAAAGGTGATTCAGTGATGAGGCCTACTCTCGGGCAACGTTCCCAGATTCACGACACCAACAAGCATCGCGATCAAATTTGATTTATCTTGATCAAAATATTGATGAAAATTAACCGCAAGCGTTTGCTTGTGGTTAATATTATGAGTAACACAAGATCCTTGATTTGGTTTCTTCTTAAAATCTTGTTATTGTAAACCAAGGAATATTGTTTAGTTAAAAAGGAAAGCAAAAGAAATGAAATAAACAGCGCGGGTGTGCTTGCGGTGCTGTGTTCCTTACTTGTTTTACGTATTCTTGTTAGGGCAGTCTGATCATAACATGTTTGTTCGAAGAGGACCCACCTTGTCTGGGGTTGGGGGGGGGGGGGGTGGGGTTATCGAAGACATCACTTAACTCGTGAACATTACAGCCAAAAAAATATTGGCTTAAACTTTGAATTGACACAGAAATATTCAACTCGCAAGAGTCAGCATTGCTAGATAAGAAAAAAAAGAGAGGTTAGAATCTCATGTTCAGTTTTTACTGCTGGATAGAGGGGTGACTATACAATAAAGACATCATCGTTTGAGGTCGAGAAAGCGGGGCGCAGAAAGAGACCACGCGCACGGTCAATTTTTGTACTTGTTGGGCCCTGTTCAAGTATAATAGTTTTGAATACTTCGCTTAAAAATACATTTTATCCAGCAACTAGCAAACACAACGCCGTGCGATACAAGCTGTGGAGGAAATCGCGCATGTGACATTTCCCCTTGGCGCTAATATGTTGTGACGAAAAAAATACGTTGAATTAAAGTTTCAGGGAAAGTGAGCTAGTCTTCTACGTTTCGCAACGTTGCGAGATACAAAACGGTTGCATCGTTTTTGTGTAATCTGCAGCTAGTCTCACCATGCTCTCATTATCGTTGCATGCAATTTGCAGGAAAAAAACTGTTGTTTGTAAACTCCACCCTAGATGATTCTGTGTAATATTTGCTAGATCACCTGAACAGCTGACTCCACATCTGTCCTGTTTTTTTCCTTCAAGGGCCTTGCAACAGAGGTTCCTCGCTTTTACAACGTGCACCTTCAAGCGACTTGTACTTTTTTCATATGTCAATGACACGTTCACCTCTCCAGCTGGAAAGTCTGGAAAAATCTGAAAAAATAAATAAACAAACGGTGTTGAAATCGTTTGTTCGTGTCCTCCAATGGGGGACAGTTGGCGAATATACGCATGAAAGAACATCAAAATCTCAAGGACATCTGAGAGACTCGAATGTATTAAAAAAACTTTAAGATAATAAATGTGGGAAACTGACGGTTTGTGATGAGCATAGATGGATTCACAATATTCGACAGTAGATCAGTGTCCACTCAGCGAGTTTCTATCAGCGCATGCACAAAAGAGTCCATAGAAACTAAGCGCCTTTTTTCGTGGCATAACTTTTTTTATGAGCATAAACGCTGCGACTAATTCTAAGGACGTAGAATATTGAAAAGTGATTTATTTCTAGTCCTGTTTTGTGCTGTTACAAGTTTTCGATGCCCACGAAAAATAAACCGCTTTTGCCTAGCCAATGAGAACTTGAGCTCTCCCTGAATAGTCTTCACTCAGGGTTTACACTAGCTGTGGATATTGGGCACTTCCTTGGCCCGTAAAATTTGATATTCAGTTTTAATGTCTAGAGCAGAGGCAAAAGCTTCAAGATAATCTGGTATTAACTCAAGCATGTTAAGGCATGGCTCAAGGCCATATCTGGGTAAAAAATAGAAACAATTATAACTCTGCATAAATTTACTGAAAGACCATCAAACTTGGTAGCGACACAGAACTTGATGACCTTAACTCACTTCCACCCTCGCGACCTAAAAATAGATGTCATGTGATTGGTTATGATTGTTTCTTTGCTCAAACAGAAAATAGCAAATGGGGTGCCGAGTTTACATATAATGAATATCGGTTAGAACGTTTCTCTTATTGCATGGTTATGCCTTATATGAATCTGTCCGGAATGGTTCACTCCAATATTTAGTTAACGGATTATTTAACAAAATAGGTCACGTGACTTATTAAACTTCCTAATAACATTTTAATAAAACCAAAACCTATTCCATTCAGGACAGATTCAGTTTCTATATGATATAAGTTACAAACACACATGCTATGCTCCGAGTCAGAATGAACCATTCTTGCCCCATCTGATAATTTCTTTTGAGCGCAATAGTGACGTCATCAAACACGTGACCACTATTCTTATGCCCTAAGGAATCTAAAGTCGCTGTAATATGTCAATTACAAACTTATGGTCACTCTGGGTGATTAAAGAAACATCGATTTCAAGGATAGGTGGTCATAAATTCACGGGGGGTCTTAAGTAAAGAATGAACCATGCCTTAACATGCTTGAGAACTTTCAGCCGATTTATCAATAATATCTAACGAGAACCAATCTGGCATTCTTGCCAAGTTCTTCTTGGCCTAGCAACTTAAATCAAATTTATCAAAGCTAATTTAAATAAGAATGCAAACGCAAGGTCTGATGAACAAAAGCATTGGTTAATTGTAAATGACATTATGTCCAAACTGCATGGCCGATTGCCACGGTCTGGAACACACACACATCAAAACAGACAGCAATTTATATTCAATATCTACTGGTGACCGCGGGTGAAAGGAAAAACACTTATCTGTATTTTTCTGTATTAAAAACAAAATAGACTGTAGATAGATAGAAGCTCTTCACTTTAACATTAAATAAACAATGATAAATGCCAGCGTTTTTCTTTAAGCGGACATCTGTCAATTTCTAAGTAAAGTCGGTAACAGGAAAAAAAGTCGACTTCGGATCATGAACTGTAAATTTTCCCGATTTAATCAGGCCATCAAAAATATTACGTCTATTTTTACCTATGATTTTAAACTATTTTAAACATCACTTAAAATTGTTTCATATCTACACTGGGATCTCAAATTTAAACTTTGGCTTTCTGGGAAATATATATTTTAAACTTTTTGGTCTTGTACAGAGGACCCTGGTTATTTTAGTATATCAAGTGATAGCTGATAACTTTATACAGTGGATAAAGCTTTGACCAAGCTTGAAAAAATCTCAGTACCTTGTGCATCGGAAATGTGAATTTCACTGGATAAAATTGACCCGGTTTTGGTTTCGAATATAAAGAGAGCCTGAGATTTATTTCGTACAAGTCGGGCGATTTCTCCATCAACTGGGTCCGATTTTTTAGACGCAATTTTATAAGATAAAATAAACTAATTCAAAGCACGTTAATTCATGTCATCGGTGACTTCAACTGAAATAACAATATAATCTTTAAAACGTCTTTAGAGTACTTCATTTATCGGCGGAGTACCTGTGAGGTTATCGGCGAGTCCTCTTCGAACAAAACGTCTTGAGTCATTGTTGTAGAATTGTTGTTTTCCAGATCTCTTTGAGACGCCGGTTGATCCAAACTTCTGTCATTTTCAGCGTTCACTAAATTACGTTCTTTGTGGACGTTTCCGTCGTTGAAAAAATACAAAAGGGACTTGGATCTTTTGCCCTTTGATTTGTCGATCACGTCTGCTTGAAAAGCCAAAGGCTGTACTGGCATCGGCTGTGTTCTTGGTGCAATGGACTTCTGATTTCTCTCTTCGACTTCTGATCGTGATTCCATCCATTCAAACCAGGTTTCTTCCTCCTCGTCGTTTTCGAACACAGACGTACATTGCTTACATTTGCTATTTCCCATTACAAGGTCTCTACGAATGGCTTGAATCTTTTTTCAAGGAAAATGAAATCGAAAATGCGTATATCTTCATTTTAGCACCTTCGCTTAATAATCGAATTCGAGAAAGCCAGATGTACTACCCCCGCATGCAAATAATAATCGTGTCCGCTAACAGCGAAATGGTAAACAACATTTCGTATGTACAGTCAACTGTCACGACTGATTTAAATATTCATATTTCACCGACCTTTTATTTCAATACGGTGCATATTTATTATGACATTCGCAAAGGCGAATATCATTTAATGCTCACTGAATGGTGGAAATGTGATTTCTCTGCTCTACCATTTCGGGTTGACTTAGCGAGCGAGGTTGACTTGACAAAATTATATAAATCAAACCAGTGAATTAGGATAATGAAGTATCGTCAATGTAAGCCGGATGATCGGAAGAATACACCCGGCGAAAAAATTTTTAAAAAGTTTGAGAGTATAATAAAGGAGACTTTTTAAAAAAATATTATGTGGTGTATAAAGGTAGTTCTTACTAGCTGTATTCATAATGCTAAATTAATTTTTCTTTTTTATCCTTATTTTTTCTCGTCTTAATTCTTGTTTATATCTTTTTTCTCTTCCTTTTGCGAAACAGCTTTACTGCTATGAAAGCAGGTGCCTTTGCCTATGTTAGCATGATCTCGATATAGGTGTCTATCTTTTGGTCGGGAAGAAGTATTAACTGAGTCAAGTTTTAAAAATCTTGAACGCACCGTTTCTTTATTAAGCGGAATGCCTGTGGCAGATCACGTTGAAGTTTCGGTTGAATTTTTTTTATTTTTCTTCATCGTCGTCACAAATTGCAATGTTTTTATTTTAAATTTCTCGTATCCTGCGGGACGTGGAAGTATTTTTTGGCAGAAATATGTCGATGGATCTGCCATCCACTATATATAATGCGCCGATAATTTCGAACCTTCCACATCCTCCCCGCCGTATATCCCCCGGAATTTGACCAGTTTTCCGTGCCCGGGGGGTAAGGCATTTGACTCGAAAGGCCTTCCAGGGAATGGGAAATTTGAACTTTACCTGGGTGGGGAATTTGACCCTGAAGTGTCAAGTTATACCTTTCCGCTTGGTGGAATACAAGTGGTTCCTGGTGGCATGGTCGAGTTCAAGAGGACAAATGTACTCCACTTTTGAGAACGATTTGCTCGCCAAAAAGGGTCTCAACAAACATTGCAGTGTTTCGAAGGTATGCATAGAAACTTTCAAATTGATTGAATGTGTTTCCAAATGTGTATGGGGGCATTTGATCGTCAAATTGGGCGGTCGGGTAGGGCATTTGAACTTTTGAAAATTGGCTTGTTCCACTTCCTTCCCCACAGCCGGGAACAAAGAGCTGATTGTTCAAATGCCCGGGGAGTTGCTCAAGGAGGGGCGGGGGATTTTGAAGTTTTGAGTGCATAGATGGAATTGAAGAGCCATTTATTCTGCATATAGACGTCTACAATTTCTTTCCATTGCTGGGAAAGGAATGAAATTGACGAACATGATCTTATAGAGCCACGGTTAGATTCGTTTCGTACATCTAGGCTCATTAGCTAACCGTCTAAGCATCTCATCTTCTTCCCCGAAAAAAAAACAACACATACGGAGAGTATGGAGATTAATTGCCCAAGTGCTTTGATTGCCGGACATAATCATGAGAATAAATGAACTGCTTTGCCTTGGATACCTGATCATGAGAGAAGGAGCAAGAGAAGGCCTCTCTACCAAAACTTGGTGCAAATGACACCAAATGGCCGAGAGGGACAGGAGAACGATTTCCACGCTGATCTCTCTATCACTCCATATGATGGACACTTATTAAGCTTTGTGAAAAAAGAGCCAAAACGTGTCCACCTAAATCAAAAGTCTTGTCTCGTTCATGCCCGAAAAGAATTCTGGGTAATTCAGCCACAGCGCGAGCGTAGAACATAACATGTTGTCGAGCCACCCAGCTCTACCAGTAAAATATCGAATTCACTGTATTCTTTACTACTCCATACTCGCCCAAACTGCCTCGGTAGGTCTCGGAATCGACCAGAAAGACAACTTCTTTCCTGGGTCTCCATGTCTGCTACACAGCATGTTTGGCGACTCAGTCAACATGAAACCACCTTTCACCTCTGTTTTCTTTCGGAGGCTTGCCTCAACCCACATTCCAGCTTAATGATGCCAGACTGGGGGCTTCTACGGGGGAAAATGGCTCGAAAAAACACTTATAAAGCGATAAACTTACTAGATTCGAGCTCATGCACTCGCTCGAACAAACAACCGTCATGTACGTCACGTGACAATTTAGCCTAAGCCCACAGTATCTTAGGACCGTAGATTTTTTTATGGCATCTCCGTGTAGGGAGAAATTAAGTGATTTAGACCATTTACTGCCAAAAATATATCGAAAAAATAGCATACACCCTCCAATTTGCAGGCCATTCTTCGGTGCGACTCACCGAGTATGACAATAGCCGCTTTTTCCGGAACCAGTGCTTGGCACCACTCGTTGATTGCTAAATACATTGGGGACTTTGTTTGTAAACATGTAAATATGACTGGGCTTGTTAGGAAAACAGTGCGTTTGCTGTAGCACTATTGATCTTTCGATCTGGCGTTTTGCCAAAGAACTGAGGCGGTGCTCAAGATACTTTGACATTTTTTTTTTTATTTATTTAAACATATTTTATTGTCGAAGTTTGCCCTAAGAGAAAAAAAGAAACTCATCGAGAGGGCTCACTTCGAAATAACATTGAATTGAAAATTTACATTAAATAATAATTAGTCCGAAGCGGCAGAAAAACAAACGAAAAGCAGCGTTAAGCAATGCTAACAGGTGGAAAATACACATCTAGGTACTTTTATAAAATCTCTTCGATTCAGATATAAAAGACTGGACATGAAAAAATAGATCATTATTTTGCTTAGGAGAAAGTAACTGTGATCCAAACAGAAAAACTGATACTATTTGTGCTTTAGACATGGAAAACCACCTGTCAGCAAATATGCGAGCAGCAGAGGAGAGCAGATAATTAATTTCCTTAAATTGACATTTTTGTTAGAGTCTGTTTTTCACGTTCAAAGTACTTGAAAGATTGAAAGAGAGGAATATTTTTAGACCGTCAGTTGGGTAGTGTTGCGTAATTAGCATGTGTCATTGAAATTGTAAGCCAGTCATTAAATCTACTGTTACATAATGTTTATGTCCCTTATCTCTTTTTACAATGTCTTTCTGATCGAACATACAGAAAGCGTTCCCAACAAACCAGATCTTTAAATTATATTTACATTACGAAACAGGTAGCCTGTGTCTGAGTGTATATAATTAACAAATCGAATGTGGTGTACTCTTATCGACAACGATATTCGTCATCACAGTCCACAACAAATTTTGACCACTGTGATGACGAATATCGTTGTCGATAAGAGTGCAGACAACGCTAAACCACATTCGGTTTGATTTTTACCACAATATCAACATCAAAGAAAATTTTTACAATAACTGTCAAAATTTCCGCGCGCTGATTGACGCGAGCAGCGTTGTCTAGACTCTTATCGACAACGGCCGAAAATCAGCCAATCAGATTGCGAGGTTAGAAACAATTGTGGTAAAAATGTAAATGTAAATGTTGTTGTTCCCTCACCTTGATCTGTTTTATTCTTTTCTGCTTTATATACGCAACAAGTGTTTCTCAGATTTTAATATTAAGGATCCAGCCAACAAATTTTTCGTTTTTCAAGAAATTGATAAAAAAATATATATATCTCAGTGTTTTACGTGTTCCTTGGAGTGCACATAACGTTTTCTTTCGATCACTTTATATCCAGCCCATCTGGGTTTCAGAGTAATTCCAAAACTTTCCTTCATTTCTAGCATTTCGCATATTGGAAGCTAAAAGTTTCTGAAAACTTTTTCAATCGCTTTTAATACTTGAATCTTACACCTTTTGCTGATTTTATAGCTTTTATAGCAACGATAACGTCGGCACTCAGCGGTTATTCCAAACCCTAAACAACATTTTATAAAATGTTCTATTTGATTTTAAATATTCATCGGAAACGCTAATTTATTTATATATACAAGGAAAATTCGCTTCCATATTGCCGCGACGTGTCATTTGATCAAACGTATGCATTAAGGCAAAGGATCACGTCGTGTTTTATGATCAGGGAAAATTTCATCCGGCCTGTTTTAGGCAGTCAAACCGAGAATATTGTGGATCATTCATGTTTTCCGAACACCATTCAAACCGAAGCCTTGACAGCTTGACAAGCTGCGTCCTGTTGTCCGACTTGCTAATGTCAATCAGAGGCTCACTGGTCATTAAGAACTAGTTCCCCGACCTGAATGGCGTTTAACAAACATTGGCTAAAAGACAATTAACAGCTGCTGATTTGATTAAGCCCCCTTGTCTCCCTAGCTAATTACTTGCCATCCGTGTGATTGTATGCTTCAATAATTCATACCCATATTAAGTAATAATTCCCGTGGTATCCTATGCAAAGTTAAGAGTGAACTAAGTGTGAAAGTTGTATTTTGTTCCGTGGCAATTTGGAGAATCACAAAGAAGGTAGGGTATACGAAGCTAGTGGAGTACGCTATTTGGTAGTTTCCTTTGCCAAATGGAAGTGGTTTCAATTTGCGCCTGTAGGACATAACGCTAAAACGATTTGACCCGGGGGGAGTACTCCCTTATATGGGCTATATAGATATGCGCGGCCCCAAAGGGTATTGTTTTTCAGCCGTTTTGGTCATAAATAGGGTATCGATTTTAGCCATTTTGCTGCCATTTTGGTAATAAATAGGGTATCGAGTCTTGTCTTGAATTCGTTTTTTTTAAAAGAAGGTACTTCTTATCTAATAAAAACAGATAAACATTGCCTCTAACATTGGTCTGAACTAGGGAAATAATTATAAGGCAGGTCTGAAACAGGGTATTGATTTAAGAGTTAGGTCATTGATAGGGTATCAAAGTTTCGGTCAGGTCATAAATAGGGCAGGGAAATCGCAGATTTTGGTCATATATGGGGTAAGGGTTTTGCGAAGCGGGCCGTACACCCCTACCCAATTTTTTTGAGAGTACCCCCCCCGGGGGGGTTTGACATTAGAGTGCTTGTTGGATGCTTATAATTACCTTGATCAATAGCTTTTCTCTCGATGTTAAGCAAAGTGTTTCATGAACACATATTTAACAAAACGCTCGCGTTTTCTCTTAGTCGTGCATTTCTTGAGACCGAGAATGTTAAGCTGGCGAATGTTGATTAGGTTGATTTGTAAAACATACCGCCCTTTAACCGAGCCCTAAATCTAACTCAAGCCTGATCATTTCTACTACAAAAACACGACCTTAGTCCTTCATCTCGATTGGCAATACAAAACATTATTAAAAAAGCGTCTTTCGTTTCCTGTCAGACCAATATTACTTCATGTATATTGCAAATTAAATATCTACATTGGAATACATGTGATATATCACTTTGCCAAGTGAAGCATGTCATCAACAACGTTGGCTGACGAGAAAGGTTTTAACCAAAAATTGCTTGCTTAATCAAGAATAAAATGCCAATTATCAGTTCTAGAGTGTACGATATCCCTTATTTAGGCTGTTCTTTTCTGTCCTATTTATGTTTGTCAGCGAACGTAAATCGCTGATGACTGTAACAAAGGATCATCCATGCGTATACTGTTGTTTTCATGAATTATAATTAAGAGGCATAGACACCTGACATATCTCCGTTAGTTTCTATCGTCGTGACTTAAGTTCCATCCACACCAACAAGACATGTTGAATTAAACCAGGTTTAACAAAATGAAAATTTTCAACGGAAATCAGCAGAAAGCTGAACCATTGACTGTGACATAGGATTCAAGTAAACTTTAACTTATGCTTTCAATTGTGCTAAATCTGTAGTCGACAAAAATCCGAAAGCAGCTTTTATGAAGAAAACAATTTTAAACTGTGTTTAACTAAACAGCTTTAAACGTGTTTAAGCCTTTGTGTGAATGGGACATTAATTTTCACCTAGCTTTTAGAGAGTGAAGGTCATTGTTTTGTCGATTTTCCTGCAAATATCACGAATGCCTGGCAAATTATATCTCGACCAGGTTAAATCTAAGCATAAGCATATCTTTTTGTATGACCACCTCATAGTGAAAGGCTGCCAAACATCCACTAAGGAAAACTGAGTATGAAGGACATGGAGAAGGGATCTGACCAAACGAGTAGCAGTAAAGAAAATAGTCAGCATCCTTACAACTCGGCCAACTGGCTTTCTCGTTTGACTGTTTATTGGATGAATGATGTGTTAAAGCTTGGCAGCAAAAGGTCCCTAGATAAGACAGACATATTTCCAATTCGTTTGGAAGACAGCATGGAACATCTGGTAACCACGTTAGAAAGTCAATGGAATCAAGAAATCACCAACGGCCAACTCACTGGCTGTAGGCCTCGCCTGTGGAAAGCTTTGTGCCGGATGACCTCGTGGAAGGCATACGCAGTGATATTTCTTTTAAAATGGCTTCGCACTCTGTCTAACATTTTTTTACCAATGCTGGTGTGGTTTTTCCTTTCTGACCTCGAGCAAGAATCACGCGGAGGCTATTCTTCATCTTCCTTTCTATACGTTACTGGTATTATTTTGCTGGCTGTTACAAAAGGGCTGTCTAAGAATCATGCTACTGCATTGTCAGAGATATGGGGAAATCAACTCAAGGTGGCATGCATTGGGCTTGTCTATAAGAAAGTAAGTATTAAAAGTGAAACGAAAATGTAGTTTTCTCATTCTTCGTGCTCTATTTGTTTTCAGTACCAAGTGCCAGGTGCCAGGCTTTCACAAAGTTATGTCCTTCATGATACACCAAAACTTTGGGTAAACAGACACACTGTAACCTTGTCCTTTATCAGTTACAAGTCACATACCAAGAGAATAAATGAAACCTGTAGTAACACAGTGATATATTGTTTTATAGAGAACCTGATTGTTTTTGTTTTGTCGATGGACGCACGGTCAAGCTGTTGTGCTGATGTTCTCAAGAAGTGTTATTTCTAACAAGGACATTTCTAAGCCTTACTGACAACGAAACACAGACGAAGATTAGTTTTTAACATCTACAGTCCACCTCTGCCCTTTAATAATAAATTAGAGAAACCATTTATTTTAACTATTACAGTTTAATTTGGTTTTTAGCAGCGGCTAATGAATGCGAACAAAAGAATAGAAAAACTTTTAACCACACAACGCAAGTTGCTGTATGTCGTAATTTTATTATGTTTCAAATAAATAGTTTTGTCTTGTTTTACGCCATGATCAAGGAAAAATAAATAATACATTTATTATTTAATCGCTCTAACTGGTCATGGGTAACGATCGTTCTTCCTCTTTGTGCTTAAAAGCTAAAAGTAAGGTATGTTAGTCAACCACCTAATTTATGTTATTTATACAGATTCTGGGAAAGCTTAAACGCAGCGAAATTCAGAAGATTATCACCGGCAAGACCATTAACCTTGTATCCAACGATGCTCAAAAGTTTGAGAGGCTCGTGTATTACATACAAATGGCTTGCTTTGCTCCTATCGATATTTTAGGATCTTGCATTCTCCTTTTCCTGCTTATTGGATGGAGAGCTTTACTTGGAATTAGTTTCTACATAGTGTTATTCCTTTTTATTTCCAAAATGTCATCTAAAACTGGAAAGCTACGCGACAAGACCGCAGCAGCCACGGACAAGAGACTTGAGTTGATGAATGAAATTGTGTCTGGAATAAGAACTGTGAAAATGTATGCTTGGGAGTGGAATTTTACCAAGGCAATTAAAGAACTAAGAAGGTAAGATCATAGACAATATGGAAACTGTAATTTGTAAGTGACCGACCGACAGAGGGAGAGGACAAGAACAACGTCTTTCTCCTACAAAACCTCGTTCTTCAACTACTGCTCACTCCCCATCCTTACCCTCTTCTCCATCTTCTTCCTTTTCCTCATCCCCATCGCCATCCTCATCCTCTCCATCTTCTTGTTCACGCCGTCATCCACATCGTCATTCGTATCATTAACAGCTCATTCTCATGTTCGTCTGCATCATCATTCCTGTCACTTGTCTCTATTTCCATCCCATACTTGTTGATATTTACAGGTCATTAATTGAACCCTACTTTACCTATTGTTGTTTTGTTTGGCACTCTATAGGTGAGACCCCCAATTAAAAATCCTCAAAAACACCAAAACAATGCAGCACTGATTATTACTGGTGCCTCATATTTAACACAATCCAATGATGTTCTTGATCAATTATACAGGCTAAGAGAATGTACCCTACGAGAAACAGACACAAAAAATTATGTTGTGCTGGCCAACGTATTCTGTGGCTAGCTTGTGGACAATTGAACAAATTTCTGATTACATGGACCCTACGTGATACGCCATTTGAACAGTTAAATCTTTAGAGAATGTAGATGCCTCTATTTGAAACTATTTTGAGGTTAATTTTAGTTTAATATCGTTCAATTTAATTATGCTCATATTCCAGCGATACCATATAACATGGCTATAACATCTGATCCCCTTGACGCTGTCATGAGAATGCGCATAAAATTGAAATGAAAAACATTGTCGTGGGGCACGGGGGATTCACTTTCCTACGTAATTTTCTCTTGCAGGAGGCTAATTAAAAGAAGACGATCTGCATTCGAAAGGTTATCTGGCAATCAGAAGTTGTATTGTACATAATGCAATTGTATAAGTATTGCCAGTGTCATTCGTAATACAATCACTGTCAAACGAATCCTTGAAGACCAAGGAGCAACTTTCGCCCACAAAAATCCCTTCCACCCGGCTAGCTGCCCCTGGGTCTCCGAGGATATCTGAAACTGCACTAATAAAATTAAGATCCGGACCTCCAATGTATTATTTTGATTTTATTCTGAGCTTTCTTTCCTGTACAGAAAAGAGATGTGGTTCATCAAACTCCGTGGACTCATTGTATCCAGTCTAATTTCCCTTGGTTACACAACTGCACCACTCGCTGGACTTATGTCAATTGCTACCTTGATCGCAGGAGAGGAACATCTCACTGCCTTTAAAATTTTCACCATCCTCTCTAGCTTGAACGTTGTAAATTTTTCTGTCTCCGTAGTGTTGGGGTACGCGTTACCCATTATTAGCGAAGGAATCATTGCTATCAAGCGGATAGAACGATTTCTGTCAAGGGAATACGATGACACGTGCGTCACATTTGCCACTAGACATGGTCCACGCGGATTTCTAAGTGTGAAATTGAACAATGAAAGTCCATTTGGGCGTTCCGTTATTAGACAACACAGCTTTAAAACTGGAGACCCAAAACTACTGTCGTTTTTCAATAATAAGACTATTTCATACACACAAGTGAGGAACCTAGCTCTGAGAAGTGTTTCCGCCTCTTGGGATAGACGAGAAGAAAGGCAAGCTTTGAAGGATGTTTCTTTTACTGTTGGCTGTGGACAAATGTTAGCTATAACTGGACCTGTTGGAAGTGGAAAAACTTCTCTTCTAATGGCCATACTTGGAGAGCTTCCTACCATTGATGGCACAGTGTCAGTTGATGGTAGAATTGCCTATGTCCCACAACTGCCTTGGGTCTTCTCAGGGACCATAAGGGACAACATTTTATTTGGAAGACCTTTTGATAACGGAAGGTACTTTGAAATACTTGACGTTTGCTGCTTGAAAACCGATTTGAATAGCTTCCCCAAAGAGGATTTAACAGAAATAGGCAATCGTGGTGTCAGCTTGAGTGGAGGTCAGCGCGTTCGTGTAAGTTTAGCACGTGCACTGTACTCGGATGCTGACATTTACTTGTTAGATGATCCTTTAAGTGCAGTGGACGCTAAAGTTGGCAAATATCTCTTTGAAAGCTGCATTCGTGGATTTCTTTCAGAGAAAACTCGTGTGTTTGTTACACATCAATTACACCTCTTAGCACATATAGATAATGTTATTTTGTTAAGCAAGGGTCGCAAGGCAAATGAAGGACCCTTTTTTCACGATGAATCTCAAACGTCTAGAAATGTTGCTTCAGTTCCTGAAAATGAAACTGGCCCTTTGAGCGGCGAGTTCACGGAACAGCCATTGCAAGATTTTTATGCTGAGGACGAAACTGCAGATTTAAAGGAAGAAGAAGAAGATAGAGACTCCGGTGCCATTACTTGGAATCTCTACTGGAACTACCTCCGAACGGCTCACCCAGCTCCTGTACTACTTTGTTTTTTACTCATTGCTCTTGGCGTCAAAGGTAATGCAAACACCCGATCAACAGCTAAAAACAAATGGGCGGTGAAAATAACTTTTCAGCAATTCTTCTTTTTTTGAAGCTCATTAAATTGATAAAAATTAAGCAAACAATTACAAAGGTAATTCCTGCTTAAGGTTTTCTACTATATTGTGGCTATAAAACCAAAGGTGGCGCTCTTCACAAACGCCATCGTACCTGGTTAAATGGATGGGTGGATGGATGGATGAATATCTTTATTTCAACACGGCATTTTATCAAATTATAATGCACTGGTCAAGAAATTACGAATTATTTGGACGATTGCTTGTTGCCGATAATGAATAAAACTTCAGTCAGTACTCTTAAACCTGTCTAGGGATTTGTGTTCTTTAAGAGAAAATGGAATATTGTTCCAGTTCCAAACTTTTGCATCCATGAATGCAAAACTGTTGGATGGATGGATGGATGGATGGATGGATGGATGGATGGATGGATGGATGGATGGATGGATGGATGGATGGATGGATGGATGGATGGATAGAGCGACTTTCTACTCCACCGATTCTAATATATAAATATTTTCTACCCTAACTTTTATTCTGTTCATATTTTTAGGGTTGTTGGTAGTCACTTATTGGTGGGCATCACAAGTTTCGTCAATGTCCCGTGACCAGCAGAGATCAGCAAACACTTTGGGCATATATGGAGCCCTTGTTGGTTTGTGTATTTTCGCCAACGCAATTTCCACTCATCTGGTTTACTCAACACTTCTTAAAACATCCGAGATATTGCACAACAGAATGGTGGAGTCCGTTATTAAAGCACCGCTGTTCTATTTTGACAAAACACCCGTGGGACGCATTTTAAATCGGTTCTCAAAAGACATCGGCAGTATGGATGATGTTCTTCCCACCCAGTTTCTTGTAGCAGTTGAAGTTTGCTTATTTACATCAAGCACGATCCTTCTCCCTGTTGTAGCAAACTTCTGGCTTCTATTTGTAGTCTTTCCTCTCGTTTTGATCGCCCTTTATTATGGACGCTTCTATTTGAAGTCCTCCAGGGAGATCAAGAGATTGGAAGCCATCACTTGCAGTCCTGTGTACTCCCACATTTCAGAAACGATTGCGGGACTTGAAATAATACGCTCTTCACAAATGGAACAGAATTTCTTGAGTAGACTCTTCCAGTAAGTATAATATGAAGCAGTTTCCCATTGACAAACCCCTGGCTTTTTTCAAATAGGGTAATTACGCAGTGCTTCGTATCAAGACTCTAGCTTTTCCTACCTAGTTTTTAGTGTCTGAAATTTCGTATTAGATTGAACAAAGCTTAGGAATTAAAGAATACTGAAAACTGAGTTTTGGATGGCACTGTTTTCAAGCCAAAGTTCTTTCTCATAGAAAGTGATTTAAATTGTTGTGTGTATGCATTTTCCCTGCTTTGACAAATAATGTCAACTATACCCAGACAATGTTTCTTTTAGTTATCAGGACGAGAATACTTCCACTTTAATGATGGTAAACACGAGCACTCAGTGGCTTGGTGCTCGCATGACTCTCGTGTGCAGTCTGATGGTTGCTGCTGCAGGATTTGGAGCTATCCTTCTCAACCAAAGCCCAGGTCAGTGCTGGTAAAATGAACTGGTAATTTTGGCAATGCGTAATATACCCTTGGAGGTGAATCAGTATATGGATGTAAACATATAAAACATGTAATACCAAGTGAACTGCGATTGAATTAATTCATAAATGAGATACCATGGCATGTAAAAAACACTGAATTTTTTAGGGTTTTTTTTCTCAGCCACCTAAGTTGCGTTTATAACTGCGATGGTCTCTCATTTTTTTAAAGGAACTATGTCACCCAGGCGCATACGCGCTTGATAAGAATCACAATCGTTGGCCAAACTTTTTCAAATACCCTCGCAGAGTTCAGGAAGCTGTTTTCATCTGTTTGAATCGCGTTCATCTTCGGAAAAGTTAGCTGAACTTTTTATTTTCAAACATTCTTTATTAATTATAGAAGCTGTTTGTTGTGATATATTTTATAGCTTTTGCAATGGCGAAAACTAAAATTCCCGTGACGAAATGCCGATTCAAATCAGTCTTAACCTGTCTCTACTTCGCATGCGCCCCAGCTGTTCATATAGTTTACATCCAACACATTTTTGTATTGTACTAAGTCATAAGCTCATAAAACTGAGAGAAGAGAGTGATTAAACAGGATCGTTTAGGCCATTGTGAACAGAGGGAGACAGTTTGGAGAAAAGACACTTCTTTTTCATTTCATGATACAAACGTAATGGAGTAAAAAGTTGGTTTCCGTTTTGCAGAAAAAGGTGAAGAGCGGTTTAGATTCCGTAGTTTAGAAGGACATTTATATTGGGTTTTAGTTGTGATGACGCCACCAAATTCTCTCTCAGCCTTAGCAGGTATGTCCTTGGCTTTCTTACTGGAATCATTGGATGAAGTTCAGTTTAGTGTCAAAACAACCTCTGAGGTTGAAAACCTCATGACGTCGGTGGAAAGAGTGGTGGCATACACTAAACTGCAAGAAGAGCCCGGATACAGCACAGAAGTGTATCCACCCGAGTCATGGCCCCAGAGAGGAAGTATCACCATCAGTAATTTGTCTTTGAGATACATTGAAGGTGGACCCCGAGTATTGAAAGACATCAATTTGTCTATTGTTGATAAGGAGAAAATAGGTGTTGTTGGTCGGACAGGGGCTGGCAAGTCTTCCCTTGTTGCATCACTGTTGCGTATGCCAGATCCAGAAGGGAAGGTAAGACTGAGTCAATTACGATTCTCAAGGCCAAAGCGTTTCCCTTTTGCACGAGACTGGCCGTCTTGTCCATGCCAGTCACGTTAGACGGCTCTGTAGTGGAGAATGTGCCGAGTATCGCGTACTTACTTACAAGTTCTTCTAATTCCAGTTCCCTGCGCTTTGCCTTGATAGCCTACATCTGCAATGGGCCTCGAGTACGTATTGTTACGTCAATCAACTAAACATTTTTCCCCAGTGTCCATTTCTAAAAAATTTCGTTTTTTGCAGACCTGTACACAAACTTTGCGCCGTTAGAAGTGCTCCACAGCACACTCTTACCTCGAGAATATTTAAAGTTGAGCCCTTCATATCAGTTTTATTTCTGCTCAGAAGGTAAAATTGTTCTTGTTTGATTAGGTGCTTATCGAGGGTATCGAGATTGGAGCCCTGAATCTTCAGACAGCTCGGCGTTCTATGGCCGTGATTGCCCAAGACCCAGTGCTTTTTGGAGGCAGCCTAAGAAAAAACCTGGATCCATTCTCACGATACACGGACCTGGAATTATGGACTGCTCTTGAAGAAGTGCAGTTAAAAGGAATGATAGAGAAACTCCCTGGGCAACTCAATTATCAGTTGAAGGAGTCGGGATCAAACTTGAGTGTTGGTGAGAGGCAGTTGGTGTGTTTGGCTCGTGCGTTGGTCCAAAAGACCAAAATCATCATCATGGATGAGGCAACTGCTAATGTGGATTTCAAGACCGATCGCCTGATCCAGGAAGTCATTCGTGACAAGTTCAAAGATTCCACAGTGTTGACTATTGCTCACCGACTCAACACCATCATGGACTATGATAGGGTGCTGGTTCTTGATGGTGGACGAGTGGTGGAGTTTGACAAACCCAAGGTGTTGATTAGAAGCGGTGGAATATTTGCTGAACTTATAAGAAACGTCAATGAATCCAAACAAGAACATTGAAAAGTCAGTTAGCAAATAATTTATTTGGCGAGCCAATGCAGTTCCAGTGATAACTAGCCACAGTAGCCCCAGGGAACGTTTTATATTAAAGAAAGCCAAAGTTGGTGAATGCCATGATCAATCAAAGAAGATCCGTTAAAATCTTTTCAAATTCTCCCGCGATATTCCAAGGAAACAGAGCCCAGTCACAAAAAAAACTTTAGAACGACTAAAAAGGTTTAATTTGATCAGGAGTCAAGGGATCTGGGTTCAGGTCTATGCTCGCCAAGCTGACGAGCGGGTAATTATTAAACATCCCCATATGAAGCACAGGCTTTTTAAGGGCTATAGTCTTTTTGAATTTTCCATCAAGCTGAAAAATTTAACTTAAACCTTTCCGTCTAGTTGGTAAAATTGTTCACTATAGTTACCTGGCTCTGTTGCTCGGGAATCAGTTTGAGTTTGCAAGTGTCAGTAAATTTCCTTTACATTCAAGAGAACATGATGTTACAGCTCACTTACGTCCACCAAAAGTCAACTTAGGCCGCCTTGAATAAAGACTAGTGCGGTAACATGCAAACTCTTAAAGCTCTCATGTAAAGACTCAACCGGCGGCCGGTTGGGTATTAACGTATTTAACGTCTCAGAAGCAACCTATTTTAGCATATGCAAAGAGTGAGTTTCATTTTAGAAATTTAAAAACCCTTCAAGTGGATGGTATATGGGAGGATAATGCCCGACTTTCGCGGGTACGGTGTCCAAGAAGCTTTCCATCATCCAGTCAGCTTTTAAATTCTTCGGTCAGTGTTTCAGCGTTATGCATTATCCTCCGATACACCAGACACCTGAAGAGGTTTATTTAAAAGCAATTCATAAAATCAAACTCCCTTATCGCTTATGATAAAGGAGGACGCTTTCAGCCACGGCATTATTCTCCGATACACTAGCAAGCAGGAAAGGGGTTCATTCATTTCATAACCTTAAGATTCATTTCTGAAACGCTGGTGCTTTACTCTGGTAAAGGTTAATGGTATAAATGACAGCTTAATACTAGTTTAACTGAAAACGGTGGCCCGTCAAAGGTAAGACGTCGCAACTTCGCCCGTGCATGTTTTATGTTAACACGGTGGCCACATTCCATCCATTGTTGATTGTTGATTTAGCGTACAAATTAAATCTTTGTAATTGTCCGGAAGACTTCATTCTATGAGTTTGTTGCGTCAAGATCGTATCAACATATCGGTGACATGCGCGCGGTGATCCTTCATCGCACATTAGTGTCAGCGGTAAGCCTTTGAATGTGAGCTCAAGACGACTTTTGTATTTGTGCCTTTTGAACATTCGGCCATTTGAGAAGAAATCAGCTGCTTTCCATGACTATATTTGCAAAAAACGCTGATCTCGTCGCGGTGACAGAGACTTGGCTGGAGGGGTTACGAGCTTGTTGATTTCCCGCGACCTGGTCGTCGAGGCGCCGGTACTGCCCGTCTATGTTTCATTTTGTATACAATTTTATAGCAATAACTTTATACAGTTTCATTTTTACTTTAGAGATTATTCAGTTTTTTTCAATAGTTTATACCCGATAGAATTGTTTAACTTAATTCTTGTAATGTGCATTTGAAAACTTTATGTTGAAACTTGCACAATATCATGAATTAATAATGATTAAAAAATAAAACATTGTGGTTGGATTAGAGCAGTTAAATCCTGAAATATGTAACCACCTTTCTCTATTAATTTCTTCTCAACGAAGAAATCGGACGACTGCTATCGTCTGATGGCCTCCGGTCAATTTTGTACCATTTGACCAGATGATAAACTTTTTGTGAGTCTGGGAGATTACTAAATCAAAATGATTTAGAAAACTGACAGACTTACAAAAAACTTATCAGCTTTGAACTCTCAAAATAAAAACGTTATCTTTAACAGACTTTCAGCTTATTATTTTTTTTATTACTGTTTTTTTTTACATTTGATTTCAGTGACGCAAAACATCGGCAACTTCAAGTCGTTTCCAGTGTCTCTCTTCTTCAGGTTGCGGCAACTTGTCCTTGTATGTATATGTAAATAATCTACGTTTTGGGTAATTTGTCGAAAACTGACATCAAACCCTCTGGTTGCATTCTGTAATAAAACTAGAAAACGCAGTGATATTTTTCGTTTTACGTCATGGCGTGATGTACATTTAGCTGGTTGACAATTGTTTACAACCGCTTTCAATCTACTGATGCCTGAAATAAGGCAAGAAATAATTTATGATCTCAAGAAGTAACAAATATTATTTCACCGCAGGAAAGGGGAAAAAAAGGAAAACAAACAAACAACCTTGCATTCGGTTATGCATGGAAACAAGACTTGTGATTGCCCTGCTCAGTCCTAGGGAAACTCGTTATTCATTTCATAGGACCAAAAGGATAGAACGATGACCAATAACTCGATTCGATCATTGATGGTTGAATGGTTTTTTTCGGAAACAGTTTAGTACCAAACGCGGAGAATAACACGGAATTATCAAATTTATGGAAAGATGAACTACAGTTTATCAAGAATCCAACAGATAAACGAGATTAGAGATCCGTTGATATCAGAATGTCAGCATCCTCTGGTTTGGTACGAATTCATACTAAGGACTGCATTATTTTATTACACGACGGCTATAATGTCCATGATATTCACCAAAGAATCAAGACGGCTTCGTGAAATCTCTCTTCTTTACGATACCTTGATTCTGTTTATAATGTTGCCTTCTTTGGTGGAGTGGTTTGGTTTTTCTCCAACTGACAGTTCCATAGCGCTGGTGATTAACATTTCTTCTCATCAAAAGATTCAATTGAACACCTGCTTCTCTATTGCTTTTCTACATTCAAGTTTGCAAGCAAGCTTTGTGGTCGCCTGGATATATACAATTTACGCTGAAAATATTTTAATTTCCAACATGGCTACCATCAACCCAAAACCAGTGGTGACTATAAGCTTGTTGGTTTTGCAAGTTACAACTGGGTTTACCGTTGCCACAGTAACGGCATTGATTGACACCTCAAATAAGGAATGTTTCGCCAATGGGTGTTGTTTGCATGCAGTCTGTACCTGGAGCTTCAAAACGATAATAGACTGTACTTTTGACCTTTGTTGTATTTATGCAGCTTATGTTTTACTGCGTGTTTCTGTAGACAGGTTTCTTAAACTACTGGTTATTTCATGTAGCAGATCATTATTTGTCCACAAATATCGTTATGGTTAAATCAAAACTGAGACGCCTGGCAATATTTTGTCTTATTATTATTATTTTTTTTTTTTGTTTATCAAAATTGATATAGCCATAAGTGTTGAGTCATGAGGGCTTTTTTCCTTTTAATCTTCAAGGAGAAAAGCCCTGAAAACGAGCTTGCAGCGAAACTAAACCCCTTGAAATTGTTTATGGTGTCAGGTGTACAGAAATGACAAAACTGGTTTTATTTTAAGGTTATTCATCTGCTTTGCAGAGCGCATACCCAACTGGTTCCACTGCGCGTGACGGCAAATTAAGACTCCTGAGCTCTTTGCGCACGACTGTCGGCTGACTTGGGAATAATTTCTCTCTGCTAAAGACTACTCAATCTTACTCAATACAACAAAATTCTTTATTTGCATCTGCGCACATGACTTCGATGTTTTGCATAAATTCGCCCCAGTCCTAACTCGAAAAAGGAAACAATTTTAAAGCTCGATGTGCCTATGTTTCAAAAAGTATCTTCAAGACCAGTGACTCCACTTTTATTTTTCATATTTCTAACTGCAATAACGATTGTCAACTAGTTTGAACATTTAAGGAAAATCCTGTTGTTAGAAATACCGAATTTCTTTGTGTCAAAATCAAGCCAATGGACAATCCACGCACCGAAAGTGATGGCGCAGGATACATCTACCCATAATTCTTAGCGTACATAAACCCCAAGAACGCTCATAAAAAGGAACAGAAAAGTTCCAAAAACTTCAAACCTAGCATACACAATGTTGTTAGTACAGGGACGAAATTGGCAAAAAACATGGCTTTCTGTGTGCCTATTGGCCGCGTTAGGTTCGCAAAGTATTGTGAAAATATCAGTACAGCCGCCCGTCTCAGTTTACTGCGCGGTGGATTTAGAGTCTTTACAGGGCCTGGACAAAAACAGTAATACTGATCAGGATTAATTTTTACACGGAATTAATATTGAATAAAATAATTTTTTTTATATGAATTGAGCTGTGAACTGATCACTTCAGAAAATTATTCATGCGTTGGCAAATGCCATTTTGTCTTCCACATTTCAACTCTTTGTTTCTCAAAAACGAGATCCCCTCTTCTTATTTCAACTTTGGACCAAACATGTATAGGCTAGAAACCAGACGAAATTTGAACAAAATTTTATGCTATTGTAACTTCTACATGTATTTAAGAGGCATGTCCGGTATGCTTTGAGCGCCTCGACAACGATATCCGCTTTTTTCTCTTACATCGAAAGAGACAAAGCAGACCTCTCTAATTATGGTCCTATAAGTTCTTATACCGCCTTACACGAAACATCCCAATGTTCAGATGGTATTTTTAATCGTGCTCGGCAGTCCAAACTCGCGTCACTAGAGAACGTGTAAGAATTAATTACTAGGGGGACGATGAGCTTTGAGTGCAAGTGGTATTGGCTTACAGGTTGTAGGTAACCGTTGAGAATTTAAACGCGTTATAACTTTGTATGGGGAATAAAATATTGTCGATTCCGAAGCTTAAATAATGCTAAATTTTAACTATCATTGAATAAAATTAATAAAACTGACTCACCCCTGGTGCATTATTGTGCGTTTGGGGATTATTTTACCGTCTCGGGTATTCTTTGTAATCACTGTTATTCTTTTCCATGAGGGTTTCCATGAAAAATTATTGCACGCTTTCTAGTGGCGCCGCTTGGGCTGCCTGTGTTTACACGCAGGACCGTGCGACGGAAGGGGGCAACTGGGAACGAGCAAAACCTTACGCGTGTAGAAGTCGCCTGGCACATTTTCTATCGGCGTTGCATTGTGAAATTGTACTCGAGAATGGAGTGGAATTTTCTCTCTGGTGTTGGCGCGGTTTTCCTTGGTTACTATTCTTTAAACTTCGTTCTCCAAGTTCTTCATGGAATCAGAGCATTTGCCCTTCCCGCAATTGGCATAAAGAAGAATTTAAAGAAGTTAGGACAGTGGGCCGGTTAGTAAATTCAATCATGTGTGCAAAGTTCAGTTCAGTCAATTTATTTTTGCATACAAATTTTTGCCTCAGAAACGATCTTTTGCGAACTTATACTCTGTGTTAGATACTTTATTATGTAATCCCTTCATGTCAAATCAAAGAAGTTGTGTACAGCTTTTAGAAATATTATGAATAATTTAATTCTGCATGCTGCATAGATTGTAAGCTGCTATTGCTCAACCGATCGACTCATTTCGTCACATGATATTAGTCAGCGTAATCATAAGATAATCGAACCTTGTCTCCATTTGGCCCAACAAGTATCAGACTTTGATACATCCAGTGCATGCAGCTAAATCACCCAGTTTTGAATAAATCCAAGATTATTCTACTCAAAAGCTATTTCATTGTGTTCTACAGTTATAACGGGATGTACTGATGGAATAGGAAAAGCTTACACTCATGAGGTAATATGTATAATGTTTGTAAACTAATCAAGAATTATTTTTATTATGAATTATCATTAAACTTGTTATTAATATTGCAAAAATAAATGTCCAGCTGGTAACAATTTTGGAAAATGTAAATTATTATTATAATGCCTCTCAGCCCCCGCCTCCCTGAAATATATGGCTACGACCCTCTGGCACCATGCATACCAATATACCTACTGGACTACAACCTTATGCAAAATTGGAAATTATTGCTTCTGGTGCTTATTGAAGGATTTGTCGTATACAAAACTTTCTGCCACCACCCAGTCAACTCCCATGTATCTTTCTCCTGCCAGTTGGTATTTTGTTTCATTTTTAAGCTCCATTTATATTGGTGCCAGACTTATTGTATTAGCATCTGTCTTCCCAGGTTTGATTGCTTGTTAAATTAAAGTCCAATTGGAAATAGCAAGTTTTTGACTATGAAACTGGGTGCCTCCTGTTCAAGCCTCTATGAGGGTTTGGGGGCATGCTCCCCCCCCCCCCCCCTCCAAAAAAAATTGGCATCTGGTAGCTGTAAAATGTCATTCCCAGACTCTATTTTCCATGAGGTATTTCCTTCTCAAATGAGGACCAAACCTAAGTGTAAAATGCTCCAATAAGTGTACATTCAACAGAATTTATGTATACTATCAGTTCTTGTTTTCAAAACATTATTGATGTTAACTTGAACATTACATGTACAAAAATGTGCTATCTTCAGCCTTCTCGGCATACCTTGAACCTTGAACAAAAACATGCCATTAGTTAAAACATTTGCAGTTGCATGCAAACTTGTTATAATATTCCGAGGTTCATGGTCCAAATTGTTGAAATTAATAATAATTAATTATTTTCCAAATCAAGCTTGCAAGGCAAGGCTTCAAGTTGGTCCTTATTAGTCGCACTCAGGAGAAGTTAGAAACTCTAGCAACAGAGCTTAGTAAGTATAACACTTACATGTATATTATATTGAATGCATATGTCAGTCTGCAACATGTTTTGACTAGTGCAACTCCATTGAATGTGCTCAATTTGCATTTCTGTCCGCTTGTGATTCCTCTGCAAGGCTCATAATTCCTCATGCATTACCAGTGGAATTGCATGCATTAATTTAAGATCTGGACATACAATTTTGGAATTTAGTCAGTATGCATGTACTTCTTTGAGAGTTTAAACTGTATAAATTAACAACTCAAACATAGCAACTAATGATAGCTAGTTAATGCTTTTTAGTACCAAAATCATTTTGTACTAAGCCAAAAAAGAGAAATGCTAGATCATATTTACTGGGTATTTATTGTTCCCCCCTGACATGTTTCAAAAGGTTGTAAAATTTGGCTTCTTCTATCTGTACTTGAATGATGCTTCCCAAATGCTTGTTTGTCCATGCTCTCATATTTTCCCCCATGCTGTAATGTGGGCCCAGGTTCAATTTCTGGACTCGCTTTATATCTGGGTTGAGTTCAAATGTTGTTGGTTTTGTGGCTTTGCTCAGAGAAGTTTTTCTCTGGGCTCTCTGGTTTTCCCCTCTCCTTTAAAACTAACAGTTCCAAATTCCAATTCAATTTAGAAAGTCTCCCAAATGCACTCTGTGAAACAACTTTTGCAATTTTCATTATACTACATGTATCTATTAACCATTGGCACAGGACATGTAATTTATATGTTTACTTAATGTTTTTCAGAGGAAGCATATGGCACAGAAACAAAGATAATTGTCATGGACTTTACAGGAGGTGCAGAAATCTATGATGGCTTAGATCAGAAACTTGCTGGTCTTGATATTGGTATCCTAGGTGAGTGCACATTTTAGATTTCCCCTTTGTTGTTATAATCCTGGCCAAAAATGTTGGGACGATTTCCAAAATTCAACACGAAACACCTTCCCACCCCCCGCCACCATGCAATGTTGTCATGTTGCCGTGTTCATGTACAGTACGAATGATTTCAGTGGCTATCAACATTGCTTGGGGGACCCAGGTGGAAATCTTATCAAGATCTTACAAGATTCTTATCAAGTTTCTTAATAAGATCTTAGTAATTCTCTTATCAAGATTCTTGTAAGATACTTGTAAGATTCTTGTAAGATTCTTACAAGAATCTTGTAAGATACTTGTAAGATTCTTGTAAGTTTCTTAAAAGAACTTGTAAGATAATGCAAATTCTTATAAGATTCTGACATAATCTTACTGAAATGTTAAAGGTTCTTACAAGATCTGGTTGAAATCTTACAGAAATCTTAAAAGATCTTGTAAGAATCTTACACAATCTTTTAAGATTCTTACAAGATCTTGTAAGAGTCTTACACAATCTTTTAAGATTCACCCAAGATCTTGTAAGAGTCTTACACAATCTTTTAAGATTCTTACAAGATCTTGTAAGAGTCTTACACAATCTTTTAAGATTCTTACAAGATCTTGTAAGAGCCTTACACAATCTTTTAAGATTCTTACAAGATCTTGTAAGAGCCTTACACAATCTTTTAAGATTCACCCAAGATCTTGTAAGAATCTTGCAGAAATCTTATATATTCTTACAAGACCTTGCAATAATCTTACTGACAGAAATGTTTTGTAGTTCCTGAGTTTTCTAGGCTCTTTCAAGATTCCTACAAGTTATCGTAAGACTCTTGTAGTATTCTAGCAAAGGTTTCCACTACATCAACATCAAAATCACCAACAAGAGTTGCATACTCAGATGTTTTGGTACCAAAAAATGAACTTTATTTGACTTAACAAGCTCTTAGTACTAGCTCCTATTTCAACAATTTTACATTTTAGCAACTCACAGCACTAGCTTTGTTCTTGTACAATTACCTAAATTGAGTGACTACAAAGTAGGAGTTTAAGTAAGAATTTAAGATGAATAACCAGTCTACATGTTAAAAGCAAGAAAACACGAAAGCTTGAAATTATCCTGTATGGCCCCAGTGGGGAAAACAAGAAAATTACAAAAAAAAAGATAATTTTATATAATTTTTTTGATGCTATTTTCCTTGCTAAAAAAGCCACCAATAAGAACAATAATTATTATTTTATTAACTAAGGTTTTAATTAAGTGTATGCCCCCATTGGTCAAGTCACATCTACTGTTTGCTTCTGAGTAAATGCCGACAGCAACCTACCATTGGCGTCAAAATGTTGAAACACTGTTTGTTAGAAGCATCTCCCTCCCTCCCCCTCCTAAGCAAAGTAAAATGGAAGCAATGACAACGTGCACACCAATTGGCTCAATCAACATTGGCCCAGAGGAAAGGGGAGCAGCGTTTCAACAACTATTGAGAGTTGTTAACTCACAGATGGTCACTCAGTTCAACTGGCTCTAAACATGCACTTTGACAGTTTGTGGTGGCTCAGAAAAATACCACGGATGCTTCCACTTTGCAAGTGTTGCTTGCCAGCTCTAACTTATGAAATCAATCCCACATTTGATTTAGCTGCACATCCAGGGCTAGAGGGACCTGTACTGGAAAATAAGACAGTTGTGTTAACTTATGTCCTGACCTACACAGTGTTATCTCATTCTCCAAATAATTGACTGGTTACTTCAGTCAGCATTCTCACAATGATTTGTAGCAGCACATGCAGACAACTCAGTACTGGCTGCCTTGTTCATAGGAAACCCAAGTCTAAATTTACATGTAACTTTGATGTAAAAAGAAAATTCTAAGCTCAAGTACAAAAAGATGAAATATGATGATTTCATTGTTAACTGTATGTGACTGTCTGGGTGGTGCAACTTACATTGTAGTTGCACCTGCAGTGAAAATAGGTCACTCTTTAAGAAAAAATGATTGCAATGATCAAAAGGATTGTTGCTTTGCTTACTGTTTTCAACTATGATATCAAGTACTGATCAAATACTGCCATTTAATATGCAAGTTACAAAATTTTATTTAGTATTATTGTTCCTGAGTAGAAGTAGCAGAACTCACAATTCACAACAAAATTAAATCAGTTAAAATACGCTCCAACGGTCATAAACATAAGTGACTTTATTGAGCAGGATTTGGTGACTTGACTCTGAAGCTGCAGTCTTGAGTCCCAACCTTGACAACAAAATGGAGTTGAAAATCTACAGTAAAACAGAAACTTGTGCACTTTAAATCAGTTCTTCTGAGTGATCGCAATGATAGGGAATGACCACCTCAACAATCTTCAAGAAGCACAAATGCATGCACGTTGTCTGTAATTCGCGTGGACGATCACACATTTTCATGCAGTCTTTCACAAAATGATTGGCATTGAAACTTACCTCTTTTTAAAAAGTGGTTGTTCACAGTTTGCTGCATGAAGCCATTATTTTTTTTTAGCTTAAACAGAGGTAAAATCCAGAGGAAATGTGTGCTGTATACTTGAATCCCGCCTAAAATCTAGCACGAAACGGTCTTTCTCCGAGCCTGCAGTGGCATATCTGCTGACCAAAATGGTGCCCAATCTTCCCAGTCCGAATGAAATCCAAGATGGCTGCCGGTGTTGTTGTGACACCACGTTTAACTTTTCCACGTTCTCTTGCTCATTTTAAAAGCTAGCATTGTGCATGACAGTCGTACGAACAAGATGCCTGCTATACTGGCATTACGCGTGATGCTGGGGCTGATTCATTTATTCCAACTGTATGCTTTGCCGATTGATAAAACTATCCTTGCTAATGGAATAGTTTGAGTCACGACGATCGCGTTACGTTGTTTACCTTGTGTTACGCGACTCAGACTTTCACCGGAAATATGTGGAATTCCATTACGATAACGTAAGCCTCTCAATGACCTCTTTTCAGTCTCGCGTCGTGGTCTAAGACTGTCAAACAAAGCACGATTCCTTCGCCATGAACTCACCAATTTCCACCGTTTTAAATGTCGAGTGCTTCTTAGAAGTTATTCTTTCGATTTGCCGCTTCAAAATGGTGAAATTTCCGTTTTAAAACGGCACACTTGAGTCCAGAACATGTTATAAACAATATGGCGCGACAATTTAATGCACTTTTAATTAAGAAATCAAATGATGCGTTGACGTCACACAGGTAAGGGTGAGTGGGTCCCCTCCCTCGCGATATAAGCGACAAGAATGGATTTTGATTGGCCTGCTGTTGTTGAAGACAATCAGAACAATACATCCCGAGTAGGAGAGGGGAGAGTTTAATGAATAAATTAATGTACCGATTTGTGGATACGAGGAAGAAAAAAAAAAAAAAAAAAAAAGAAATCGACCCGTTTTTAGACACGGTATGCCCCTTCAGGGCATCCCGCGTAATTATGATTCAAAACATTGTTGTTCTTTTTTGCTTTACATGGAGTTGAAATTCATCAAAGAAGGTTTGTAAGTAATTGTGTTTTCACAAATGAGTTTCAGCGTAGGACCGTGGATTTAGTTATTTTGTATCTAAATACAATCTGTAAACTGCAAATTGTAAGTCTTAACAGTCATATCTTTAAAGCCTTTGTTTAGAAACACACATGTCTACATAGCGTTTATCAACTTAGGACACTGAAAAAGACAGTATTAAGATGTACAAGATGTCACAACAAACAACTAAATTTTATTGTTAACAACAATACACTAGTAAAGAGCATATCACAGTCAGTGTGAGAGTCTTGCTGGCATGTTTATTTATTATTAGATACTGTTAAGATTCTTGTAAGATATTATGAGATCTTAATAAAGAATTGAACTAACATCTTATTAAGAAGTTTTTGTTTTTGTTTTACAAGATCTTCATAAGAACTGTTTTTAAAGATCTTATTCTTAATTTATGCTAAGCTAAGATCTTACCAAGATAATTGTAAGGTAGTAAGATCTTAATCAGAATGGTTGTAAGATCATGGTACAAATCTGGATTAAGATCTTATTAAGAAAACATTAAGAAATAGGTAAGATCTTATCAAAATCTGTTTAAGATCTTATTTTTAATTTATAGTAAGATCTTAACAAGATTCTTGTAAGTTAACTCTTAAGATCTTAACAAGAATGCTGGTAAGATCTTGTCACCAATTTTTACAAGATCTTAATGAGAAATGAATAAGATCTTATTAAAAACTTTTTAAGATCTTATTGACTGTTAGGTTGAGGATATTATTAAGATTCTTATAAGTATCTTACAATAATTTAGTAAGATTTTGTAAGATCTTAAAATGCTGAAGATTGTATAGTTTGTATTAAGATTTTATTAAGAAGTGTTGTAAGATCTTATTAAGATCTGAAATCTTAACAAATCTTAACAAAATCTTATTAAGATCTTAGTGTTATCTTCATTCTTATAAGATTCTTACAAGATCTTGTAAGATCTTACAAGATCTTAATAAGATTTCTACCTGGGGAGGGGGAGGGGAGGCTTCCAGAAATTTG
The DNA here is from genome assembly GCF_977016875.1 of Pavona decussata. Classification (NCBI taxonomy): domain Eukaryota; kingdom Metazoa; phylum Cnidaria; class Anthozoa; order Scleractinia; family Agariciidae; genus Pavona; species Pavona decussata. The sequence continues at coordinate 814,226 of NW_028145657.1, read as the reverse complement.
CAATGATAGCACCACCAAACCTTATAGTGACTGGTTACAGATATCCAAAACACAAAATGAATGTACACTGCAAATGCTATTCTCGTACATGTATCTTTCCTGGAAAATATTGACCAGGATTGTACGATCTCCTGACCATCTAGTGCTTCCGCTCTTCTTTTCCTCTGTTTTCCTCCAAGTTTTCTTGGGTCTTCCTCAAATTAGTTGCCTAATTCCAGTATCCATGATGAGGCTGCCCTGTTGTTGTTCAGTTCTTTCATCGTGATGTTGCCAATGAACTGCTATCTTTTCCTGTGGATATTGTCTCTGCGTTTTGTTTTCCAACTTCTGCCATTTGCAAAACTTCCACATCAGCAATTCTGTCTTGCCATTAATAATTTTGAGAATTGCCTCAAGCACCTGCTTTTAAAGATTTTTCCCAAACGTGTATGTAGAATAATTTTTTTCTTGTGAACAATGGCCAGTCAACCATTAATTAAATCTTGGTTTCACCCTAGGGCCTGTAGGTGTTATATGAAATGGATAGTTGTTAAGATGTTTGTATATTATTCAATGTTAAGTAAACTATAATTACTCACTCTGCCATATATCAATTTTTTGTTTCAGTTAATAATGTGGGAGTCTCACATTACCCTGAGTTTTTTACCCACATGAAGCGAGAGGTATGAAATGCAAAAATATACACTGTATATTAATATATCTTGGTGTCAAAGTATTAAATAGGCAACTGCACCCAGTATATCTTTTGCCTTTCACTTGAAAAAAGTAACAAGAGTTGACTTTGCAAAGGGCCATAATATTTTGTATTTAAAAGTTGCAGCATTCTGGCTAGATGTGTACAGTGTATCATTGACTGCAGTGGTGTAAATAATAGGTAGTAGGTAGCTAGAAAAATTAGCCATAACTATTTTTAATTTTACTATATAGAAACTGTAGAAATCTAATTGGCATAATTATTGTTCGGTAGAATGCATGGATGATGATGAATGTTAACATTCTTTCTGTGACCATGGTGAGTATGAAATAATCTAGATTGTATACTGCTGCAGGGTAAATGCCATGTTCTGGGTTAGCACTGCAAAATGACAGTCTGTTGTATACATACTAGTTGTGCAATGCTTTTGAGTGGTATACTGTGAAATATCCCACGAGTGACTTGATTTTTCTTAGTATAAACACAAGCCTTAGTTTATAACTAATTTATCCCATTGATGACACTCATTGAATTAACACTAAATGTCACTCTTTAATGCTTTTAACAGCAAATGCAATCTGTCAAAAAGTATTCGACAGATTGGCTACATTTCTTGAAAGTACATAATTTTGATAAAAACTTAAAAAAATATAAATAGGTACCTACTGCTCATTACATTTAGAAAAGCTTTTCAACAAATGGTAAGAAGTATTCAGGAAAAACTCATTGACAAACTAGTAATTTGTAGGCCGCGACGAACGCCAGGATTTTTTCGTGGAATACACATGTAGAAGCGGTTTGGTTGCATACCGCAACTAGCTTTCTGATTGGCTGTATTCTCTATGGCATGGGATAAATGAGCATATTACATGTCAAATGTTTTTACATGCATCTAGTAAATAACTAAGTTGTGATAACAACAAACTTGTAATAGTTTATATCTCTCACGACACTAGCTACACATAACTGATTTGGTCTACATTATGTAAGTGACCCAGAGTTTCCACATTTAAGATAATAAATAAAATACTT